>NW_005841887.1:2945295-2954272 GCF_000455745.1 Alligator sinensis | reverse complement strand
AGGAAACGCGAACAGTTTAGCATAAGGACAAAATGTATTATATTTTACTAGCTGCTGAATACATTGAGTTCCAGATAGTTAATTCTAGGAGCGAGAAGGCTCAAGGGCTCTGATGGGAGGAGGAAGCAATAGGAGGACTGAAGGATAATGTTGTCTAAAGCATTCATCAGTTGCAGCAAAGAAAGAAAAAAAGAGGGAAAAAACTTCCACTGGGATATGTGAAGGTATTGAGCCAAATTTTGCTGCTCCTACTCACCATGAGCCATTTTGGAGGCCCAGATGGTTACAGGTGTTTTGTGGTTGCTCTGCTCAGCACTGCAAGCCTACTAATCACCAAATCCAAACCAGACTTTGGTGGCTAAGTGGGACTTAATGTAGAATTTAGCATCAAAGTCCACAATTGGAATCCGTAAACTCGCCTGCTCGGATATGCTCCTTCCCTTTCTCTTCCGGCTCCCCTACCTGCTGTTGCTGTTGCTTTCTCCACTGCTCAGATGAGGAAGCTCCAGACCCAGCTGAGCTGAGTGCAGGCTGGGCTCAGCTGCAGAGGCGACAGTGGCAACAGGGTGGCTGGAGAGTAGTTTCCCCCACCTTGCCTAGTCTTGGAGCGGGTTTGGGGAAGGGGATCTCCTGTCCATCCCGTTCATCATGGATTTTAAGTCTCTGGAGCCTCTTGTGGTATGGTTTAAGCCAAAAGGGGGGAGGAGAGGGGGTTCATCCTTGTCACTGCATGCCCCAATGCCTGTTTTGACAGTATTGAGTTCTGCATCTGCCTTATGCCTGAGCCACATCGTTCAGATACTTGTCTTCCCATGCCAACTGAAGGGCTCAATCTGGGAGGCAGATATTTCAGAGCACCCCCCATGGATTGGTCTTTATGCAAAATTCAATGGCAACCACTACTTCCTTTATAAAGCCAGCTGGAGGAAGCCCCTCCCTCCCCTTCTGTAGGGTAGTTCAGTGGTTAGAGCACTCCCCTAGGATATGAGAGACCTAGGTTAAATTTCCTCCTCTGCTTGGGGAGGTTCATACTCACAGGTCACGCCTCTCTAAAGGGTGCCTCAACCATCAATATATTAGCATGTGGGTGGATGCTTTCTATTCCTCTTCATCAAGCTATTGCACTTTGCATAACAGAATTAAAGCTTCACTAGGCCAGAGAGCGACTGAGAGAGGGCACATAAGCACATAAGCCTGAGCATGACTCTCCAGCCTAGACATTACAGGTATTTACCTGGGACTGGGGAATCCTGGTTCACAATCCCTGGTCCAAAATGAGTATGGATTTTACATCAGTCATTGGACTAAAACATGCCCCGGGACAAAATTCTAGGTTCTGAATCCTAGTGGAGGGAAATGACTCTTGGCAGGACTAAGCGGCTCTTAGCAGTCCTGCCTCTTAAGGCAGGCACCCAGACCATGAAGACAGACGCATATTAGAGATACCCCGGCCCATTGTGCTTTTTACTGGGTATGGACAGCTCTGTTAGCATTCCTGCTCTAGTGCATCCCATCCTCAAGTGTCTAGCTCTCCCCATGCATTTTATAGGAAGCCTAGGCACGAAATTGGATTCTAAAAGGTAGGTATTACATTGCTTACTATTGTGGTGCTCCAAGTCTTTTTTGGGTCTTGGCCTGACTGATGGCTTTGGCCTTTGGATGACTAAGCCCCATTTTTAAAGGATTTTGGCACTGAGGGTCTTGCTCCATAGAAAGACTGAGGTGCTATAATCACGGAGTTGCAGTACCGAAATGTTTGGTGCCTTGCCACCTAGAGGAATCTGCTACCCTGGCTGAGCTGCCTGGTTTCCCTATACCAGTGGGGTCCACCCTTTTTTGGCAAGGGTGCAACAAGTGAGCCCCATACCCTCCCCAAGTGCCACTCTGATCCTCTTCACCTGTCTGATTGACTGCTCTGCTTTCTGCTCCCTGCCCTGTGCTTCTTGCCCTATCTGCCACTGCACTGCCTTGCTCCTCCTGTCTGCTGCATGCCACGCACAGAGGATGCCTGTGCTACTTGTGGCATGGGTACCGCAGGTTGCCCCCCCTGCCGTGTACAATGCATAGGGAGAATGAAGTGTCCAGAAAGGAGAGAAAACCCATTGTAACTCTTGCAAGTTAGCTTGTAAGAGATGCTGAAGGGAAGAGCAGGGATCTTCTCTGGAAGTGAATGCCTAATTCTGGGCTGGAGCGGGGCAGCACCTTCCACCTGGGATTTGCAGCCACAAACCCTGTCCTGGTGGGCGGTAAGCCTGCCTGTTCTCTCCAAATGTCACAGGGGTGGTGATGATCTCTGAGCCAATGACCCAGTGATTACTGGGTCCCTTGGAAGATCGGAGAGCAGGGTTGAAACCCCACCTTTGCTTGACGGGGATTCAAGCCCTCATTTCCCAAGTGCCAGGAGTGCCCTAATCACCAGGCTCTCAGCAGGGGCATTTTGAGCCCCTCCTGTTGAAACTGTTCCACTTCCATGCCAAATATCAAAGCTCTGTTGGTCTGAGTGAGCGAGCAAATGAGTGACTTTTTAGCCATGTGATTACGAGTGGCTAGGGCACTTGGGGACAGGGAGACCTCCGAGAGATGACTCCCAAGTTGTGAGTGAGTACTCTACCACTAAGGAATTGGCTGAAGGAAAGGACGAGGGAGAGGAGTGTAGCAACCCATCAACCCCTCCTCCTGCCCTTCTTTTGTAAGAAAGGACTGATCCCTCCTCCGTTTTTTAAAGGAATTGCTTAAGCACTTCTGTCCAGGAGAGGGTTCCAGCTGTGCAGCACATGCACAGGGAGGTATCTCCATGCAGCCTGGAGTAACTAAGTCCTACAGAGGGGTGGGATTTCAAACACAACCCTCCTCGCAACCTTGACATCCAGTTGGCTCTCGCTGCTTCCTCCTGTGTCTGCTTCTGCTGTGAATCCCATTCCTAGGGGCCTGACTCTTGCCATACATTGTACAAGGGGCCTTAACTCAGGCCTATAGATTTTATTATGGTGGCAAGCTGCCTACAAGTGAGGTGCTGCTATGCTGAACATTATATCCCCTAAGTCTTTCTGTGAATTTAGCCCTACATTACTAGTCAGTGGCAGAATCTGGCTCATTGACTATAGGATCATAGTACTAATTGCATGTACTGAATCATCCGGTGCATACCCGTGAAGCGCAGATCTAACCCCCCAGTGATGATGCATTGTGTTGTTGAACCAGTACTTTGGTGGCCTTTGAACAGTTTGGTGCACTGTTGCATCATTTAGTCCATCGCACTGCTTCAGAGAAGGACTAAATTATTCCTGAAAAATTCTGCAGCAGAAGGGTGTCAGATCTATCTGTTGACATCTCTGCCACCCCCTTGGCTACTTGTTTGATTCTTTAACTGCTCTTAATAACAATTTAGCTAACAGTACACCTAATTTTCCTGGCTGCAACTTTAATCCTGTTCCTTCTTGTTTTGTCTTTGTTGACTTGTAGGAATAATTGATCCCTGTCAGATAAAATTATTCTAGCACTGTATAAGATACTAGGTAGACTGCATTTGGAATATTGTTCGTAGTTCAGTCACCTTATGATAAAAATGATATAATGCAAATAAAGAAGTGGCGGCAGCCCAACTGCTACAGAAACTTAATTATTCAGAAAGGGTTAGAAATGCTACTGTGTAGCTGCAGTCTTTAGAAAACAGGAGATTAAAGAGACATCTTAGTGAGGGATGCAGAACTCTGAAGGGAATACAAAGGATTCAGATATACAAGGATATCTGAGCTCATGACAAATACCAGAACAATGGAGAAATTAACTGAAGATTTGGAAGGGATGAGCAGCAAAGCAATTTAATTTATTTGTGCATTTTTTATGCCTTCTGTAGTTAATATATGGAAAAAATTCCCACCAGGACAGCAACTGTTAGAAAGAGATTTTACTGTTAAGAGCAACTGTTAGAAACAGTTCGTATGAGCCACAGAGAAGTATGAGGACTTCTCGTAATAACATGGTTGCAATTATTAGCTCAAAAGAGGGTAAAGGGACCTAGATGGTCTTTGTGGCTTCCTTTTTAAAATTATTTGGCTACATTATGCTGGGGAATGGTACTGCTTACTGTAATTTGGGGCTGTATTTGAGTATCTGTACAATATGCGGGGAGAGGTTTCCATTCACATCCATTTCCTTTATATGCATGGCAGGAGGTGTGATTGTGGGATGGTGCATTACATCCCATTGCGCCTTATTGCTGGTGCCAGTTTTAGCTTTGTTTATGATTGACTTTATTTATGATTTACACACATGTAACTGCGATCAGGATTCGGTTTGTGAGTGTGTGAGCTCCACCTTGGGATGCCTTTATCCTCCCCCCTTTTTAAACAGCATGCAAAGCTGGTGCAATTCTAAGACCAGCTGAGGGCACGTCTACATTTCTTTAAATAAAGATACGTGTAATGATTCACACAGGATGCCATTGACTTCAACAGCTTTGGATCAGGCCCTAAATGACTCGCTTCCTTTGACCTGCAGGTTTTCCTCCTTTAAAACAAAATGATCTGCTTTTATCTGTGCTGAATTTCAATTAAATTCATTTTTTTCAGCACAAAGAAATTGGGACAAGCCAAAATGCTGCCCTTAGGAAATCTACATCATCATAATAATGTTCCCTTACTTCCTATTCCAGCTCTGGGATGTGTGCCCAGCAGATTTGTTTTAGATGTGTGGATAGGAGGAGAATTTATTGTCCAGAGAAGAAAACCCTACGGATACACATTGATGCAGGAGCTCCCATTACACTGCCCTCTTTCATTCAGAAAATCAAAGGCTTGTAATAGCAATTTATGGAAAGGGAAATCACCTGATGGTTGGACTTTTCTCAAGCAAAATTATAGTATCATAGAATCGTAGAAGTGTGGGACTTGAAGGGACCTGAAGAGCACATCTAGTCCAACCTGCTCTACTGAGGCAGGATCAAGTATACCCACTAGCATACCTGAGAGCCGGGAGGGCACAACAGAAACAGCCATTGCAGCTGCCAGCTGGTTGTGCCAGAGCCATCAACCGCTCCGGGCACACGGGTACTCTGCCCCAATAGATGTTTGTCTAACCGAAGGACAGTCCACCACCTCCCTGGTCAATTCTTTCCAGTGTTTCCCTGACCTAACGGTCAGACAGATTTTCCTAATATATTATCTAAATCTTCTTTGCCCCACATTAAGCTGAGTTCTTCTTGTCCTTCACCCAGTTGCCATTGGAGAACAGTTGATGACAGTCACCTTTATAACAACCTTTTATGTATCAGAAAACTGTTGTCATGTCCCATCTTATTCTTCTCATTGCTAGAGAAAACAAACCCAACTCCTCGGGTCGCAGGTCATGTTTTCTAAACCCTTTACAGATTTTTGTTGCTGTCCTCTGGGTTCTCTCTAATTGTCTACATCTTTCTGAAGTGTTGTGACCAAACCGGGACACAGTATTCCAGCTGTAGCCTTGCCAGTGCCAAGTGGAGTGGAGTAATGGGCTCCTATATTTTACGCAGCGCACTCCTGTTAGCACATCTGAGAATGAGATTTGCGTTTTTTGCCAATGCATTGCATCACTGACTCTTACTCAGTTTATGATCCACTATAACCTGCAAATGCTTTTCTGTATCATCACTGCCTGCTTAGTTGCTCCTCATTTTGTACTTGTGCATCTGATTTCTCTTTGTTAGGTGCTTGTCTCTATTGAATTTTGTCAGACCATCTCTCCGATTTGCCAAGACCATTTCAAATTCTTGTCTTGTCCTCCAGCGCGCTTGAACTCCCACACCCTAGCTAGGTGTCATCCGCGGATTTTTTTTAAACGTACTTGCTATTCCATTTCCACATCATTAATGAAAACATTTAATAGACCTGGGCCCAGACAGTCCTGCAGGACCTCACTTGAGATGCCCTCTCAGTTTGAGAGGGAACCACTGGTAATTACTCCCGAGGAAGGTTTTGCAGTCAATGGTGTACCCACCTGCTGATTTCATCTAGATTGTACTTCTTTAGCTTACTTATGAAAATGTCACATGGGGCAGTGCTGAAAGCCTTACCACCATCAAGATATAACATAATTATTGCTTCCTTATTGCTCCATTAACGCATTAGGCCAGTTACCCTGACACGTTAGGAAATTAGATTGGTTTGACCTGATCTGTTCTTGACAAGCCCACGTTGGCTGTTTTTTTTTATCACTCTGTTATTTTCTAGATGCTTACACATTCAGTCGTTGGCTCCAGAATCTTTTTGGAGACTGGAGTTAGGCTGACTGGTCTATAATTCCCCCTTTTCTCAAAGGCAGGTACTAGGTTTGCCCTTTCTCCAGTCTGGAATGCATCTCACCTACTCTCCATGAGTTCTGCAGGAGAATTGTTCAGTGATTATTTTGGCCAGATCCATAAGGGGCAATTTCATCGGACCCTGCCCACTTGAACATGCCAACTTGAACGTATCTATCTTACGTAAATATTTTTAACCTGTTCTTTCCCTCTCATGGCCTGCACGCCTATTTCTTTGTTAAAATTAATTCCAGTAAATATCTGGTCACAGTTAATTTTGCTTGTGAAGACTGAAGCAAAAAAAGGTATTGAGTACTGCAGTGTTCTCTGCACCATCTGTTGTTTGCTCTCCTTTCTCACTTAGTAGAAGACCCAGACTCTCTTTTCTTCTCCTCTTGCTTCTTATCTATTAATAGAATTTTCCCTTCTTGCCTTTTAAACCTCTCGCTAATTGAAACTGTCTTTGCACCATATCTTTTCTAGTCTACCTGCATTTGGTAATCCCTTATAGTGTATTTTGTTGCCTACAACACACACATTTGTCCCCCCAAAAACCAACTGCTGGAAACTGGTGCCCATTATATGCAAGTAATACAGGAAGAATAGTTTCTGCTGGTTGGGGTAAAGTGAAAATAAAATCTGCATGGGATTTGCATTGAGCAGAACAGCGAGTAGGCTCTGTTCCCTAGCTAGCTACTTACTACGAGGAAAAATCCCTTTTTTCTTCATTTTGTCTTCAAAAACAAGGCGTGTGTTATTTTTGATGGCATGTTGCACGTAAGAAAATATGTTTTTGTTCTTCATCTTGTAACTTTCTTTCCACTTTTTATATCATTCCTTTTTGAGGTTCGAGTCCTTTAAGCTCCTGATACTGTCATGATAATTTCTTAATATCTTTCCTTCATATTGGGATAGTTTGCTGCGGTATGTTTAATATAGTTTCTTTCAGTAAATGCCAGCTCTCCTGCACGACTTTTGTTCCTCATATTCTCTTCCCAGAAGACCCTCCTACCAGTTCCATGTGTTTGCTGGAGTCTGCTTTTCTGAAGTCCATTATATTTATTCTGCTGCTCTCACAACTTTCATTTCTTAGACCCCTGAATGATCTTTTCACAATCTGTTTCACCCATATTACCTTCCATCTCTGGATTCTCGATCAATTCTTCGTAGTCAGAATTAATCTAAAACAGGCACTTCACTTGTAGCTTCCTGTACCTTCTGCAGCAAAAGGTTGCCTTTAACACACTGCCAGAACCGTCTGTGTCCTGCCGTAATGCTTCTCCACCAGATACCTGGGGAGTTAAAAGTCCCTCATTACCACCAGCTCCTGTCCTTTGGATGCTTCTGATAGTTGCTCAAAAAAGCCTTATCCATTTTCTCCTCCTAATTGTGATCAATATTAGATCACTATGACATCACCTCCACTTTTTTCTTTTATCTTCACCTAAGGACATTCAATGAATCTTCCGCTCACCTTTTCCCAAACTTCACAGCAAGTACAGACAGTCTTGTTATCCAAGGCAACACCTTCCTTTTTGCCTTCCTCAACAAGCTGTACTCTTCTGTACCAATACTCCAGTTGTGCTCTGTGCCCTAACAAATCTCTGCCATACCAGCTCTGGTTGCATACTAAGACT
Organism: Alligator sinensis; assembly: GCF_000455745.1. NCBI lineage: Eukaryota > Metazoa > Chordata > Crocodylia > Alligatoridae > Alligator > Alligator sinensis. The sequence continues at coordinate 2,946,361 of NW_005841887.1, read as the reverse complement.
TCCAATCTTTCTCATTTATCTCCTGCACTCCTACCATGTCAAATATTTGGTTTTCCTGTGAGTCTCACTCCTTAGGGCTTTAGAGCAGTTTCCCATTTCCCCTTAAGCCTTCAGCACCCTTATTTGATTTTTGCTTACCTGCTGTCTTATACCACCAGCCCCCCTTCAAGCTCAGTGTAAAGCCCTTTTCACAAAGTTTGCGAGTTGGTATCCAAAGACGCTGTTCCTCTGCTGCAGTAGTTGGGCCCCATCCCTTCCTGCCACGACACCTTCGTGGAGCAGAACAGAACAGAACAGACTAGAAAGCAAGTCCTCTTATCTTTGCATCGTGCATTTCTTCACTGCACTCCCTCCATCCGATCAGCCGTGCTACACTAAAGATGTGAACAGCTACCTCCTAGTTACAAGGGAAAGTCCCTCGTGCAAAAGCAGCACATTGCAGCGGGGCAGCACATCTCCATTAATACCGGTGTAATTACAGTAATGTGAATCCCTTGTAATGTAAATAGAAATACACCATGTTTCAGAGCTTACAGGTAGCAACAGGATCCTTATCTCACTGGGATCCTTTGACCCTAGCTGACTTCCTGCCTTTTGGGCAGGGGCCTGGACCTGATGATCCTACAAAATCCCTTCCAGCCCTAATCCTTATGAAATCCATGAAACGATCCATGGCTTACCTGCCCTTCCCTTGTCCATAAATGTCTCTTTTCTTTTTTCCTCTCCTGACCACCTATTTTTCATAAACCAGGTCCCTTCCAGCCCTAATGTCTATGGCTAACCTACCCTTCCCTTGTCCATTAATGTCCCTTTATTCCCCCTCACCCTCCTGACTTCAAATTTGTTCATAAACCAGGCGCGAGGCTCCTGCTGGTCTCCTTCCCACCCTAAAGGGCTCCGCGGGTGCAGCAGGACGGGGCAGAGGGGCGGTAGAAAGCGGGGCTGGCAGGGACCGTGTGGTTTTGGGGGGTTTTTTTTGCACTTCTGTTTGGGGAAACAATTGCAAACTTCATGCCCCGCCCCCCGAGGTGCTGCGGCCGCACAGCACCCCGTGCGCGGAGCCGGG
>NW_005841887.1:2930255-2944593 GCF_000455745.1 Alligator sinensis | reverse complement strand
GGCGGGGAGGTGACGGGCGCGCTCAGCGCCGCCTTCAGCGGGCCCAAGATCGCCTTCTACGTGGGGCTCAAGAGCCCGCACGAGGGCTACGAGGTGCTCAAGTTCGACGACGTGGTCACCAACCTGGGCAACCACTACGAGCCGGCCACGGGCAAGTTCACGTGCCAGGTGCGCGGCATCTACTTCTTCACCTACCACATCCTCATGCGCGGCGGCGACGGCACCAGCATGTGGGCGGATCTCTGCAAGAACGGGCAGGTGCGGCCCCGGCCCCTTCCCCTTCCCCTTCCCCTGCCCGCGGCCCCCTGCCCTGCCCGGCCCTGCCCTGCCCGGCGCGTCCCCCCTCCCCTCCCCTTCCCTCCCTCCCTCCTTCCCCGGGGCTCCCCTCCGTCCCCTTCCCTTCTTCCCCAGGGATCTCAGCGCTCCCCTTGGAGGCTTCCCTCCATCCCCTTCCCTCCCTCCTCACTGCTTTCCAGCTCCTGGCACCCCCTCAGCCCCTTCCCCGCTCTCCTCGAGGTGATGCGGGGGATCCCGGAGGGCAGACCTGGGGGGAGGCTGGGCATGGAGGGAGGGGGCTGAGCATGGGGGGGCGGGCAGAGAGCAGGGAGAACTGGGGCGGGGGGTGGGAATAAGGGCAAGAGGGAGGGGAGGAAAGAAAGATGCTTATCTTGCTGGGATCATTTGACCCCTGCTGACTTCCTGCCCCTTGGGCAGGGGGCTGGAGCTGATGATCTTGGGGAGGTCCCTTCCAGCCCTAGTGGCTATGAAATCTGTAAGGGGCTGGAGGCAGGGGGAGCTTGGCCACAGGGCGAGGCGGGGCTGGGAAGGAGCTGCCAAGGGGCATTGCCTGGGGGCAGGAGGAGGGGATTGAGGGGCTTTGGTGGGGACTGGAGGAAGGGGCTTGTTGAGGGTGGGGGAGACAGAGGCTCTAGGTGCCAGGAGAGGCATGCTGGGTGTTAGGTGCCAGGAGGGGAAGCCTGGGAGATGCGGGGGGGGGCAGATGCCCTATGTGGCAGAGAGACTGAGCCCTCTGTGGCTGCTCTGCAGGTGCGGGCCAGCGCCATCGCGCAGGACGCGGACCAGAACTACGACTACGCCAGCAACAGCGTGGTGCTGCACCTGGACTCGGGGGACGAGGTGTATGTCAAGCTGGACGGTGGCAAGGCACACGGGGGCAACAACAACAAGTACAGCACCTTCTCGGGCTTCCTCCTGTACCCCGACTAGCCCAGAACCCCAGCGAGCCACCGAGCGCCGTGGCCCACCGCCTGCTGCGGGCCACGTTAGCTGCATTAGCCATCTGTACGTTTTGTTTTGCGGTGGAGGCGAGCGAGCTCATCCCTCCCCACAGCCACAGTGCATCTGTCCCCGTGTGTGTCACTAGGAGTTCAGCTGCTGCTTGAAGCGGACTAGCACGTGTCATGGGCCACGGGGGGGAAGCCACGGACTGCCGAGCCCGGCCCCCTGCACGCTGCGCCTCCCTGCGGTCACCGGCCAGGCTCCTGGCGAGGTGGGCTGGCCGGCCACATGCACCGGCTCTTCCTTGCTGCTTTTGTTTGTATAGGGTCAAGTGTAACTTTTCGTTTACGTGCAATGCAATCCTCGTGTGAATGATGGTGTCATGAATCCTGCTGTCCCCGGCTGCCCGACCAGCGCATCACCAACGACGGCAACAACAACAACAAATCACATTAAATTATGTTTTTAGACGATGGTTTCTTACTGTGTGTCTCTTCCGAGGCTGCATGGGGAGGGGAGCGAGGGGGAGGGCTGCATGGGAAGGGTCACTTCATGTTTGCAGAAAAGTTTTAGGTTAGTGAGTGGATGGCGATGGGTAAAGTTTCTCCGTCCTGCAGTTGTAAGGGAAGAGGGTGCATCCCATCACCTGGACTGAGAGGGGCCCAAAGGAGAGGACCTGGGCAGGGAGGTTTTACAAGGTGCGTGGCCCTGCTCCAGAGACAACCAAAGTTCATTTGACTTCAGGCCCTTTATCAGGCACTGGGTGAAATCACTGACATTTAGGCTAAAAACAGACAACTGGTTTATCCGAGGACAGAGACTTTTCTCTTGGAATCCTACAGGAGGACAAGTTCATTCTCTCACTTCAAGTAGCTGAAGTATTGGAGTTAACACTGAGCCCCGGGCAGTCAAGGTTAACGGGAGTTAATTGCCATTCAAGCGGCATGTGTAAGGGATTGTCTTGGCCTGTTTTGATGCGAGTCAAAACCCAGGACAGTCAGCCAGCGGTTTATACCAGCGTCTGTTTTTAGCCTGATAGAGTGATTGCCAGGAAGAAGTAAAGGAGGACTCGAGTGTGAGTGTAAAGGTCAATATGCAGTAAGCATAGATGTCTAAGTGTATCTGTGTGAATCTGGCTTTACACACATGTGCACACACGCACAAACCATGCCAAATCCAATGTGGTCTCTTTTTCTTCCATTCCCTTGAGAATCTGAATAATTGCAGACACTCGCTTCTTTTAAAATGACACACGTGAATATATAATTGCACAGCCAATCCTACCCCCTGGTACGGGGGTGAATCTCACACACCAGCCCAGATCCTCTGCTGGTGTAAGTTGGGGTTGCTGCGTGACTGCTGCCGGGGGTCTGGGCCACTCCTTCGCTCTTCCCCTCTCATTCATCTCTCGTTCTAGGCTTGATTCTCTTAGCGCGCAGAGATTTTACACAAGGAGACTTCCATTGGCTTCAATGGAGTTACACCTTGTTACCCTGTGCGTGGAGTCAGACTCGGAGCTCCCACTGGCACAGGGAGGTCCTGCCCTCGCCACCGCCCTGGGAGCTAATGGGATCATAGCCGTGATGAATTTATTGCAGCAATGGTTTGGGATTGTACAAAGATCATCAGGTCACTGAAGACGACTCGGTCTCTTACCTAGTCCTCAGCATGTATTGCTGCTTTACTGATCAGAGAAGAAAGGCCAAATTCAGCTTTGGTGTCGGAGAAAGCTGTTCCCTCGTTCTATGCGAAGGGACCCCTCCTTGCTCAAGCAGGAGGATGAGTTCATGACCAGGTACATGTGTTATACACTTATCAATCTCTAATGTCTTGTTGATTGGATCATCTAGAATATGATTAAAGCCAATGTCTGGGACCCAAATGAAGTATAATTGCAATGGAGCCTCAATTCCCACTGGGCCCTTAATCCTTTTTGACTATTCCTCTCCTCCCCCTGATGAGATGGAGTTTAGACACAAAGCCCTCAGTTTAAATTTCAAAAATTAAAATTGACATGCAGCAGCATTACCAAGAGCCAGGAGGAATTCTAAGGAGGTGCCTGGGCTCTGCTTTATCCTTTGCATTAAGAAGCAATTTGTACTTCTAACAAAGACCCAACTGTTCCCCCTTGGCAAAAGGGCAATGAAGATGCCTTGCAAGGGAATTGCTGTTCACAATACTTAAACAAATTTGAATCTTAGATTCTTAAATCTGTATTCCCTGGTGGAGCCTGCTCCTTGCAATTCAAATGCAGGGCTGTCGGTGAGTGCCTGCCAAGGTGGCAGCTGCTAAGAGGATGATGGATTGATGAGGCAATGGGAAGACAGGCTTGCAGTAGCACTTTGCCCCGACAGTGATCTATGTATCTGCACATTATCAATGTCATGAGGAGGTTTGAACTGCCCTCGCTAGATGTCTCATTTTCCACTTATCTCCCATGTACTAATTATCAGGCTGGATTATTCCCTGGGATGGAAACAAAAATGCTCATTGCCACTCCAGTGACAGTTTATACAATCAATACAACGAACGTTTCCCTCAGTTACTCTCAGTCTTCTCATTTGCCTCTTCTCACTGCAAAGACCTTTGCAACTGCTACAGGAAGGCTCGGACGGCTCTCTCTTGATGCCTGTTGGAGAAGCACGAAGGCAGGCAGTTCTAGTTTATTTTCAGGGTCTTACTATGGTTACCGCAGTGCTGGGGTGCATTCCTCTGAAGCAGGCACCTCAACATGGGGAGAGCAAGATGCTTGCTTGCAGATGAGAGCATTGGCTAAATGACAAAGGCAGTGCTGCCTGTGGGATGGCAGGGCTGGGAGAACTTCCAGCTGCAAGATGCCCTCCCTAGTTGTGTGTTTTCAAGGAAGAACAGAGCCCTACTTCCCTTTAGAGAGGTTTAGTGGATAGTTACCACCCACTGGGGTCTTGAAATTAATCCGGTGGGGTCATGTGTTTCTGGCTGGACTTGGAGTCCACGGGATGCCAAGCTGCCATGTACACTGCGTCCGCTTGACTGTGACAGAGAAGGACTTCTCCATACGTGGGTGACTAAAGCCACGGTGTTGAACAGGGACGCACTGCTCACTGGTTGCCCTGGGTTCTGGGCTGCACACCCCATGTATCCCCAGATTTCCTTTGTCACTTGGTGGAGGCGGGAACATGCAGCCTCTCTGAGCCTCAGTTCCCCATCTGTAAAATGGGGATAATAACATTTCCATCACAGGAGTGTCATGGGACTAAATACATTAAAGAACATGAGATTCTCAGATATCATGCTAATGGGGCCCATAGAAGTACCTAAGGTAGTTGGGAGCTATGGATGCTCGACCTGTCAGAGAATTCATGCCACTCTTATTTAGGTGTCTAATGTTGGGTCTCCAAGTTCAAAAAGTCTGGTCTCTGCCCTGGCTTCCTGAAGCTACTCAAGCACTGTACGCCTAATCGCGTGGTGCCCTGCCATGCAGGGGCACCCTCAAGCCAGGGATAGAGGCCCAGGTTGCCCATACAATGCATGGGGGCAGTTTGGTGTTTCTGGAAGGGATCCTCAGAAACCAGCAGGACAGTGAGACACCCAAGTGAGACAGGAAATGCTGAGGAGGAAAAAAGCACCTCCCCCTACTCAGGATCCTTAACCTTGTCTGAAGCTAGGCCTGCAAGCTGGGTCAGCCTTACTGTCCCATCAAAAAAGGAAATCCCAGAGAGCGAGAGACCTGAATAGGCAGTGGTTCAGTGATGCAAATGCCCACCTGAGATGTGAGAGCTGGAGGGGAAGGGTGCTGTGCTGCTTTGTCTCCACCCACCTGGAGCTGCATTGGCTATGTTGTGTTCAGAGCATGCACATGAGCAGACGCCCTGCTTGTTGAGAGAGGGGTGGGGGATGCCTTGTTGGAGAATCCTGCTCCCGGGCTTTGGCTTGGACTCACCTTTCAAACAGCTCCTTAGTTATGGGACGTCAGCAGCAGCTTTTTGCACACCAGCTGCTGAATGGTAGGGACCTATAGCAGCTAAGCAGTGATTTTGAGAATATCAGTGGTGTTTAAATAGTGGATTTAAGTGTTTGAAAGACAGCTAGGCACCTACATTCCCCCTGTGACTCTCACTCCTAAATACCTTTGAGTATCTAAGACAACTGTGAGGTGCTCAGTACTTCTAAGGATCAGCCCCCCTTGATGCACCTGAGCTGTCCCTGGCCATATTGGCTTGGCAGGGGGGAGAGAGAGCAGTGTGCGAGGGTCTTGGCTCTGTTGTTTTTGCCTTGAGATAAACGGTTTTGGTCTTTATGCTTAATAGCTTTACATGTGTATATTGATCTGAAATCTGCTCAGAAGCCTCCTGTTTCTGCGTCTTGCCCTGGACATTATACTTTGTAATTTAATGCTTGTGTGTTTCCTTTACACATCAGTGGACTCCGATGCCCAGGATAAGTTTATCTGTGAGTTAACGAACTGGGGAATATATTTGGTGTGGATATTAATTCTACACCTTCCTGTTTTAGCCACAGAATAATTATATTAAAATTATAATTATACTACACAAGTATATTAGAAACTCCCCTAAAGCAAGAATCTTTGAGGGTAGAGGGAAACCAGTTTGTAAGCCTTTTTTTGCAAACCAAAGCTCTGCAGTTTGCAGAAATTTTAAATGCAGTTTATATATATATATATATGTAGTTATAATTTTAAATTTTAAATGCAGTTTTATATATATAGATATATATATAGATATAGATATAGAGCTCTCTCTCTCTCTCTCTCTATATATATATATTTATTTATATATATTCCCGAGGTTTTCAAATTTCATGTGTGCGCAGAAACTTGTTTGATAACAAAGTCTGGGAAGAATCAGTAACACAATCTAATCAAACTTGGTTCTGTCACTAAGAACATTTAAGAACACCCTGGGCACATTTACACGAGATGTTTACTGCGCAGTAGACTAATTTACTCTGCAGCAGGATAGTACTTGTAAATACAAGTACTATATATTGAATCTATATACAAGTAAATACAAGTACTATCCTGCCGTGGAGTAAAAAACTCTTCAGCTGTGCACATGTAGACACCACCCCAGCTGGCTGGGGCATGAGGGTGCTTCAGTGTCGGGGCAGCCTCCCTGCTAGCCCTGTGCTGAAGCACCCTTGTGCCCCAGCCATCCTCTCCGTAGCATGTTGAGCCAGGTCAGAGCAGCCCCAGGCTGACCCCCCCGGACACCCTATCAGCCAGGGCTGCTCCAACCCAACTCAACATGCTGTCATCCTGGGTGCGCATGTAAATATGCACCTGGGAGAAATAAACTCCAGTGTGATAAGTACTGGAGTTCATTGCAGCACATTAATATGCATGTGTAGCTGTGCCCTTGTGAAGCTGACCTGGTGGGTTCCTGCTGGTCTACAAAGGTCCTAAGGAATAGGAAAGGCAAGAAGCCAAAGAAGAAAGCTGAATTATTCTTCACTTCCTGACTCCAAGGTACCTTGTTGTAGATTTACAAATTTGGGGCCAGATTCTAAATATCACTAAGGTATTTTTATGCCCCTGGAAAAGCCTGCAGGAAATGCGAGGTCCCCTGCAGCTGCAGGTTTTGCAGGATAGGATGGGCCGGTCCTGCCGCTAACGGTGAAGCTCTTTTCCAGTTTCTCTGCCAGACTCTAGTACAGAGGGTATCCTGAAGGCAGACATAGGATTGGAACCTAAGAACTGGGTAACTTAGGACCAAATCCTGAAGTACAGATGGTCAAAAAGCCTGAGGCTGAATTGATTCAATCTTTGCAGGTTAGTCTAAGCTGCATAGACTGAACCTAAGCAAGTAGACAGAAATTCACTTTTGATTCTGGAAATGCAGCCACGTGCCTGCAGTGGCCCAGGCCAGAAACTGAGGGGCACTAGAGCATGCCTCCTAGGGCCAAGGCTAGCTTGCCCACCCTGAAAAGGGTATGAAGGTGCATGGGGGAGGTGCAAATCTTCCTGGGATCTGGAGGACTGTGAGTTAACTTGAGTCTGGAGGGGATCTGGGATAGAAGTTCAAAACACTGATTTAACCTAAATCAGTGAAGTCTGATACTACATCCATCTAGGCTTATCTTAAGTTTACTACATCCATCCAGGGTTTCAAAGTTTTGGGTACTTTGAAAGTGGTTTATGTGCACTGAACTTCTGTTGTGTTACAGATTTGAATTGGATTCTGATCACTTATACTAGTATATGTCTAACTTCTGTCCCTAGCTGAAAGGTAATGGCTTCCCCCTAGTTCTCAATGGGGAACATCTTCCAAAATTGGGCTTGTACTGATTACTTCCATCAAAAAAAAAATCAAGTTATTGCAGAATCGAGTCCTGGAGGAAAGGAGGTTTGGTGCATGAGTTGTATCAACATTTGTTTGTAGAGTGGGCCGCAAATATCTGGTTTTCAGAGCTTCCTTGGGCTCCTTCAATTATGAAGTGGTTGGAGCCAGCATTTACCTTGCACTGCACAGCTTTATAGTCTTATAAATGAGAGCAAATTTCCTTTGCAATGCTGTGAGATGTCTCTCTCAGTCAAGTTTGCTCTTGTTATTTTTTATGGAAAAAGTCAAACGAGAGTGGAAAAGCATTAGTAGATCCCCCCCATTTGCAGTTCTGCTCCTGCAGGGTTTTTCCCACAGTGTGTTTGGAGTGCAGTGCTGTGGCCTGGGGGCAGGGTAGACACAGGCATCTTGCGGTGGCTCCAGAGGCATGGCTTTGAGGTGGATAGAGCTGAAGACTGCCCTTAGTCACCCCTGCTGTATAAGGGCCCCTGGTTATTAGGGCTGGAGAGGCAAAGTTAGTTGGACAGGATGCTAGCCACCTCACTCCTCTGTGCGTTGGTGGCTATTGGAAATGGTGTGCCTTAAACACACTGGCCTAGTGAGCTTAGCTTAGGGTGGACCTCCGATTTGATTATGAGTACAGTGACCTGTGGACCACAGCTAGCCCACAGCATTTGCTGGTGGTCCAGAGAGAGTTGGCTGTTCATGCATTGTAGCTGCTAACTCACAGAAGAAGTTCTTGAAAATATTAAATGTTTGTCTTCATAATCAGCAGTTGCTCCAGGGCTGTGGCTGTGAGAAAGGAGGCGAGGACCTTCCTATGGATCAGAAGTAGAGAAAATCCATGAGCAAAAACAGGCAGAAATGTGCCTGATGTCCCCTTTCTTTTCTACAAAGTCATGATCCACATCACAAAAATATTTGAGAGCTATACTTGATTCAGTTTTGACTTACAATTCAGTTTAAATTTTCTGCAAGGGATCAATGGATAATAGACTTACCTGGTTGGGAGGCTTGGGACAGCTGGAAGTGCTGACCACTTAATAGAAGTAGAGCCACAGAAAGGAAAAAAAGCCTCCAGTGCTGCGGGGGCAGGCTCTTGTGCTAGGAAGAAGTTTAGGGTGAAAATTATTTCCTGTCCAGAAAAGACAGAGGGTTTTAGTTTGTGTTGTGTTTTTTATGAGTAAAGCTGGTCTGAGAAGCTGAGAGTGGAGCTGCCTTGTCTGTCTAAGGCTGCAGGGTGAGTGATCCATTTGTGGTCTGATTATGAAACTGCATGTTGACAATGATGTTAGCACTGATATGATAAATGCAGATGGGATCAGATCCAGATAGAGTTTTGGTTTTAAGTTGTACATGGGTAAGTTTTTGAAGTTTGGAAGTAAGCTATTTCTCTTGGGGTCTCAACTGTAATTTGGGCACCTGTAGTGGTGATTTAGGTGCTAGAGGGCCAGATTCTGCACCCAGCCACTTTAGCATAGACCTAGTATAACTCCTGTTGAATTGCATTACTGTGCAGTTCCACCTGTGTCATCAAAGCTAAACACAGCTACTTCTGGATAGATGATATGATGACTACACTGCAGAACAGGCATAAGAAAGGGTTAGGGTCATGTTGTACTTGGTGCACAAGCAAGGGAGATATTCTGTTCCCCTCTGCTGTAACAAGAAGGGCATGTCTATCTGGTGGTAAACCTAGGAGCACTGTTTGAAGCGCTAGCATGCCCTTGTTCTTGTTCAGTGTGTGACAACACACCAAAATTAAGAAGTGCCAGTGGATTAGCACAGACTATGCCCTAAACCCCCTAAGGCATAGCTGGAGAGTGGTGCTGAGTAGGCTAGTTTCTGGCCTTTGGCATGTGCCGAGTGGAAGTTTCTTGCAGCCTGTTGCCATGTTCAAATTTGGCTCCAGAACCAGATGCATCCTATTGCTTGATCTGTAACTTTAGGGAAGTCCTCATGAGTGCGTGGTTCCCCTATATGTGGGCAGGGCAGCAGGTGTTCTGTAGGCTGAACGTTTCTGCACATTTGCACGTGTGTTTGCATCATTGGAGTACCCCACAGCTGCATGTTCAGTTTAGTTTTACCAACCCCTGTTTGGAGGTAGCTAGGCTCTGGGCCTCCAGGGAGACATTTGGCAATTTTGATATTGATCCTAATTTTCCCTGGGTAGGGGTGGATCCAGGATTTGGTACAAGAGGGTGCAGGAGCAGCCCCCCTACTCCTGGCCTCCTTCCCTCTCTCCCAACCCTCACCGGTAAGGACACACCCCACCTCAGCAGCCTCTGAAGACTATTTTTAAAGTCCTCAAAGCACATAAAAACCCTCCTGCTTTCCCTCCATCCTTAAAGGGACAGAGAGGATGTGCCTGCTTCAAAGCCCCTCTTGCCCACTCCAGCTCCACCGCATGGGAGCTGGGAATACCAAGAGCTGTAGCAGCTGAGATGGGTTTCCCCACCCTGCCTGGTCCTCTGACAAGCAGGTGTGGGAAGAGGGAATACCCTGCAGTCATCTCTCCTGCCCTGCTGTTCCCAGCTGAGCCCACCCCTGTGCAGCCTGGCTTCCCCTGCTCCAGACCCTGGGGAAAGCAGAAACAGCAGGCAGGGGCAAGGGGGAAGGAGATGTGCCTCTAAGCATGGAAAGGAAGGAGAGGGGTTCTTTTCTTCTGTGCTTTGGGGACTTTAAAAGAAGTCTCTAGCATTTCCCAGGCTGGATCTAATTGGAAAGGTGGGGGGCAGGACCTGGGCCCTGGGCCACTTCTAGTCCTGACTGCCACATTTTTATTTATGTGGCTGTTGGCGTTTCATCCGTTCATTGACTTGTAGAGAAGACCCGAATGGAGTGGAAGCATATGGGTGGGTCTGACTCCTGGACTTGACATGGAGGCAGTGTAGATGTGGACATGAAGCATCCTTGAGCTCAGTTGGTAGGAAGATCCTGCAGGGAGAACATCACTAGCATCTGCACAGAGGGGAGAGTTGGCTCCTTTCATCATCCGGCTTGCAAGCTCTGTGGGAGCTCCAAGGGGCCTTGCCCAAGCTTGACACACAGCTCCTGAGTTTAGTGGGTGCATCGGTGCACTGCCCCAGTGAAGGGCTTGTGCACTTCAGTGATCCCCTTCAAAAGGCAAACATTATGGAAGGGAGTGGGAGCATGTAATTTATCAATTTGTGAGAGGCCTAAGCCTGCACAGTAATAGGGCTAGAGTGCTAATTAAGTCAATAAACTCCAATGCCTTTTTTGTTTGCAATTAATATGCAAAATCCCATTGATTCCAACAAGTCCATAATATGCAATGCATGGCATTCTTATTATATATTGACAGCATACACTGTAATGTCTCCTGAAGATGCTGCTATGCATAGCAAAAACACTACACTAATCCCAGTTAAATCTTTATAGGTTGAGTGAATCACACTGCTGCATCCAATTCTAGCAAAAACAGATCCTGTCCATGTGCAGCTGGAGGACTATGCAAAAGCGGGTTCTTCTAGAGTGTATGCTGTGTCAGGACAGGGGTGTGTGTGTGTGTGTGTGTGTGTGTGTGTGTGTGTATGTACATATACTTTTTTTTTACTTGTTCTTGGTTTGCTTTTATAAATATTATGGGGTGGAGGGGTGAGGGATTTCGGATGGAAAAACAAAACAAAACATCCACATCAAACAGATTTTGAAGGGCAAGGCATAATCAGATGAATGCAAGGTACTGACCTGGGCTTTAAAGTTATCATCACTCAATTTTTAATTGATGCAGGATAACTTCCCTGGGACAAGGACTTTCCTAGTCATCACCAAGGGTAGGTAGGGTCTGCTGCCTCTGGCATTGTTGTCCATCTTCTCTACATCTTGTAGTTGCCTTTTTCTGGTGGAAGCTGAGTCTTCAGCTTAGGATGCAACAAGGGATGATACAATGACACCACTGGAAGGAAGTCTTGATCAACCAGCTGTAGTGATTCCCAGCTTAATATTGTCTGATGGAGCTTCTTTTAGCTTAAATTGTGAAAACTTTCAGTGGGGCTGGAAGATGGTATTGTTAGAAGAGACGCTGGAAGCCTGAGTCTTCTTCCTTTTCTGGGGAGAGCACTGAAATTCTGGAGTCTTGGGAAGTTTCCAAGCATCTGTGCAGACAGTTCCCACAACGGAAATCACTGTCTGTAGCAGAGTCCCCAAATGCTGACCTGAAAAAGCCATGCATGGTGAAGGCCATTTTCTTGAGAGTCTTTCCATTTTTTCCTTGTGGTAATTTGCCCAGTCAACCTTGCTTAGTCTGTACCAGCCATGCTCCTTAGTCTGCACCCTGCAGACTAAGGGCTTTAATCCAGGAGGAGAAACAATGGGTAGGGCTAGCAGGCTCTCCAGGGGCCTGAATCTACCTTCATTAAAGTCTATGGCAAAGTTCTCATTGACTTGAACAGTGTAAGATGCAGACCCTTGTGTAGATCTCTCATGGGGGCTTTAAAAGGTGGAAAATGTACTTGCATTGTGCCCAGTTATAACATAAATACATCTACATGAGATGTTTATGCCTAATTAACTCTGCAGTAAAGACTCGGCATCTACACATGCAGCCCTATTAGGCTGCAGTAAACTAATAAAGGCTGCCGTAGGTTAGTACTTGTAAACACAAGTATTAGTGCATGGTGGTGTTCTTTAGTGCGCTGCAGTGCATGTGTAGATGCTGATGGGGCTGACTGGGGCATGAGGGTGCTTCAGTGTGGGGGCTGCCTGCCAGCTAGCCCTGCACTGGAGCACCATTATACCCTAGCCAGCCCCTTTGCAGCACATTGAACCCGGTTGGAGCAGCACTGGCTGGCAGGCTGACCCCCTGGGCTCCCTGCCAACTGGGGCTGCTCTGACCTGGCTCAACGTGCTGTGGTCCCAGGTGCACATGTAAATGCAGTGTCCAACAGCGATAAACTCTGACACAAACTGCACCAGAGTTTATTGTGTCATACTAATATTGCATATAGACGTGCCCATTGTTACTTGGTTTTTCGGGAAATCAATGAGCTTGTGTATTTATGATGGTACTTTTAGATTCCCCATGCATCATATAGATGCTCGTTTATTGTGGAATCCAAACAAATAGTCTGTGAATTAATTTGATCACTGGTTCCTGAGAATCGCAGTACTCCCCCACCACATCCTCCTGACAGAAAAGCCAAACCAAAGAGACGTTGGATTTCCATGATCCAAGCCCATGTCAGAGGGCAGAAATCCACTCGATGTTTTTAAATGTATTATAAGAGTGTGCGTGTGTGGGGGGGGAGGCGGGGGATGGCAGAAATGCAACACATTGGTCTTTATTATGTACCCAATGAAGAAACAAAACTCCTGTAAGTTTGTCCAGACTAGTTTGCTTTTGACTCAGTGCAATAACTAACTACAACTAATTTACAGCTGTCTTTTTTCCTATTACTGGACTAATAGGACTGCCAAATTTTACTTTCTTATATGAACTTTAAGTGGGAAGTAATTGCTGCAAGGAAGCAAGCTGCTTGAGGAATGAATTTGTTAGACTGTAGCTATCCCAAGCAGAAGTATTCAAGCATCAGCCTTTAAATGGAAAAATTTAGGTTGCTTTTCATATTAGATATTTCAGCCTCACAATCTAGGCAGGAGAAAGGGAAAACAGCCAGGTGAACGTAGATGCTAGGCTTATTTTTGCAATAGCAGGATTTCTTGAATAGCTGGGCATGCATTTATCACTTTGCTCTCTCTGGAAACCACTGGGTGAAATACTACAGGTTCTTCAAGATGTCAGACTAGATTATTAGAATGATCCTTCCGGCTCTGAAACCTATGAACTATGCTGTCTAAGGGAGTCTGAGTTGTTGGCACAATCGGCGCACACTGTAGTGAAGCTGGCTTTGTTATTTATCATATAGTAAAATAATAATCCCTTGATAAAACACTGCAGGGAGTGGGGAATAATGTGGTGGACAAGCACAGGGCTGGGAGCCAGGACACTTAAGTTCTGGTCTTAGCTCTCATGCTCAACGTGATTTTCATAGGATCCTAGGAAAGTAGAGTTGGCAGGGATATCATGAAGCCATCTAGTTCAGGTCCCTGCTCAAGAGGGGAGCATCCCCAACAAAACCAGCCCAGGCAAGTGTCTGTCTAACCTGCTCTTGAAAACTTCCAAGGATGGAGATTACACAGTTTCTCTAGGTAGCCTGTTCCAATGCTTGACCACCCTTGGAGTCAGAAAGTTCATCCTAATCTCCAACCTAAAGTATGGGAAATCTGAAATATTTCCTATGCTTCTGGACTTTGCTGGTTGCCCGCTCCCCCCACCTCCCTCACTTTTCTGCTGTGTGTCAGGGTGTTTTTAAGCCTTCCCAAAGTCATTGGTTGTTGGCTACAGCCAAGGCCAGGGACTTTGACTGAGGTGTACCAATGCTCCCCCAGGGACCAAAGGTTCCTGGCTAGAGGGTCTTGCCCTTTTGCTCAGGATCAGGCTGATCACTGTATTTGGGGGCAGGAGGGAATTTTACCCCATGGTCAGGTTGGTGTGGATTGTGGGGGTTTTGCATTCCTCTATAATGGGGGCATGGCCCTCTACCTGGGACCTCTTGAGCATATATTGACAACATTTTATAGTAGCAGGACATTAGCTGCCATGGTTCTCCTGCTTTACCTGTGGCAGGTTAGGGTTTTAGGTCTATGGTGTGTCAGGGCTGATGGTAGTTTTATGTAGAGTTTAGATTATGGTTTGCAAGGGATGGGTTGGATAGGGCTGATCCTGCCTCAGGCAGTGGGTTGGACTAGATGACCTCTGGAGGTCACTTTCAGCCTTAATTCTCTATGATATGATC
>NW_005841887.1:2925048-2930224 GCF_000455745.1 Alligator sinensis | reverse complement strand
TGCTGAAGCTTGAGGCCATTACTTCTAGTCCCGTTCCCTATGGTCATGGAGAAAAACCCATCTCCAGTCTCCCTGTTATTGTCCTTCACATATTTGAAGACTGTTAAAATTCTCCCCCCGCCCTCAGGCTTCTTGTTTCCAGACTAAATAACCCTACCACTTTCAGCCCTTCCTCGTAAGTCTTGCCTCTCAGGCCCCTAATCACGTTTGTTGCTCTGCGTTGGACTCTTTCCAAACTGTCCACATCCTTCTTGAAATGGGGGGTCTAAAACTGGACCCAGTACGCCAGGGGATGCCTCACCCGTGCTGAATGAGCAGAGGAATCGCTCCCCTTGGTTTGCAAGTGAAAGTCCTGTTAATACAATTTAGGATGCTGTAGGCTTTTTTTGAAATGAGAGTGCACTGTTGACTTGTATTCAGCTTCTGGTCTAGTATAACCCCCAGGTCTGTCTTCAGGACTGCAGCCTAGCCAGTCATTCCCCAGTCTTAATTTGTGCACGCAGTTTTTCAATCCCAAGTACAGGACTTTGAACTTGCCTTTATTGAATCTCATCTCGTTGGTTGTGGTCCACGTCTCCAGTCTGTCCAGGTGTTTTGGGCAAGTTACTTTACTTGTCTGTCTTTTCCCACTTCAATACCTTCTATTGGACCAAACATTTAATAGGCCAGATGAAAATCATTATGCTACTAATTCATTTGTAGTGATGCAGGTATTGGTCTTGCCCCTGAGTGACTAGCGCATATCCTAAATTAGATGTCTAGTCATGGATGATCATTTACATCCTCATGCTTAAGCTAAGCTTTCTGATATTTTAAACTGCACAAATCCTTTACATGCTTGTATCACATGTTCATAAGCATTTAAAAGTGGCATGGAGTGATCATTTCCTCCTGATGTTTCCTTCCAGGTTGATCATAGCATCATCAGTTTTGCTTCTTCTTTACAGAAGCTCCCAAGTTGGTGTCATGCAGATTATTATTATAAGTATTATTTTTTAATCTATTTTAATTTTTTTTAAATTCTATGTTGAACAGCAATATTAAAACTGAACTGAAAGCAATATTAAAGGTGCGCTTCTCAGCATGTTCCTTGCATATATAAACATATATGCACTTTGTGTGTGCACAGCTGCTCTCTTTCCTTCTCTTTTTATTGTTTGCAAAATAAAGATATTAAAAGAAAATAGAATTATTCCTGTATTGATCTGTGTTGTGTGTGCCCCAACATTTTAGGAATGCCCAAGTGCATTGATCATGTGGCTGGCTGGTTGGCTGCCTGGTTGTCTGGCTACCATACTGCAACACTTTACATACACAAAATAACTGTGCATGATGTCAAGACGTCCTGGTCTGAATCTGAGGCTTCAGAAGAACAGAGTGCAGTGTACATAAAAGGTTCGACTCTTTGGGAGCAGGTGAAGCATTTCAGTAGCGGATGGTAGTGACAGCCAAGCTTTTTCATTGCAGGATATTTTGCTCATTTTGCTATCCCTGCTTGTGATCATAACTCTCCAAAAGGGGGCGTGCTGTGGCCAAAAATCACAGGCTTTGGCCACACTCTTGTAAGTTTTACTGCTTGCAGAAGGTGGATCTGGAGGCAGTTGTGAGCCTGTTTCTCTGCCCATTATTCCTATTGACCCTAATGGCAGTTTGAGAGGGAGGGAGGAAAGGTGATCCCCAATATAATGTCAATCAAAGAATACTTGGGTTTAGCAGGCTTTTAATCCTGGAATAGCTAGGACTTTGGTAGAGCGCTCCAGTGCACACAGTCTGGGCTGCATGTGGTTCTTCACACCGTCCAGCTAAATGGGAGATCTAAACTCTAGCACGTGAAATCTGGCTGGGTGCAACACTCCCTGGAGTATTTTCAGCTCAGAAAACAGTGATGGGTTTGCAGCGAGTGCTTTATTTGCTCACAAGAGCCCAGGGTGGAAGGAGGGTTGTTGCAGATGATGTGAATAATGACATTTGGACTGTAGCAGCTGTCCAGTGGTTCCTCTTGTGATCAACGAGAGGAAGGGCTCTGGATTCGGAGTGGGAGCGGGTGGACACTTCTGTCACTTCCTCTGGCTCCAAATAAAATATTGCCATTTGTCTCCTGAACACCATGAGCAGTCATGGCACAGTATGTTTGCTATATCACACCACTTGGGCTGTGTCATTCTCCTTGCATATTGGCATTATTCTTCTTTTCATGCCCACTGCTCTCTGCTACCATGCTGTGGTATAATGGTTAGTGTCCCGCATGGCTCTAGAAAGGAATGAATTCAAAGCCTCTCTCCAGATTGATGCTGAAGGCTGCCCCCATCAACTCAGCTGTAAATGGGCACCTAGTCATTCAAGCTGGACATAGTGCCAGACATATTGCTCCCACCCTATTGCTGTAGAAGCTGGCATGCCCTAACCACCCTAGCACAATGAGCTGGTCGGCCTGACTGGACCTGGCTGCAACGTACCTGGTTTTAGTTTAGTTTCCCCTTTGGAAATAAGTGGGAGTTAGGTGGCGATGCCCCTTTAAGAATCTGTGCCCCTGTTCATGTGTTTCCAGGCTGGCACAAGGGGTCTAATCCTGAGACGCTCCCATGGGTGTCCATAAAAATTGCAAGTGTACGTTACTTCTCAGGATCAGGCCCCTTACAAATGCATTATGTTCAAGTGAAACAGCAGCACTGAAATATAAATAGGAAGGACAGCGCATAGTATAAATTTAGCCACCCTAGTTTTTTGTATCTTGGCTTTTCTATCCCAACTTGTCACACAAATGAACAACAACAAAAAAAAGGTTAACCACTTTTCTACTGAGTTTAAACCAACCAAAAAAAAAAAAATTCTGGCTCATTTTTCAGTCCTTTTTGGGATCTGTTCTACTTCATCCACACTGGCTTCTTCATCCCTGTTTTCATCTCGGGTTTCAATATTAAAGATTTTATGTTTGCAGAAAACAAACTTTTACAATGGAAGGAAGTGCTGATTCACTGTTTAATTAAGCATTACAAATGGTGACTCCTATGATGCATCTAACGTCATTGGTCCTGAGTTTCTTAGGCTGCAAACTAATCGGAAACGCATGCTTTGCAAGGGGGAGCCCATGAGAGCACAACGAACCGTTGTCAACTATTTCCAGCTCAACATTCTCCTGAGCAGGAGTCGCAGACTGCACAAGAGGGTTGCAGCGTGTTATATGATGGTGACTGCAATGAGATCACTGGGGAGTAAAATCAGATTCATTTGCATTAGAAATTCATGTCATACAAAACCGGCAGAGTTATTCCGGCACTACCAGACCACTGCAAAGCTCACTATACAGCTGGTTAATATATTTATTGCATACCTAACTTGGTGTGAACATGAATTTAAATAAAAATGCACTATTTCTTCTTGCTTCTGCTCTGATTGTTTGCTCATATTTGATTCTTCCTTTGTGTCTTTGACTGAATTTGACTTTAATGCTACAAGTAAAAAATAAAAATGATATGTAATACCTAGAGTTCAGCTAAGTGCGGAGGAGAGGTATATCTGTTCCCCATATGGTTCTGGGAATAGACTTCAGACATGACCAATGTTGTTCCTAGGCATGATTTATAATAAGCAACTACAGACAAATGATAGCAAATTGGACCATACTATGTGGCAGTACCATTTATTAAAATTCCATATGTGTTTAATTTGCTTTACTCAGTCCAGCTCAGATTATATTTTCTTGTGGATGAACTCACAATATTTTAGTACTATACTATCTATTCCATCTGGCCCACCACATGCCTGCATTTAAACACCCGAAATCTTTATGAAACAATAAGATGTAATAAGATTTTAATAGAGCTTTTCTGAACTTTGCAACCACATAGCTGAGAGCAAAATTTGTCCATAGTTGACCACAGCATTGGAAGAGAATCCCAAATTTAACATTTGCCTGGGATGCACCTTGAGCAGAGGGTTGGACTAGATGACCTCCTGACACCCCTGTTTTTCTGTGGCTGGTAACATATGCCTCTGATGGAGCACAATCGGCTCTGCTGTGATCTGTCTCTGCACAGCTGATAGCACTCCAGGGATGCCTATAGATCATAGAAAATAAGGGTTGGAAGGGACCTCAGGAGGTCATCTATAGCAACCCCTGATGTCCAGTCAGATGTCCCTGGTTGCTGCATCCTAACTTGAGGTGCATGTGCAAGTGGGAGAAAACCCTCACTTGCAGAAGCTAAACCTGCCCCCACCCCAATGAAAAATCCCATTTCCCACACCTGCAAATGTGGAGGGGAAATCCCTCTGGAGGGGTTTGTCTTGGCAAGCGAGGTAGGTGCTCCCAAGTCTTTAGGGGGCTGAACCTGCCTGGGAATTCCTGGGGTGTTCAGGACTGGGATCCTCCAAGCCTGTGGAGCCCCTCTGCCACGGAGGTCGGAGAGCTTGGGCAGCAAGCTTTTCTGCCATAACCAAACAGACATGAGTCTCAGAGTGACCCAATTTATTACCACCTTCTGTTGTGACCACAAGTTTGAGCATTTTTGTGACAAGGTGTGGGCATTTGTTTGGTTTTACTTTGTGCCACTCTAAGGACTTCTAGGGTGGCACAAAGGCGACCTTTGTTTTTACCCTATGATTCCTTGGAGCAACTTATTTTCCCAGACTTCTCTGATTATGTAGCTCATGGTTCTTGTTCAACAAGCCCCTAAAAGCACTTTGCCAGGATGCCTATAGAAATCTGGCTGATGTTTAGGCTGCTGATGTGCTGAAAACCCTGTACCTGCCGCACTGACCTGTACCGTCTCTCTGTTTCCTGCTACTATCTGTCAGTATGCACCCATTGTCTCTTGTCTTGCACCTAGACTGAAAGGTGTTTGGGCCAGCAGCCATCCTCTCTTGTGTGTTTGCCCAGAGAGGTCCTCACTCCAAACTAATCAAATACAGTGTGTTGCCACAAGGGAGATTTTTAGTACCAGGTGCTAGAGCTGCCAATGTAACTTCACGCAAACTAGGTGCTACACGCAGCTGGTGAGAGTAATTGGTTATCATGCAGCCATGTAAAAGGATACTTCCCTCTGCTGGTGCGCTCAGCCTCACAGTTCCCCTTGATTTCCTTCTCCAGGCTTCGTGCCAGCTTTTCTACGGACCTGTAAGACTGGAGTGCCCTCCCCAAGGCCTAGTACCACTTTCTTGTAATTCTGATCCCTCCACA
>NW_005841887.1:2906502-2925017 GCF_000455745.1 Alligator sinensis | reverse complement strand
TTCCCTACAAGTGCTAACGTATATTAGGCCAATACTTTACCTACCCACCCTATACTTTATCTACCCACTATGACTTTAGCATGGGGTTTGAGGCTTAACCCCAACTTTGATTAGCAATCAGGATGATTCCTTATGTGGGGCCACAGATTATCCCACATTTGCCTACTGCAGGGTTTCTTGCATGTTTCTGTGAAAAGTCTGGTGCTGATTTCTGTCAAAGAGAGGATATGGGGCTAGGTAAACCTTAGCTCTCATCCAGCCTGGCTGTTCCTATGGGGGAGAAAGGACAGAGTGACCAGAAGACAACACAGTCCTCAATGCATGCTCCACTGAGACTTGTTTGCAAGCACTTTGAGGAACGGACCAGCCTTGTCTGCATCTTGTTCAGCACTCTTCCAGTGAGCATGCTGAAGGTTTACAAAGTAAGAAGCATCTTTCAGCTGCAAATAAATTCCCATTTCCTTGTGAAACTTCAGGTCTTGGAAAGGAGGAAGAGGAAGACAAGGGCGATTTTCAGTTAACTATTTTATATCGGCTTGTGAGAGAAATGGTAATCACAGTATTAACAGTGATTTGATGGGGAGGGGCTGCAGTATTTGGGACAGAGTGGGTGAAACCTGGAAAATCCCCTATTGAGCTCCAAGGGGGCAGGATTTTAATCTAGGTGGCTTGTCTGCAGCATAAGATGGCATTCACTTGCTGGTCGTAAGGCCCGTAGACAACTGGAGATCTCGTTCCACTGCAGCCTTTGTCTGCCTGTGCAGCCATTGAGACTGTAACGTCTTCTTCCACCTGCCGTGTGGTTGAGGACTTGTAGACTCATGGCGGGGGGCCTGGAAGGCTTATTATAGTGGCAGCCTGTACTTGCTATGTCACAGCACCGTCAAAGGCTATATGTAGCTTTTCAGGAGGGAAAGCATTGCCTTCTGCTGCCCCCACCATGTCCTGGTGCTTGGCTTGCGACTGCTTATTTATCAGTTACCCCTCCTTATTTCTCAGCTAACCTTTCCTGAAGGTCATTCCTCTATCTGCCACCTGTGAATGTACTGGGTAGCAGTACAGATCTGCTGCCACAGTATTTCTCATTCCTTGGAAGCCATCTCTCGCAGAAGGCTGACACCAAAGAAATCCAACTTCGCCTCAAAAGTGCAAGTGCAGCCTCCAGATGCCTGAGGAAATTGGAGTTCAAAGTTCACAACATCAGATCTGTAGCCAAGATCCTGGTTTATCGAGCAGTTGTGATCCCCACCTTACTGTATGGAGCTCTCTGAGACATGGACAACATACAGGAGACACCTTAAGTCATTGGAGAAGTACCATCAATGCTGCCTGTGGAAGATCCTCCGAATCCAATGGGAAGACAGACACACCACTATTAGCGTCCTCAAAATGAGGTGATGACCATCCAACGTCAACTTTGCTGATTGTTCACGTCATCAAATGTCCAACTCCAGCCACCTGAAGCAAGTTTTATTCTCCCAGCTCAGTTGAGGTTTACACTCAAGGGGAGAGCAAAGAAAGTACTTCAAGGCCATCCTCAAGGCCATCTTGGAAAAAATGAAGCATCAACATCAACTCGTGGGAGACGATTACCCAGGACTGCCCCAAATGGAGGAAGAATCTGCTGCAAGGACCTCAGTACTTTGAAACCTTATGATGATGACAAGAGTCAGAACAGCGGGAGTGGCAGAAACAGCATGTCATGGCCCAAATCAAGACTCCAGAGCTACCCACCCCGCACGGAAATGTGTACCCAGGTTGCAAGTCTGTCAATCCCAGATCAGCCTTGTCAACCATCGTTGGACCTATAGATAAGAAAATCACAGAAGACAACCATCCTCCACTGAGAAGGATTGCTGAAGAAGTAAGGGCCATAGGAATGTGCTTGGCATTCAGTGGTACTCTGAGACGGCTAACTCAGCACAAGGAGCAGGACAAGACAGGAGATGAATGCAGAGCTGTTCTGTTAAAGTTTCAAGCTTTGATTCAAGGAGCAAAGTGGCGAAACATCCATCTTCAAACAGCAACAGAGGCAGCACTCGGGACAGGGCTTTTTGAAATGGTCCAGACAATTTTTTTTGCCCAAATAAGCTAAAAAGACAGCCTCCCTAGATGTCCATGTACTTTCTTGGCTGTTCCATGTTGGGTAGGTCTTTGGTGTAAATTGAACCTGGATCTCACTTGTGGAGAGCATCAAAATTTGAAGTGATATCAAGCACATTGGGTCTGAGCCCATCACATATTAGAGCAAGCATCAAAGGGAGATTGCTTTTAATTAAGGTTCTACGCTGAAGGAGATGCAACCGGCATAGATAAAATTTGGGTGTGGGACAAGGGAGTGAATTTGGGAATCAAACGTGCCCCTGTCAAGTGATCAATACTTTTTTGTTGTAATATCATCCTCAAGTTTATCTTTTCCCTTTTTGTTCCAATATTATACAAATCTTCAGATTATGAGAATCTGAAAAATGCAAAGTTTTGTTTGTGTGGGTTTTTTTTTTTTGGATTCACCACTAAAGTTCAAGTGATAGTAAAGAGCAAGTTTGAATAAAACCGGTGAATTATTTCCCAGAAATATGAATTCTGCTGCAGGAAATACGGTACTTGCAGGTTGGGAGGGAAAGTGGCCATGAGAACCTCTGTCCCTAACTACAATGGTGCAGACTATGAAAGAGTTGGAAAGCTGCTGTTTTGCCTCTGCTACCATCTGGGGGGCAACAGACACTGAAGTTGCACTCAAGGTTTATAGAGCAGTGATATGTGTTAAAATAAGATGCAGAAGCAGTGGCTGCATGTGCTAGTGCTAAGCCTTAATTAAACACCTCTGGGTAGTTTCAAATGAGATGTGCACATCTGAAAAGCTGGTTTTAGCGGTATGTCAGCTGACTAACAGAGAAAAGAAACATATGGGCCAAGAGCTAAAAAAAGATAAACAGGAGACTGCAGATAAATAACTTTTTATAATTAATCTGGAGCCTAGTTCCTGCTGGCATCAGAATGAGGGGAGTTTGTCCTCGACTTCAGTTTGAGTGGGCTTAACACCTCGATTCAGCCAAGCATGTTGGGATTTCACTGGGGCACTGACAATTTGCAAGATCAAGGCCTGGTCTTGACTGGAAGATTGGCGGGGGTTCCCAGAAAATGATTTCTCCTGAAAATCTAGGACTGTCAGACTTTTTCAAATAGGAAATTCTGGATCAGATTTTGGTTTTGCTCCTTTAATCATATGAATGTGAGAACTGCCACTTACTAGGTCAGCCCATGCCCGGTATCCTGCCAGTCAGCCATCCTGCCCGGTATCCTGCATGTCATTGCAGCAGAGAGTGAATGCTGAAAGGGAGAGTGACCTGGGTGTGACCAGAGTTTGCTTCGTTTTCACTTGCAGCCTCCAGCATTTCAGGTCTAGGAAGTTCTCCCTCGCTCCCATGCTCAATAACTATGGATGCCCCTTTACTCCAAGAATTTGTTCAACTCCTTTGTGAATCTAAACTGTCCGCTTCCACGACATCTGATGGCAATGAGCTCCACCCTTTAATCACATACTGTGTGAAAATGAACTTCCTTCTATTAGTTTTAAACTTACAACTTAGTAGTTTAGTTTTGTGACCCTTAGTTCTTGTAAATAGGGATTTCTTATTTACTTTGCCATTTAGTATTTTGTAAACCCTTATCATGTCTTCTTTCAAGCAACTCTTTTCTAAACTGGAATAGTCCTGGCCTCTTTAGTCTCTCTTCATACAGCAGCCCCTCCATACCACTAATCAGTCTTGTTGCCTTTCTCTGTGCCATCTCTGGTTCTTCTATATCCTTTTTGAGGCATGGGGACCAGCAACCAGGAAAAGAAAACCAACAAGTAAATGAGGAAATTTTCATGCGGAGAATGGCTTTGGCTCTGCTGAAGGGGTGTCATGCAACAGCTTTATTCACAAGAGCTCTATGGTGTTTTTTGCTGGGCTCAGTTTGGGGCATGTGAACATCTTGCCTCCTTTAGCTATTGATTCTTCCTTGAGCTCTCATCATGGGAATCTGGGACTGCAGCAGTCCTATATTATATATATATAATTTTTTTTGTACCGTGGTAGCACATGAAAGTCTATCGTGGATCAAGACCCTATCTGCTAGGTGCTGTACAAATGCACAGTATCCCCCCCCCGCCCCTCCTCCTAAAGCTTTATATAGTTTCTGTTGAAGTAAATGTGCTGCTTGGATTGGCAGAGGTTAAGGATTCAATCCCGTCCCCAGTTATGTGAGTGGAAAGGCTCTGCCACACTTCACGTGGAACAAGATGTGGCATGACTGGTCAGAGGGGTTGTCCTTGCTTTATGGGACCAGGAGGCTGGAAGTCCAATTGGTATAATATAGTCAGTATTCGCTTTTGATGCATTAATAGGCCTGATACCTGCTTCCCAGGCATTCTGTTTCTGCCTGTCGTGCCACTCTAGGTATAGCCATTATTTTGAATGGCCTGCTCTGATGGGCCAAGTTAATTTTGCAGTTTATACCTGTTGGAAACACTTGCTTTAAATAATTTATTGGAGGGCTCTTCCATCTATGGCAACTGTCCCTTCTGATACCACAGCCATGCCCTCCTGGCTGCAGTATTGCATGATGCGCTGCATGAATGCCAATAAAGGGGGCTGGAGGGGTTTAGGTTGTAGCCGTGTTGGTCTAATAAAAGATATCAAATTCACCCAAGGAACCTTGTCTGCCAATAAAGGGGGCTGGAGGGGTTTAGGTTGTAGCCGTGTTGGTCTAATAAAAGATATCAAATTCACCCAAGGAACCTTGTCTGCCAATAAAGGGGGCTGGAGGGGTTTAGGTTGTAGCCGTGTTGGTCTAATAAAAGATATCAAATTCACCCAAGGAACCTTGTCTGCCAATAAAGGGGGCTGGCCTGTTTTTTACCATGTGTTTTAACTCCTTGGCTAAATACAGACAGTCAAAAAGCCCAAGGGGATCCGATTCAATCTTCGTAGGTTAGTCTAAGCTGTGTAAATTGAACTAATAAGCAAGTGAAGAGGCATTCATTTTGATTCGGGGAAATGCAGCCTCACGCCTGCAGTGGTCCAGGCCATAAGCCGAGGAGTGCTAGAGCATGCCTCCTTGCTTGGCTGGAGCAGATAGCTTGGGCCAAGCCTAGCCTGCCCATCCTGCAAGGAGGGGGGAGGTGTTACGGGGCAGGTGCAAAGCATCCTGGGATGCTGGAGACCTGTGAGTTCATTTGAATCTGGAGGGGATCTGGGACAGAAGTTCAATAAACCGATTTCACCTGAATCAGTGAAGTCTGATACTACATCCATCCAGGTTTATCTTAAACTGGTTTTGGCCATTTTGATAGAGGTTTATGTGCACTGAACTTCTGTTGTGTTACAGATTGCAACCAGTTTCCGATCCCTTACACTAGTTTGTGTAACATCTGTCCCTCACCCATGACTTGCCTGTCACCGTGCTGACATCCTGACCGCTCGACACGCTGCAGAGTGAAGCTGTTGCTACATGGCAGAGCGGAGAC
This sequence comes from Alligator sinensis, assembly GCF_000455745.1. Taxonomy (NCBI): domain Eukaryota; kingdom Metazoa; phylum Chordata; order Crocodylia; family Alligatoridae; genus Alligator; species Alligator sinensis. Next base: position 2,919,505 of record NW_005841887.1, on the reverse strand, counting down.
TGTGCGCCACTGCAGATAATCTCCTGCTTAACATTGTGTCAGGGGACGTGGCCCCAACCTCTCTCCTAATGAAACATCAACTCCCTCTCATCCATCCTACTCTTCCTGTGAAATGCTGCCTTTTCTCTCTGTCTCTGAAAGCTCGTGTCCACAGTTTAGTTGTCTCAAGTGCTCTGATCTTCTCATCTGTCTCATAGTTCCAGGTAACTTCTTCTAGACCAGTGGTTCTCCTCATTTTTGGACTTGAGGCCCTCTTCGCTGGGTCTTGCTGCCCTTCCATAACTTCTATGAACTGAGTGGCACCCAATTTTAAAAACAAATTTATATATTACAGTGCTCGCCTCCTTGCAGAGGGGCTGGAGGATCATCCAGGCCAGGAGAGCCTGAGCTTGCCAGATAAGCTTATCTGCTTATTTTGTCATACTCCGCTTATCTCCTCACGCTTTGTGGCACCCTTGAAAGGCTCTTATGGCACCCCAGTGTGTCACGGCATCCCGGTCGCGAATCGCTGCTCTAGACACTGCTGCTGCACTTTTCCTCGTCTGATCTTTCCCCCATCCACATCCCTTCACTGGCTTTCTCCCTTTCCTTCCAGCAAGTATAGACTCCTTGTCTTCTTCATCTTTTGGAGTTCTACATAATCTTAAACGTAGCTTCTAATTCTCTGGTCTGAATTAGGGCCAGGGTAGTTCAAACTGCTATAAACATGGTTTGGGTTTTATGCGATGAGATCTGCAATCCATGTATAATCAGGAATAAGTGTGGACCATAGTTGTTTCAATTGCTGCTTAACGCCAGAGTTGCTGTGAAAGCACAGCCAATGGGAAATTCCCAGGATTGCGTCCTCAGTTGGCACGTAGTCGGCATTGCTCCCTCCGTGTCAGCAGAACCAGCCTTAGTTGAGATCTGGCCCCCAGGCGCCAACTCCTTCGGCTGTGCTCTCTGTTTGACTACACAGTCCTCCGCATTTTTAAATTGCAGCCAGGCTGCAACTTATGGGCACTCGCACTTGGAGATTTTAAAAGTACATTTCCAGTCATTTCTCTCTTAAAGTTATTACATGTTGCAGAATTTCAACCAATTCTCTTCTTATTTACACAACATGCAACATGGCAAGAAATATTTACCTGCATCTCTCGGAGGGTCAAAACGCATACAAGACTTATTGCAATGGATAGTTAGACAACCCCCTAGTTATCTGTTTGCCTTTCAGTATTTTGCATACTCCTTCCTCCCACAGGATAGAGCCAGATTATCAGCAGGTGGAAATCTTGGTTTCATTCCTGTCAACAGAGTTGCATTGCTTTAGGAAAGCCGAGGAAATGGCTCCAAATGCAGTCTTTGGCTATCCTTCATGTTTCTGATGAGCAGAGCTAATCATACAGCCAAAATATAGAGCCACGGATAAAGTACTATCTGTGGCATTCATGAAAGTATCTTCTCCCATATTTTAACATGGCCACCAGCGTGGGAAGATGCCAGCACTTCTGTGTGTTTTTTTGCACAGCTGATTGTAGACATGCTGCTGCTCACACAGGGCACATATTTGTTATTCTCTTATTTAAAAGGCTTAATGAATTCAACTGGGAAGCAGAGACATGTGACTTGCCACCTTCGTCACACCGTCTGCATAGCAAACAGCCTTTGCATCTTATGTAGCACTAATTTGTTCTTTCTGGGATTCCTGTACTTTGTGCTCTGACCTTTCACTCAAGAAACAGAAGGGCTTTGACCCCAGGGCTTGTAACAATAGCTGTGGCATAGACTCCATTGTTAGTCTCCCTCCGCGCCTTTGGAAGCAGGCATGGATGAGCCACGTACATCGCAGCTGAAGCGCTCTGGTCTTGAAAGAACGAAAAATCACTCGCTAAACCTGCTTGCAGGAAGTTTGGTACAGTGAGTATATTCAGAGGCTATTGGGATTGGTTTGTGAATCGATCATTGACCAGCAATGGGGTGAGAGGGTCAACTACTGATAGGCCACAGGAGTTTTAGGAGCTTGAAAGGGCTGAGCACCTGGCAGGCAGACTTCATTCCCGTGGACTTCATCCCTGGTCCTTTGGAATCAATGGGAGCCTGCCCAGCCCCTTGGACCCGGAACTGAATCGAGCAGTGGATTCAGCGAGACCTCCCATATGTGGACATTACTTTTCTTTGCCATTTGGTATTTGGTCACAGCCAAAGCACTCAACCCCTTGCAGGATCAAGCCCTTCATCACCATTACAAATTATTGACAGACAAACAAAAGTTTGACCATTAACTTGACCTGCCACGATTGCTATCAAATATATGAAGGCTGCATTTAAGAGCCCCAGTCCTCGATTGGGGTTGTGGGCTTAGGCACTGTATTCATGTTGTCAGATTTGGAAAAAATGAAACTATCACACTGGAACCTGCCAAGCATCATACTAAATGAGCAATGATCACAGAAATTCCAGAACGTGGAAATGTACATTTTTTTCACCCATAACATAAGATCCTGTTGCTGTAAAGAGCAAATATTTTACTCCTTTTGCCTCTTAGGACTCGAATATCTCAGTCATAGTCCACTCTGTAACCTTTGGTGCTGCGCGCTTACCTTTAGAAGCAGAGGCAAGTTTCACGTGCTTCTGAGCTGGCCTCTGTGCCTGTGAGGGGATGACAGAAAGACAATTTAAGGTCATCTGAGGATGGCATGTTGATTTTTTTAAATATGAAAATGATCTTTCAAGTGCAAGAGCTTGGTTTGTCCCAAGTTGTGGTAGACTTTGGCCCCTTGCATGATAAGCTATAGACTGTTGCATGAGGGTTGACTTGACTTTACAAATATGACAAGTCCTGTGCAGCTAATACCCCTTCACTGTGAAGGCACGGACGAGAGATGGCCCTGCCCTGTTCCAGGTACCTCGCGCACCTGCTGGACCACTTCTGTTGAAACCCGCAAAACGTATCCCACCCGAGCACACGCAGCATCCACATTTCTTTTCCCAGTCCGATAAATTGGTGACCAAAGCAGTGGCCATCAGTTGAGCCTGGTTCAACAGCTCAGTCAGATGAACTGACAGCAATACCCTTGGTATCAGGACTATGCTGTCCTTGCCCTCGGAGACAAGGGGGGGAAAAATCCTGTTCCCAACGGCTCTGTTTTAAATGCCGACTAGAGTTATAACTGGCTTGATGGTTCCTGACGGGAGCAGTAGGGAAGCCTGCAGGTGATTAACTGTGCCTCTGCCATCACTAGGGTGGTTTTAATGTGTTTTGACTTGCATTGTTGCTTAATAAGTACTTTAATTAAGAGATTTGGCTGCTGACAGGCAGTGCAGGCTAATGATTAGAGCAGGGGCCTGGGTTTACTGCTTACCAACTTTGGGACTCCAGGCAATTCACATCATCTAGCTAACGAGAATGCAAATGTTTGCTTTAAACATGAGATGTGTTTTTTGGGTTTTTTTTTAAAGCAGTAACCAAACAGAGAGAAATTGCTGCTATGGAAATGTCATGTCAGAGTGTCTGTCTTTAGGGGTGACTTGGAGTATTGGTAAGCGGAACCAGAGCTCTTCACTTGGAGGATAATGATTCAAACTTAACCTGGGTTTGGAGTGACTGAGAAACTGTCACAAAAGGATGACATTGCTGGTGGCCTTAGTGGAGCAGTTAGTGGACAGATGTCCCCAGCCAATGTAACCAGAATAACTGTTCCATCTAGACTAGACCAGGCCTTGCCTTGCTTGAACACGGGGTAAACGCCTCCTGCTTCTGTCTCAGCATCTTTTGTAGACGGAAAGCCAAATATGAATCATTACCAGAACAGCATAAATACTGTGCTAAAGAGCCTGTATGTGTAAAAACCGTCCTGCATATTCTAATGGTGATGTGTATTTATTTACCAATTAAAAAAGAAAAAGAGGTTAGTGACTTTGTGCGCACGTGTGCACCTGCTCCTCCAAGCATTTTATCAAAAATACAAACAGCATAATTAGTTATGAAACTCTACTGTTTAGTTGGCTTTGTAACCAAAAAACGAGAACTGGGGAACACTGTATTCTCGTTGCAACACCCTATTCCCCATTGTGGCCTGGGTAGATGTCCTGTTTCCCTTTTTGTGAAATAATAACAATAAAAGGTAGCAAAATGGGAAATTGGGCCTATTCAGTGCTTGGCTCAGTGGTTATGTAAGTTCTGCTTTTAAGAAAATCTTTGAGATAAAGAGCCCATCAATGCCTCAACAGGCTCCCAGCTTCAGGGCCAGTTTCCACTATGGTGGCTTGCTTTCTCTCCCCTTCCTCCTGTATTGTTTGTGTCAGGGCTTCTATACAGAGCAAAGTTGTAATAGTAACACCAGGATCAGTAGAGTTACAGACTCCTGTATGGATGTTGTGGGCACTTTTACACGTGCTCCGGGGGTGGGAGGGCGGTGCTTTAATTGGCGAGACTCTGAGACCTGCTCTAATTAAAGCGCTGCAGCGTCTCGTGTATCAGCGTCCCCATGCTTAAAAATGGCAGTGGGGGTGCTTGAACTAAAGCTTGTTCAATGAACTTTAGTTCAAGTGACCTCCACCACCGTTTTTACGCATGGGGACACTGATACACGAGACACAGAAAGCTGCTGGAGCATGGTAATTAATTGAGCAGACTTTTTATTTGTAATTAACTGTAATTAAACTGTAATTACAGTGTGTCAGAGCAGCCTCTCCGCTCGTGTACAGGCACCCTCTTATTCCAGTATATTTTCACTGTAGCTTAAATTCACTTCTAAGCAACATAAGCCAAACTGGAAGAGGTCCTCTTACATAAGAGCATCCATGTAGTAGCTTAGTGATCATACAAAAAAAAATCAGTTTAAGTTCATGACTGTTTATAGTGTCCTGTGAAGACAAGCACTTCATGTACAAGAGAAGTTTCTTTTCTATGCAATGCACCATTAAATGCAATCTGTGATGTGTCCACTGTGGGGCAGCCATGCAAAGAGAACTCCCCGCTGTGCTCATCAGCTCTCCAGCGAGACTTGGTTTATTTTCTTTTGATACTTGCCTTTCTCTCAAATAAAATAATCCAAATGGAAGGTACTCTTTTTTTTTTTTTTTAAGAAACACCTTTTCTTTGGTGCATTTCAAGAGGAACAGTTGGAAAAAAGGAAGTTATTAAAATCACAGATTTTTAAGCCCAGAAGGGTCAGGTCTGAACGTGCACCTTGACCTCTGGCATAGCAGTTACCCCTACATCCTAATTCAGACTTTTTATCGCATTGCACAAACTAAGCATTCTGCCAGACTGCCAATATGCTAGAGCTGCTTTCTTCATGAGCAGAGTGGAAATGTTTGCAACAAATGTCAGTCTGTTTGCTGTGGTGCTCATTGGCGACGCATAGGGGGTGCACATGGGTGCAGCACTTTTTGCAGGGGGGTGCACATGGGTGCATGTGTACTTGCTGAGCTTGGCGGTGCACCCCCTGCAAAAAGTGCTGCTGCTGGTGGTGTCTGTGGGTGGTTGCTGAGTGCTGGTTGGCGCTTGCCACCCCGCCTCACCGCTGACAGCGCCATGGCCACCTGCAGAAGCTCACTGACCACTGCTGCCATGCTCCTGCCACCGACAGCACTGTTGCCACCTGCGGGAGTTCTTCGTGCCCCCTCCCCCAGCCTCTGGGGGCATGGTGGTGCTGCTTTCCTCCTTGGTGGTTGTGGCTCTCAGCTACAAATGAATAGGTTGCCCAGTCCCTTTAGATTTTTCTCTGCAGGTATAAGCACTCCATCCTGGACGCATGCAGTTTATTGCAAGATTTTTTGGGGAGGTCTGTTTTCATAGGCATCACATTACCAACTGTGAGCTCCTTAGTGAAAGTATCTTGATCCTAAATTCTATATTTAGTCACACCTGGAGACTCCACTGAAGTAAGTAGGATAGCACCGATATAGTGAAGGCAGCTTTGGAGCCTCTCTATTCCTGTGTTTGCAAGATGCATGGACCTTATACACATATGGTGAAATTTAAATCTGGGCTGAAAGCCTGCACAGGGCTTATCCACAGTCTTAAGCTCCCAAGGCTTGATTCTTAATTGCTCCATTCCTGTGATTTGGCAATGAGCAAAGATGGCCTTTAAGATACCATTATGCTCCCTATAACCCATGGCTATTCAACTACAAGTTAGACCAGCCTTAAAGCTGCTCTAACTTGCCTTCTATTTTTCATGAGCTTTGGGTACATCTATACTAATGCACCTTTGCAACTGCACATTAAATTTGGTACTGTTAATTATACCCCAGGGAATTATGCGCAGAAAAACTCAAAATTATGCAAAATTAATTGCATTTTTTTTTTTTACTAATTAAACTTAATATAACAGTATTTGAACCTTCCTTAGAAATATATGCAGGTTCTTGGGTGTGGTTGGGGGGTGGGTGTCAGGTGTGTGTGTGTCGGGGGTGGGGTTTGCAAAGGTGTGTGGGGATTGTGGAGGGTGTGTATGTGGGGTTTGTGGGTGTGTGTGGGTATGGGAGTGTGTGGGCTTTGTGGGTGGGTATGGGCTCCACTGCCACACGCCCCCTGTGTGCACAGCCCCTACTGCCACATGCCCTCCCAGCACAGCTCCTGCTACTGGTAGGCCCTCGGGACATGCCTGGCTGCAGCAGGCAGAGTCCTTGAAGGCGAACGGCTCCAGTGAATCCTGGGGGCTGCACATAGTGGCATAAAGCCGGCCTGGTCTGGCCTGCTGGCGGACACATTCGGGCCAGACTGGGCTGTCTCTGTGCCAGCGTGTGGGGCTCACAGTACAGCAGGCAGGAACCACATGCAGCCCCAGGTACTATGCTGCTAGGGGCTCTGCCTGCCCCTTCAGGAGTGCCCTGGTGGCCCGCCATTGGGTGCTGCTGCCAGTGGCAGGGGCTGTGCACCATTCCCCCTCATGCAGGCAGGAGCTCCCCTTCCCGCTCACCAGCTACACCTCTGGAAATGATGTGACATTATGCTATTACACGCAGTCATATGTTTTACACGCAAAATTACGCGGGTGCATAATTGCATAATTCCCTGGCGTGCATATAATATGAGGTACTACATAAAGGCACATTAGCCTGTGCTAATGCGCAGAAGCAAAGGTGAACTCTTTTTTTTCTTACACTGAATGTGCAGTAGACTAATTCTACTGCACATTAGTGCATTAGCATGGTTTTTGCCGTGACGCGCTAATGCGCAGTAGAATAAACTACTGCACATTAAAGCGTCTTGTGTAGACATGCCCTTTGAGGAGCAGAGAGAAACTGAGTGTGGTGCAATCCAGTCACTACCACTGAGTTGAGGAATGGCCCAAAGCCCTTCCCTCAACTCTGTCTGTTATTGAGGCCCTGCAAACAAGGCATATTTCTAAGGAGCTGCATCTAGCCCTTGATGATGCCACCATAGTGTGCCCATGTCTTTAGGTGAAGCAGGTCTCAGATTTTGTACTTATTGAATCCCCCAGAACAACCAACATGACGCCGAATTGATTTTATTATTGTTTTTCTCCCCTCAAATATTCCTCAAATTAGAAATTGAGCCCCAGGTCTCAATTATGATGGAATGAGGCTTAGCCAAGGAACTGGGCGAGTGTGTGTTGGAGTGAGGGGAGGCACCACATTTGACCTTCCTGTATTTGAAAGGTGGATAGGGGCGGGGGTAACTTCTTTCCTGAGCTAGAATGGCCCTAAGGGACGCCCTTATTTGTGGCCTTTTGCAGTGGCCCTGCATAACCTCAATAGCTGGCAATGCACTCCAGCCACAACCCTTTCCTTTGAGGTTAGACCTTCGTCTTGGAGAATTGATCCACCACCTTGATACGACAGAGCCCTCCTCTACACCGAGGGCATTCCTCTTGGCTGTTTGTGACCTCCTCAGGGCAGATGAATTGGTATTAAGGGCAGGACGACAGGAATTCAGTACTGGGCCTGAGAGAGAGGAGACTGGAGGCGTCAGCAATTGTCATCCATTCCCACTTCAGACATAAGTCTAATTGTCCTTCCTCTGGAGGGATGAAGCCAACTTAAATAGGGCTTGTTTTTCAGTCTCTGGTAGTTGTATTGGAATACATTGTATTGAGCGATCTAAGAACTTGTCTGCACAACATGGGTTCGTAATTTGTTGTATTCCCGTTCCTCCGGCCAAACTTTGAGCTGCTTTCTCCCTCCATGTCCTCCCTAGAAGCAGAAACGTCTTAGCTCTGCTGAGGGGATTAAGGCCTCTGGTGCCATGTGGCAGCCACCAGCAGGCACGTGAAGATCCTCTATGGCCCATTCAGCAGCTGTTGCCTTCCCAGAGCTGCTGGGAGCTCTGTGGAAGGGCAACAAGTCCTGGGGGCTTGGCTCTGGTAGCTGCTGTCCCCAGCTTGGCCTTCTGGTAGCAGAGGCAGATCAGTAAGAACTGCTGAATGCTGGCCTTGGCTGAGTTGCAAAGGCAATAGGTTGGGGGGGGCGGTGCTTTTTGGGGGGGGAGTATTTATAGTAAAGGATAAGCTTTTTCAGCAAACCCACATTGTGTAAGACTCCCTGACACAGCTGTTACAGAATGATGCAAGAAGGAAGTGCAATTGTGCGGCAGTTCGCTCCAATGAGCGGCATTTTGAAAACGCTGCCCTGGAATTGTTATGTGCTGTTCCATTTAAATTTAATTCCCCCAAACTCAGTATCCAGAAAAGCAGTGTGACAATCTCTGGGACACTTTGAAAACAATTAGCGTCGTGGCGCAAAGGAGAAACCAAGAAAACAGAGACTCGCAACGGGCTCTGTGATGCACGTCCCTGGTATAAATAGTCTGGCTGCAGGATCTTCTGCCAAAATGACAATGGGAAGATGGGTTTACACTGATTTGACATGTCAGCTGTTCTACAAGCCGTCTTTCAGATCAAAACCTGCACCCGGCTGTGCTCCTCGTGGATCAGGAGCACAAGGTTGATTAAGCCGAATATCAAGAAGAGAGAGGACTGTTATTAGCCGATTGAGGAACGTGATCAATGGCTCATACTTGGGGTTCTCGCAGGGATGGTGTGGCCTGTGCTACTGCAGAGGACCAAGTCTGGGTGCAAACTAATTGGCATCTGTCTGGTACACAGATGCACATACACAGAGCAACTGTGTCCAGGCACATTTTGAAAATCCTAATAAATTCACAGATGCAGCAATATTATTTCCTTGTTACAAAATTAGATTCCGGTCAAATGTTTGTATTATCTTGATCTAGAAAACTGAGGTATACAAATGCTTATGAAAGAAAGGCACTTGGCTGAATACTCCCTTCCACATGAGGAACACAATCTTGCTGAATTCGAGCATTTTATTACCAGTCCTGTGATATCTGGATGTTATTTCTTAAATTCCCACCTCCGGAAATGGTGAAATTCTCAGTTTTAATTTTAAAAAAGAAAGTTTCTAGCCTCTGTGGTTTTGGAGAGAAGCTAGGAGGTGCTGGAAGTCTTATGATGTTGAGGGCTTGAATCATCATATCTGAGCTCTTCACATTGGCAGTATTGGCCAGTACCTCATTTACTTGCCCCTCAGACCACTTCCTGGAGGAAATGAGGGGAGATGCACTAATGTGGAAGGAAGCATGGCTGGATGACCATGGTTGGAAGCAGGTCTGGAAAGACCTTGAGCCCTTGGTAAAACACCTATGAGGTGGAAGGGAGTTCAATGGTGCTCAGAATTGGTCTGAGTCAGACCCTACTGAAGTCAGTGGTAAGTCTCCTTGGTTTCAGTGGGTGCCTACTGGGGTGCAATTTAATGCACCTGAATTTTCTTTGCAGAAATGTCAGGCTCATTATAATGCTCTGGGGCGCACATCTACAGGTGCACCTCTGTTGGGGGCAAATTGCACCTGACAGGGGCAGCCCAGTCCAGGGCTCTAGCCTTCCCTGGGTGCCAGTCCTGATCCCCATGTGGCTGGGAGAGCCATCCTTGCTGGGTGGGGATGTTGTCTGCTAAATCCCCACATGGCTGGCAGGTAATATCCTCTCTGAGTGGTTGAGATGTAGATGTCCCAGCTGCTGAGGCAGCTCTATTGGCCACGTGGGAATTGGGTTGCGACCTGATCTCTATGTGGCTGGCATGCAGCAGTCCCAGCTGCCAGGGCAGCTCCCCCAGCTACCTGGGGATCAGGATGTGGGCATTGGGCTCCCTAGTGCCTGGGCTGCCCAGGAGCAAATTGCTCCCAGTCAGTATCTATACGTGCACTACTGTGCAGTAGATACTGCACTGTTAAGCTAGTCCGTGTATTTCCTGACACTAGAAAATGGTGCATTAGCCTAATTTACTGTGTAGTAAATCCTGCGCATGTGTAGACAGTGGCACTTTACTACACATTAGATTAGTCACTGAGTGCCTTTGAAAATCCCACCCCCCTGTTTGTAAAGTATAACATATAAATGCAATTGAAAGGGGTCCAGGTGAATGAGACCTGGAAAGATCTAAGCTTCTCTGGTCAGGTCTCAGCCAGGGCAAATCTGGGGCAACACCAGTGTGTTTAAAGGGTTTCCTACCAGTGTAACTCAGAGCAGAACTTGTCTCCTGAGTTTTTCACTTAAAAGTTCACACTCTCTCCGCTGGTCACTGAATCCAGTGGATGCAGGACGAGGTGCTAGGAAGTGGATTATGTATTATTTCATAATTTACGTCATCCGGCTAGGTCCTTTAATATGTGCTTCTTTCTACTTTATGTTATGGCTTGCTGGATACTAATCTATTCTACCTTCTGTACAAGAAAAAGAAACTCAGCAAGTTTCTCTAATGAGGAAATTTGTTTTTTCAATAGGCACTAGAGAAGGGGAGGCGGTGAAGAGAGAGAGATAGTACACAAATCTTGACTAGGACAAGAGACAGGAACTGAGCGAGCATTAAGTACTCGGGGAACGATCTAAAACACAAGTGACCATAGAAGAGCAGCGGCCGACAGAGCCGTCTTCTGCTTACAAGGCCCGTGTTGTTTTTCTGTGATTCCTTTTTGAGACAAGAGTGAATGGAAATCAAAAACAGCCTTTTGGAGCTCGGTTCTTCTAGTACAGAGCTATCCCGTGGGTTGCATTTGTTTTTTTAAAGCTATCAAGTCTCTCCAAAGTGTATGGTAACTTTCTCAGTTTAGCAGGGGTCGCACGGAGCCACGCACGCGCCAGCCCGTTACTTTTCAGATCAGTTTTAAAAGTAACCTCTTAAATATTGAATTATTCCTGATCTCTATTGTCACTTCTAGTTGATTAGTTTAAGGATTGTGCTTGGTTTGTTCAATAACCTCTTGACACTAAACAAACAACCTTGAAAAGGGAGTAATTTGGAAAACAGAAAGAAAACAAATAACCGACAAGGGCATCTTCTGCAAAATAGAAAGACTGATTACATTAAAATGGCAAAATAATTCCAGACATTAAAAGAAAGCATATAGATATTGGCTTATCTACATTCAAGCAAGATTTGAAAACACAGCAAAGTTAAAGTTTTCATTAGCAATACAGTGATATTGCTTCATTAGAATTCCTGAGGCATATTAAATGGTATTTAGTTTCTAACTCAATGCATCATTTTCTGTTTAATAATTGATCATGGCGCAGAGCTGGTGTTTGTGTAGTTTAAGAAAGTGATTAGACCAAAGAACATTTTTTTGGAAAGTTGCATCAATAATACAGACATTTGTTCAGTCTGACTCAGTAGTTCTTACAGACCTGGGCTGCTGGGTCATGGGTTCTAGTCCCCCGCATGAACTTGTGTTGACATTGCCGTGCAATTGGAGGCAAAAGCTGGTTATCTTGAATAACAAGCAGCTGTAGTTCAAGCAAAAGGTGTTGCCATGGCAGTCCTGAGATATTCCAAGGGAGGAAGAGGCAGCTCCTGACACAGGAGCCAGCAGTTTAAATAAATGGAGTAGGTGGAGGTGAGGAAAAGAATTGTTAATATCTTTATTTTAGAGAAGAGAAACTGCAGGAGTCAGAGCCCAGTTTATAGAGATCAGCTTAGAGGTGGGTGATGTGGGCGGCCACCCAGGGCACTGTGGTGAGGGGGTCGCCGCACGCATGCACATGAGCACACGTGTGTGAGCAGCCCATGCTCACGGAAGCACTCTCATCCTGTCCTGCCTCACCCCAACTGATCCTGGCTCCAGGCAGGAGGCACAGTGCCCAGCCCAGCTCGCTGGCCACCTCCAGCCACTGCTCAGGAAGAACTGGGCTGGCCAGTGTCAGCTCCAGCAGTGCTGCCTGCCCACCGGGTGCACCATGCTGCGCTCCCTCTGCCCTGGGCCACATCCCACACCCTTGCCTCTATCTGCAGCAGCACTATTGACTTATTTGGGAGTGGTGCCTAAATACAAATTTGCCCAGGGCTCCATTTTCCCCTAAGGCCGGCTCGGCCGATTTATTGGCCAACTGATGCCAATAGAGACCCCAATGGATGCTCTGGCAGACTTTTAGTGTTTGTCCAAAATGCCACATGAATCAGGAGTAGAGCCAAGTTTGGAACATAGGAGCACAAAGCAGATGCCTTGGGGTTGGCCTGCCGGCCTTTATATAATCCAGGGAACTTCCCATGCCATCAACTGGTCAGGTTGGCCACTTGTTTTAAGTTCACAGCAGGTGTATGCACCTGATCAGCTTTGGAGTTACTCAACTTCTGGCTCATCTGGGAGCTGTTATTATGTGAACCTGTTCAGCCACTGAGTTACTTTGCCTCTCTTAATGGTGAGGCATCAGACTGATTCCTAAACTGGTGTTTGAACCACAAGACTACCCTTTCTCTCCAGTGAAGTGATTAACACTTGTGTGAGTGTTTGCCTGGGATGTAGGTGGTCAGGCCTGTGAGTAGGTCCTGAGGAGCAACTAGGGGGGTAAGCATTGCAACGTGGGAGTGCAGATTAGCAGTGCTAAGCTGGGGTCTGGGTTGGAGAGCAGAGGCCACAGGGACCAAGGTCCAGGAGGACCAAGGGAAAATCCAAGAGCTGTAATCCAGAAGCGAGCTGAGATCAGGTTGGTGCTGGTTCCAGGGAAGGTCTGAGGTCAGGGTTGGGAAAAGCCGAAGCAGA
>NW_005841887.1:2881585-2906492 GCF_000455745.1 Alligator sinensis | reverse complement strand
TGAATGCCAGGAGAATCGCAAGGAACGATGAATGCGAAGCTTGTCGGAACAAACTGAGGCTGTGCCAAGGGGTGCCTTAAAAGGGCACTGTGCCAATCCAGCTGTTCACCTCCACAAATAATTAGGACATTCTCATTAGCCTGGGATGAAGGGGCGGTGTGATGGCTCAAGTGCTTGGCCCAGCCGAGCCTCATCAGAGGTCCTGACAACTTTAACTGTTTGTAACTAATCTGTGCTAATTTAATCATCTATTCAAATCTACCCATTGAATGATGATATCATTGCATTACAACATTTGCCCTAATATATTGCTCAGTTTGGTTTGAATGATATAGTTTTAATTTCTAGGTTTTGTTTAACCTTCAGTTATGGAATTGTATTCAAATGTCACATGTCCAGTGACAAATTGGTGGCAAAATGCCCATGGACTTCCTTGGGGCTAGGGTTTTCACCATGCTCCTCAAAATGTAGTTCTTTCTGAGAATCTCAAATGTAGTTCTTCGACAGCCAGAAATTCACTCTCAGTAAGAGCATCGGGCATGCTTTTATCCTTTCACTTAGGCGTGTGAGGTAAATGGTTCAATTGAACGGTACAGCACAAAGCGTAGCTCAGAGCATTTAACTACCGAGATTTTCTGTAGTAAGCCAGCTCCAAGATCTCAATTCTGATTTACTGTTATTCTTTCTTTAATTTAATGAGATACAATTACAGTTTCCATTTAATAGATAGCAGGCTTTATCTTTATAGTAAAAGTGTAAACACTGCACTTATGAATCAATCCACTTTATGTATCATAAATACTTATTAAAACAGTCAGTTCAATTTTCCCCCAGTATGTTTCTTCATGATCTAGTGTTAACTGTATATATGAACATTATCGTCTTTCCTGCATTTCCCCTCTACGCTTGCTAGGCTTGAAAAGTTGTCTTGCTTGGATTGGAGCAATTCAGGAGATGAGACATTTTATTATGCAATTAAATGAATGCACATATTCAGCTGTTCATCATCATCATCATTATTATTATTATTATTATTTATAACTCTGTAAATGTGCAGAACAAGGTATTCCACAGCTAAATATGGAAAGTCTAAGAGGTGAGTGTGAAGCACAGAGTAGGGAAGTGACCTTCTCAGCATTACTCCGTTGGTTAGGGATGTAGCGGGAAAAAGGAGCCAGGTTTTCTGAACCTGACTCTGCTCCCTCTGTCCACTACAGCATGTAGCTTCCCTCACCCCTATAAGGTTTAGAAATAACTCTGCTGCACCTGCTCTGTACATGCTCTTCAGATACTCTTGATTGTTGAACTGGAGTCAATTTTCTTTGAAAGGATGAGCAAAGCCCTGACTGATGAAACTCAGCCCTGTGCAGAAGGCCACTGTAAGGTGGATGCAGCTCTTAAAGCCCTGTGCATGGGGATGAATTTTCATTGCAAACGCACATTTTTACAAAGGAAAAGGTTATTTTTTTTCCCTCCCACTGAACTAAAGAATACCTGAACAGGTTTTGATGGAACTTCCCTTTAGTCAGAGTTCAAGTCAAGGAGAGCTGTCTGTCAACACAGAAGAAGGAGGTTGCTGGAAAGGTGTGAGCACTGGAAAGCTCATTTTAGGAACTTAATTTTAGAGGAAAGTCCAAGAGTCAAAGACCTGATTCCCTGCCTACTGAAGTAAACAAAAATACTCCTATTTCCCCTCTATTCAGCACTGGTGAGGCCACCTCTGGAGTACTGAGCCTCCACTGGTATGGAGGTGCTGAAAAAGGCAAATGTAATCCCAGGATTACATCAAGAGAGGTACTGCTAGAAGAGATAGAATATATTAATGGTACAGTACAAAGCGCTCAGAAGACTTCAGGAATACTTGGCATACCGCATCTTTTGAGAGGAGACTAAAAGAGCTTGGCTTGTTTAGCCTAATGAAAATAGGGCAGAGAAGGGAGATTATTGTTTGCTATAAATATATCAAGGCAGCAAATGTTGGAGGGGGAAGTGAACTACAGAAGCTAAAAAATGATGCTGGCACAAGAACCAATTGCTATGAACTGTCCATGAATAAAGAAGCTGTCTCACCCACACGCCTGCCCGCCGTAGTGAGCTGTAGCTGCCATCGCGTTGCACCAGGAATGTCAGGGGTGGCTGCCCCGGGATGAGCCCCCCCTCCACCTCAGCAGCTAGCATGGACTAGTGGCACTGTGGCAGCAGTGGCTCATCATGGCTGGGACAGCTACTCCGTGCACTGCATTGTGCCCCATCCCGTGCAGGCCTGGTTGCTGGCAGCCGTGGTGCAAGGACTGTGCAGCTGCAGCACCACCAGGGAGCTGGGTGGGGGGGATGGATGCAGAGGGGGAGGCGGAAGAATCTGCATGCTGCATTGCTTGGCCTGGCCCCAGCTGCAGCAGAGTGGATTGGTGCAGGGTGCAGCCCTGCTTCTTCAGGCTCCTGGCAGCAGCCAGAGGGTCGGATAGGATCAATTTGGGTGTTGTATATGGCCCATGGGCTGTATTTTGCCTACTCCTGTCCCACAGGTTTCTGGAAAATTGACCTTGGGACCTGCTGCATCAGGGGTCTGTGTCTCCACCCCTGACATCAATGGGGATGCTCTGGTTAAATCACTGCCAGCAAAATTCAGCTTAAAATCACAGTGCTCTACTACAGCTAAAAGAGAAACTCATGCAGGTGGCAGTAGCAGCAAGCTCTTGCTCTGTTTTGGACCAGCTGCCTCATAGACACGGTACACCTAGCCAGCCAACTTCATATGGGCACCTGTAAACTGGGATAAGTATTGGCTTTTGAGTCTGCTCCCAACCTTCCCTTGTGCCCCAACCCAGGACCGATCCAGCCCTACTTAACGCTGGCATGGGTTTTGCTCACTTAAGATGCTGTGACGGGCTAGCTGGCAGTGACCTAGCCCAGGGGTTTTGAAAGGGCAAAAGGTGATTGGAGGACTTGGGATTCCCTTTCCTCACCAATCAGGCCCCAGAGATTCACCCCTCATGTCCCCTGATTTGCCCCTTGGGTCACCTGGAGAGGGATAAAACGGGCAGTGCGGCTAACTCAGGGAGAGACTAGTGAGGGACCACGAGGAAGGAGCGTCAAAGAGCTGGCAAGAGCTGGGCCAGCGGGGCGGGAGCAGTTGCCCCAGAAGAGCCTGAAGGAGCAAGACCTGCAGGCAGCAGTGGGACCCTCAGCAGCAAGGCGTGTGGCCGGCAGGAGAGGCTTCCTGCTGGGCTCCAGGATCCCCTATGAGAGGCTGTGGCCAGCAGGAGAGGCTCCCTAGCTCCAGCAAGGATCTGAGCAGCGACCTGAGAGGTTCCCAGCTCGGCTTCCAGCTCCTCCAATCAGAGACCAGGCAGCTCGAGGTGAGGCCGGGGCTCCAGGAAAGTCAAGACCCCTAGCAGCTTAGAGTACTACCAGTCTTCATGCCTACTATGCGGGAGATCTGAGTTCAAGTCCCAGCTTTTGTGTCTTGGGGTGAGTGAGCTAACAAGGACTAATTCCTCTTGCAGGGAAAGGGGCCATTATGTTTTCCCCCTTTCTCCCCTTCCAGGTACCCAGGCCCTATATTTCTTTGTCCTTTGACATTTTGTATTTTGTGCCTTTTTATATTTCCCCAACCAGTATTGTTTGCTCTGCTGTTTGTGTTTTATATTTTGGTAACCCTGTCTTTTGTCAATGATTGTAAGTGTCTAACCTTTGTTGAATCCTGCCCCCTTGGGGCATTGTGGTGTCCACTATACCCCTTGATTATGCCTGTTATGTTCCCAGTATTGTTCCCTCATTAAAAGGTATATGGTTAAGTCCTCAGTGGTGGTCTGGCTCTGCTCTATAGGGGGAGGAGAGTCCCTACACCTCCCACAGTGTGCACCTGCTTTGATCCCTTCAATTGGAGAGGGGGTACCTCTTGGAGTAGTGCCTGGGTTACAATGCTCAGGGAGGTAAATCTTCTCCAAGTCATCCAGGAAGTCTGTGTCTGCATCAGGAATATGACTCGAATCCTGGAATTGGGATTTCTGCTACTGAGCTCTATCTGCTAGATATGCCTACCCTAATTTATGTGATTTATATTGTTTTTATTTTTTCATCGATAAGGAATAACACTATTATCAGGGCCTATTAGCTACAAAAATAATTAGATTTTTTTTGTGGCCTTCCAATAAGAAAGAAAATGAATGCCTGAAAGATCCTTTAAATGCAGTCCCAGGAGAGCAGGGCAGTAATCTCCCCTACAGGTATGGCAAACTGGGAGATTCATTGAGCCATGTTTGGCTTCAGTGCCAGAGCTGATTGATGGGCCTAGGAAGCTCATTTAATCTGATATCGTTTATCTTCAGGACTAATCAGGCAGGCTGGAAAAAAAGCCACACTATTAAGTGTGAGGTTGGTAGCTGATCAACAGATAATTACACAACAAAAAGGCCGTCACAACAACAAATGGGATTTTTAAAAAGGAGGCCTAATTCTTTTGGAAGCAAGGAAGGGCTAAGACATACAGTGGTGATGGTGGGAAGTGTGGGGCTATTCATATTTTGTCATTAGGGGTCAGATTTGTCAAAGGGCATTTTGCTTATGTACAGGGAAGGCCAGAAGAATTCAACACATTGGGAACTCTATGGGTCATTGTACGAGCTACTGGGTCATGGGCACTTTTGAAAGCTTGTGGTCACATTTAACTGGTCCTAGGCCATTAAATGGGCATCTTGCAAATCTGGTCCAGTCTGCCGGGAGGTGAATACTTGAAAAAGACATCCTGAGTTCTTTGGAAAATCTGACCCCGCAGGCAAGTAGAGTGCTTAGCAAAGTGTGGTTTTCAACCTGTGGTCCTCAGACCCCCGAGAGTCCACAGACTATGTCTAAGGGGTCCACAAAAGATGATTATGATCAATCCAAAGTATGTACCCACACTTACAATTCAAAGGGGTCTGCATCTCCATTCAAAATATTTTAGGGGTCCACAAGTCAAAAAGGTTGAAAACCACTCGCCTAGCACAATCTGGTCCTGATGTTGGTCGAGGCTTCTAACACTTCTGACACAAGTCACACGTGGGGTCAGTGATGGGGTCAGCATTGCACTCCACTTCTTGTGCTGCTGTGAAGGTGGTTGGCTGCCAGGCGAGAGCTGGTGCCATCTGTCCTTGATCTTATCCCATGCCGAGCTATGTGGATCAGAGACAGATAAGGAAAAGAAAGAAATTGCTGACTCGGTGCTCAGTTAGAGCTCTGCTTCTCACAGATGCCCGCTGCTGAGCCATTAGTTTCTTTCCATCTAGGAAAAGACTGCCATGCCCCCACTTGCAGAAAGTCTCTTTGTCAGATGCTGCTACAGATTCAGTCCCGCATGCTTAAGGGCACTTGCTCAAATGTTGATTCTTGTTAGTCTCCCTGTTCCATAATTTTTTTAGAGGCTCTTTTTGGACATATCCTGGTCTCCATGTCCCAGTTGTAATTTCTCTGACCCCGGTAGTGTTACTCTGGATTTACATCCGCATAAATGAGACCAAGGGTTGGTTTGGATCTGATGATTGCTCATTAGAGCCTCCTGCTGCTTTACCTTGAAGAGTTCTGACAAAATCATCAGGTCACAGCTTGTATTTTTCCTGTTTTTTTCCAAAACCATAAGGCTAGATGATCCAGGTGTGGGAAACGCATCGAAAGGGATCTTTCCTACCCAGTAGGGTTGCCAAATCTGTTTGAATCTACTCTGGGAGGTTTCATCACATGATGTAATGACATTAATGACTGATCTACTGTACTGTACTCAGGCAGGCAAATGTACATTTCTATCATGTTTTAAAACCCCACTGGACTACTGTATAAATTGGATTCAACATTCAATATTTATTTTAATGAATGCCGTATCATTTCTCTCCTGGGTGGCTCTCAGCATCTCCTGGAGATTATATCTAATTCCTGGAGACTCCAGCGCAATCCTGGAGGGTTGGTACCCTACTACTGAGTATTTGAAAGAATCTGTTGGGGGTTGTGGGGAGACACGGGGGCAAGGTCCGAAAAGGACCTACACTATCCTTGCCAGAAGAACCAAGTGACTTTGTCCTGCAGCACCCAATCCTAAACCACCGCATTTGTTAATTTGCTATTGCTTTTATGTGATACTAAGAGGGCTTGATGTGGTACTAAAAGCTTTTGCTACTGCTGTCTGACTCTTTCTTCTTTCCTGACATTCATATACCAATGTACCTACCTACCTCCTAGCAATGTATTAACAAATAAAGTCTTAAAATAACGCACTGCAGACATCCCAGCGGCCTGCACACAATGAACAAAAATAGTTCTCTTTGTGAATGAGGCCATCCCTGCTATTGAGTAGGATTGTGAATGGTGGCAACCACCTGATTAAGCACCTCATCCTAATGGCAGGTAAAAGTTGGACCTGTGGAAAGCACTCTCCAGGGTTTTGATGTACTCTTATTCTGGACAGTCATTTGCCTGCTATGGGTCTCAGTCAGCCACTTTGAGCTGTTGTGGTGCCAGTGCAGATTTTGGATGTTTTTCTCATACGAGAGATTAGCCAGAACCCTTCTATGTCCTATGGCATGATAGCAGCACTCAAGGGTCATGTAAGGCTGTTTGGCTGAGCTGAGCAATGCAGAAAACGGAGCAGGCTACATGGATTTAAAGGTAAGAAGACAACCCAGTGGGTAGAAACCAGCAGGTGACTTCTGCTGCATAGGAAGGCCCAAAACATAAATTCTGGAGGATTGTGGGATGGCACTGGAGGACTACCAGGACCCAAGCTTCTGAAGCTTTTCTCCATCCTCACTTCAAAGTGGATGGTTCAGCCTACTTTCAAATGAAATGCAGGCTTTAACCCAGTGGCCCCCATCCTTGGGCTGTGGGCAATATGGCCCATGAAATACGGATGCTTCTTACGGCCACAGGAAATTAAGAAGTTTAAACTGAGGCTGCTATGATCCCAGCTGACAGACAGAGGAAAGTGTGATGTTGCCTGCAACATATTACTTGCTTCATACTTCTGTCCCTGGGCCAGCGAACGTCGAAAGTCATTGCTTTGACTCATCCCCCCCAGCCGTGCAAGTGAGCCCAGATTCAAAGCACATATAATCGAGCATAAGGAGTCTTGTGCAAAGACAGTTGTACATGGGTAAGAGCCCAAGGTAAGCTGCAGTGTAGATGTACCCTAGAGCATTGGCAATGATTCAGCTTTTTATTTCTCTTACCTAACCCTATGGTGTAGGATTATTGATCTATCCTGGATTGAGAAATCACAGGTATCACCAGCCTCCTATGTCCAAAAACTGAGTCCTGCTGCTGCTGGTGTAACGAGTGATGAGGCTTTTACATTTAAAAAAACCTAAATAATTGTTAGGTTCTTTTTATTTGTCTTTGTGAACCCTATTTTGAAGCTTTCCTTACAGTATTGAAACTTGCTTTTAAGAAAATGGATCCCCCTAAGATGCCCTGCATTTCATCATCTCCAGGACCTGAGGCATTGTTAAAACACCAAATATTGAGAGACTAACAATTGAATCTTAAAAGCACAGCCCTGTGTGCTCTGTCTACATGACAAGTCAAAGGTGAGATCAGTGCCGTAGCAGCAAAGTTTGGCACCCGGAGCAAAGTCTGCAGCGGCAGCCTGCCCTCCCCCTGTGCATAGATTTTGGGGGGGGGGGGGGGGGCACATGCCCCCCCATGCTTGCCCGGGAGTGCACGCAGTGGTGGAAGCCATCTTTCCCCCATCCCTGCACCCCGCAAATGAGCTGCTTGCAGCTCTGTCCTGTGCCCTGCCCTGGCTGGGCAGTGCCTGTTGGCACCTCTTCCCTTCAGTGCCCGGGGCGGTCGCCCCACTCACACCCCACTCCCCTTGCTACAGCACTGGGTGAGATGGCGGGTGATTTAGACAGAGCTAGCTTTACATTAGTCAACATAGATACCGATAGCATGTGGCACCTGCCGGGAACCTAGGGAGTCACGTGAATAGCTTACTCACGCTGTTGTGGGTGCATTTCTATCGATGCCTGAGCTAGTTGCCTTTAAAGCAACCTCAAGTATATTAACACGGATTTCAACTGTGCCTCAATTGTGCAGTGTAAACTTAGGTACGGCCAAGTGATTGCATTAAAAGCAACGAATAAGGGGTGAGGTTTCACGATAGATGAGCTGACTCTTACACTAACATGTGCCCACAACTACCTTGTGGTAAATGAAAGCTGCTTTACAGTAAATTGTTCTCCCCCTCCCATTAGCTCACTTAAATTTGATCTTTTGTCCAATGGCTTCCCCATTTTTTTTTTCCCTCGGTGCTCATACTTTGGCTGACAGCTCAGACATCTGCCCTGTTCACATCCTGCCAGAAGCAGGATTTGTTTGGTAATACCTTTCATCAGATCAACTATATAATATGGAGAGATGTTAGACAAATTTTCAGGCATTAAACGTCTTCCTTTTGGGGGGTAGAGGAAGGTGGGGGCATTTTTGGTCCAAAAGCTTGCCTAACATCTCTCTCAATTGAAGAGTTGATTCAGTAAATAGGACAAGCAAATCCCTCTTTTTGCATATTGCCTGAACCATCATAGCTACAACGACTCCACCGTACTGTCAGCCTCTTTGTATTCTTGTGGGCCTGGTCCAGGGAATGTTTAAGTTCATGGGTATCTCTCTGCTAACTTTGGACTCTGACTCCAAACCTTAGTGACGTCCCTGTCTCCTTCTCTAGCCTCAGTGCAGTTCCATTTGAAGGTGTGTTGCCTCCCATTTCCCGGTTGAGGGTCCCATGTGAACAGGCTGATTTTCATGTGTGCTAACTGGAAGTGCTGCATGCTTCATGGAGCTGATCATATTTAGCTGGGTCATTCCCTTAATCGTGGCATCTCCAGCATGGAGGACATACGTGAAACCTTCGTTCCAGTGTGATGCACTAAGGCAAGTGGTAAGCTGCAAAATTGCGTTGACCTACGCATTGTAAATAAGTGTGAAATTCTCATTTCTGACCTTCATACAGAAGCTGCCAAAATAGATATGCTTTGCAATAGAAGAAGCTGCTAAATAAAGGCTAGAGGAGAAATAAAGATGAAATGCAGTGGATCTTACCTTTACTCCTGTATTTTACTCTGTGCGCTATTTTATTTTAAATCTCTTCAGACACTTAAAAAAAAAAAGTCTCTTAATTGGGGTAGCCAGTTAATTGGGATGAGAGACCATCTGCTGAGGTGACCCACTTAAAAGGAAATGATTGCCCTGGCTAGACAAATGGTAAACTTGTGATGAAAGGGAAAGCAATGAAAATGCAGGAGCTAAAGAGATGAGCAATGCACAGGGAGAATCCAAATGAATTGCAAGAAGGCAGCCAAGGTATTTGCTCACAAAAACCCATCCTTCCAAAAAACAAAGCATCGTCTCCGAGTGTGAGCTAGCACACGCTCCACAGCTAAGGCTTAAACTACTCCCCAAATAAAACGGCTGCTAAAATGAACAGCAGCAGTTCGGATCGTTCCTAGGAACAATCAAGAGATTGCTTGAAGCCCAGGTACAATTGTGTCACGGGGATCGGTCATATATTTGCATTTCAGTAGGTCCTAGAGGTTTAAGCTGTGATCTGGCCCTACTGGGCAAGATCCTGTTCAATCACTTGGCCAGGGACAGCGTCTGTCCTGAAAAGCTACCTAGTGAGATCGAGCAGGTATCAGAGATGTTATCTCCATTCTGCTGATGGGGAGCAGAGCCATGGAGAGGTTAAATGATTTGCCCCAGGTCACAAAGAAATCTGGGTCATAGGCAGCAGCTATACCCAGATTTTCTGAGCAAACTTAGTTAAGAATTTCCTGACCGATCAGCATTTCATCAGAAAATGTGAATTCAGTGAACCTGAGCTATGTTGTGAGATGTCACCAAGAGTTTGATAGAGCCAAGTACCCAAGAAGCACAGGCTTGCCCTGAAGCCAGGAGCCCGATAGTTGTGCTTGAGCTCGGGCTCCAGTCCTGGTTCTGAATCAGGGGCACGTAAAGGCACCATGGGATCTGGTCTCTGATCTTATCAATAGTGCCTCCTGCCATGCCACACGTGCCACACAGGGATCAATTCCCTAGCACACCCTTTCTACTTGCCAGTGCAGGGGGAGCCTGGGACCCAGCATTTTATTTTTATTCCGTTTTTTGTTCTTGTTGATTTTGTGGATTTCGTGGTTTCCACAAAGTCTGCGAAACCACAAATGAAGTAGATCCCTGTTTCTGAGAACAATATCTGAGTATCTGACAGTCCTTAATGGAATTGCCCTATATCACAGGCTTGTGCTGGAAGAAAATATTAGCCGTATTTCACAAATAGAGCGACGAAGCCAAGTCTTCTGACTTCTAAGCTACTGGCCTGGGCTTCAGTGAATGCTATGAGGCTCGTTTTGGTTTCCTTTGCTTTGAGGAATTAAAGGGAGGGACAAATCTGTGGGCATCTGCCAAGAACTTAAATATGGTTTGAGTTGCAGGATTTTATTCTGTATGGCTGAGTGACAGAAGATACTTGGAGGAGTCTGTCTGTATAATTATATATTGAAAATAGACTTGGGACCTGGGGCAGAGAAATGGTGCTTTATGTTATGGTGTATGTAAACCTAAATAAGTGAAGTTAAAGATGTGTGTAATGGTTTGCACAATCAAAATGTTAACCCCTATACATATTTCAGCACTGCACGAAGAGCTTTCTTGTCCTTTAACTCTATGCTATCTCCTAATTTCTTAATTGCATTTTCCTCTCTGATTGCTGTTTAATTTATCCCTTTTCTTATGCAGATGACTCAATTTTTACATCCTTCAGAATAAAGTTGGGTGGGGAGGGGAACTGTAGTTTAAGAACTAAGGAAACCACTGGATTAATTCTCTGCCTGCAGCTAAATGGAGAGTTCATCTCCTAATAGGCCATTTCAAAGCAGTTAGATTTACTCCTTTAGACTAACTATACTGTCTGAACAATACTTTATGCCTGTACTAAAATATAATAGGCTATAGAGACAACTCAGATGTCAAGAGTAGATAGTGCTGTCAAAGTAATTTGCCTTGGATAATAGACAGACTGACATGACTTTGAAATATTTTGAAGAAGAAATCATTCCACATTTGAATGGCTTGTTTCTTTTATTTTTAAAGTAAAATTTGTCATAGTTATTAAGCCATTTTTTCCTGTATATCAGAAAGTTTATTTTCTCTAAAAAGCCATTGATATTTATAATGATGTTATCACTGGGCAATGGGCATAGGTGGCAGGAGGGGTGGGGGCTACCAGTGCTCGGCCTCCCCAAATGCAGGGCAGCAGGTGTGGCTGCAGGCTGCTGGGGGTGAGGTGGGGGTGGGATGCATGCACACCCAGATATGTATGCAGCCAGGATTGCAGCCCCAGTGTGTGGATGCCCAGCATGGCAGGAAAATTTCAGTTTACTTTCTTTGTGAAAGGGAAGGGGCTTGGGTGGGGGGCAGATCAAGACCCCCCCACAGTGCAGGAGGGAGTGGGGCAGGGGGCATGAATGAGACCCCAGCCTGGCCAGGTCTTGGTGGGACAATCACAGCCCGGTGGCATGTCCAGGGCTGCAGGACAGGGCTCCCGTCACTGTGTGCACCACGGGGGAGTCGCGGGAGGGGGCACATGCCCCCCCAATCAGTGCACAGGGTCAAGGGCTGGTAGCCGCTGTGGGCTGGGATCTGCTCTGCCTCTGTGCCTCGCTGCCGCTGCTTCGAGAGTGGCGTGAGTCCATTCCTATGTGCGTCCCACCACTGGCAGCCTGCCCTTGCCCCATGCACAGATCCGGGGCAAATGTCCCTCATGCCCTCCTGGGGTATGTGCAGCAGCAGCAGGAGCCACCACCCCCTCTCCGCACTGGGCATCCCCCAGATGAGCTGCTTGCAGCTCTGTCCTGCATGCCACCCCAGCTGTGCAGGGCCTGCTTCTGCCCCACTCCCTCCTTCACCACCATGGGGGAAAGGGGCAGATCAAGGCCCCAGTGGTAAGGGAGGGAGTGGGGCACAGGCAGGAGCAGGGGCTGAGGTGAGTGAGGCCCTGGCCAGGCCAGGTGGTGGGACAAGTGGAGGCCTGGGAGGCATGTGCCCTCCTGATCTGTGCTCAGGGCAGAGGCGGCTGCAACTGGGGCTTGAGCCCTGCTGCCCCAAGAGCCATGTGGTGCCACATCTGTCCTGCTGCCAAGTGGGCAGGGGGTGCAGCACAGTCCAGCAGCGGCAGGCACCTGGTGTCGGCCACTCCTGGGGCAGCTGCAGCAGGAAGCAAAGCGCAGCAGGCAGTGGCAGGTTCCTCTGCCCTGTGCACAGATCAGGGGGTACATATCCCCTGGGCCACCACCACCACCTGGCCCAGCCGGGGCCCCACTCACCCCAGCCCCTGCTCCACCCTGTGCCCTGCTCCCTACCTCACCACTGGGGCCTTGATTTTCCCCTTCTCATGACCCTTTCCCCTTCCACTACCCCTTTCTCCACAGACTTACCTGCTGGGAAGGGCGTGCGCGCATGCGCTCAGCGCCCCCCAAATAATTTTTTCTCCCTAGGCCTATGGCAATGGGTCCTTTATTCTGTCTACAGAAAAAAATAATAAATATCATTAAGGTGCTTGGGAAATACTTTAACTACAGCACTCAGAAAACATTACCTTGATGTTTCAGCAGCAGCTTGGGCTTCAAACCCAAATATTACCTGATTTAGAGATGTATAAACTGGATTCACTTAAATTACTCCAGCCCTGAACCTAACCCTCTTGAAAGCTGAAAACTTCATTGCTCAGCTCTCTGCCCTTTGTGGAGCTGGCTTCAGCAGAAAGTAGAAAATAGTCAAACACCTTGAGAGAGGCTATTCTCCTTGCTCACATTACGTGTTTTTAGGGAAAGTGGCAGAACTGCCTAAGGCAGTACTGATTTCTTTAGTATTTCTTCCAACTGGAGGGCACCACCATTCTTATTTTGTCCCATTCCCATATCTGTCTCCTTTAAACACTGCTCCTGCAGCTACTCTGAGGTTTGTCAAGCTTTTTTACTGCCTCTTGCTTCAGGCTGTGCCTGAAGGTGTAAGTAAGTCCTTTGAGAATGAGGAGGTATCTTTATAGCCAACTGTGCATTTAACTGGTGAAGTTTTTGATTGTTAACTCCTTAATTTACAAACAGGCAAGTTACACAGGGTTATTACATGCAGACTTTAACTCAATTAAAAAAAAATCTTAAAATATTATTAAAATATGTAGGAGAATCATAGCAGGAAGATATTTAATCTCCTAAATAGATGGTTTGGCACAAGCTATTGGCATTGTACAAATGTTATTGTTATTGCTCGTGGCATTTTAAAGCTTGTATCGGCTTCCTCTCATATGTAGTCAGCAAGTATGAATATACTTAAGGGATATGGAAATTCATTTTGTGAATGCTCTGCTGTTCCCTCCTGTCATTTGTCCAAATATTTTTCTGGAGTAGAAAGGCTGAACTTGGTTATTTGTTAAGAAAGTAAATATGAGAACTTAGAAAAAGCCTAAAAAGTCTTAAGAGAATTCACTCTCATGTTACAAAGGATTAAAAAAAACCCCTCAGGTAATGTACAGAGTATAGAACGGGGCAGACTCTCATCTTGCTGTGGCAAAGCGAAGTAGGAGCAAGGTGCATTTCTGTGCTGGTGCGGTGGGAAGGAGCCTCGTTGCAAACGGCACTCTGGCCTTGCACTGTGCGTAGTTACTTCTTCCCAGACAAAGTGACTGTGAAACTCCTCCTGAGTCAGTACAGCAGCATCATAAAGCCACTTTCCACTGGTGTAAATGAGGATGGGAGGAGCAGGCAGTGGTGAATCACCTCGGGCACGTTACAAGAAATCAACCACTAATATCCCTGTTTTATGGATAATAGACTGGAGGGCAGAGTGACTTGTTCTCTTGGGAGTGATGGAGAAAGCTGGGAGTAGGACATCAGTGTCCTGCTACCCTGACTTCAGTGTCATTGATGGAACCGCTGCTTGCTGGCAAACTAACCCTTTTCTACAGTGATTTACTACCGCAGGCATTTGCAGCCATTTCCATTCAAGGCATGGTATTCTTCTCAAATCTTGTAAGAACTCTCTCGGGGCTTTGCAGTTGATAACTAAAAGAGACTACTTGATGTTCGTAATGATAAAACAAAGCATCAAGTCATTTGAGTTGATTTTACCCAAGACATTTGCTGAATTATTGCCCTCTTGCAGCTGTCATGGGCTTGAAGCTTTCAAAAGCCCATTTTGCTTCTGCTCCCAGCTCTTTCGTTGTCAAAGCCTTGTGCTGTACTCCTGGGTTTGCCTGCAGAGCTCAAAGAGGAAGAGTCACACAGCTCCTCAAAGTTAAACAAAAAACCCCGGTGGTTAATGAACTTGTCTAATTTTATGCAGCACATGTTGCCATCTTCTTTTCCAAACTCATTCCTAATTACACTTTGTTACTAAGAGGGAGATTTTTGAACACGCCTAAGGGATCTAGGAGTGCAGATCTCACTAAGGAGACTGGACACACACCTTCCCGAGGTTATTTGACCCCAGCCGTCTTTCCTGCCCAGAGTAGGGGGGTTGGACCTGATCTCACGAGGTCCCTTCCAGCCCGAAACTTGTGTGAATCTGTAATTTTCAGTAAGATTTTTACTCCTACCTGCACTTGGGGGCAGGTTTTCTGTGGCATTTCAGTCACTAAAGCTGCATTTCACAAACACTGGATTCTGTTATGGGCCAGGTCCAGGTCATGTGAATTAAGAGAGCCCTGGTCACCTGTTATGCCCATTTACAAAAGTAAGAATCTGGCCATATGTGAGGAACTGCTGCAAGAAAACCATCAACCATGCTGGCCATATGCAAAAGATCTCCAGTGTTAATTTTGATCTTTCTTCACAACCTTTTTTTTTGGTGCATATTCATTCATTAAATACATTTTAAAAAATCTTGCACACTGAGCAGAAAAAGACCTTGTACAAGAAGAAATATATGGTTCTAAATGGTTGACGTGACTCCCCGCCTGTGTATGTGTGTGTTTTCCACCTTCCCATTAAGTCAGGACTCCTTTTTGATTACGTAGTATTGATCATTGAGGTTAGAATTATCAACTGGATACAGTAGAGTGATTTTAAACCAAGGACATGCAACTTCTTCCCAAGATTCAGCTAAAATTTTAAATCTGATTTATGATGCAAAATTTAGGTCATGTGGATTGATTTCAAATAGAGATATAATGACTCACGATCCCCAGAATGGTTTTATTCTGCACGGCAGTGTCAAAATGCCTCTATTTGTGCACCTGGCATGTAATGATTCTCTCTCAAAAAAATCATAATCCATCAAGTTCTTCTTTCAAGAATATCAATCAGTGCTAAGAACATGATTATTTTATCCTAGGCATTCTCAGTCAGTTTAGTTTCCTTTTCCTGTATATGTAAGGCACTGTGACATTTTAAGTTGTGGTTTGACATGTAATCATTAGATGCTTTAAAATGTCGCATTCAGTTTTTGTTTCCTGTGATGCTTGCTCACTCTGACTTCATGTTTTGCCCTCATTCCAATTCTGTTTTAGCACATGTAACCCTTCTGCCAGGGCACCAGGTGGCAGCAAAAAGGGCCGGGTTCAAATTTCAGGGTACTTCATAAATTATACCTGTGGTTTGAGCCCACACTCAGAAAATTTGGCAACACTGAATTTGCCGGGGCGTCCCATGTAAACAAAACCTCCTTTCTTGCAAGCAGTATAAACACAAAAATCCAAATTTATTACAGAGAATAGAGCAAAATAAAAGAAAGCATTAATTATAGTTTTAAAACACTATCAACTACAAAGCAAAGTCTATAGGTGGCACTCTTTTGGGGAGGCTTCACCCATACTCAGGCAGCCTGGGATTTGGGGCTCCCCAACCGGTAGTTCTGGGGACCTACATCCCTATACCTACCCTTCAGCAATGGGCTGGAGAGTCCTGAGCTGCTCCCTGGGTTCACTGCGCTCTTGGGATCTGCTTGAGAGTGGGGGCCCTTCTGCGTTGAAAGCGGCCCCTCGTTGCTCCTGAAGAAGTATTAGCGTGCCAATCTTTGCTCCCATGGAGAGGCTGAGTGTGTATGTGGGACATGGGTGAATGGTGCCTCCTGAATCTGGGAGGGCACCTGCAGTGGGGATGGGGCTGGCGAGCACCCACAGAAGCTGGCATTGGTGTCAGCAGCAGGGATGGCCATGTCGGGTGGGGGCACATGCCCCCCCTGTGCTTCCCCTACCAGTCGCCTATGATGTGCTGAGTGACTTTCACTCTAGCCACCATGCATGCACCCCAAAACTTCTGGGCTGGGTTATATGGCCCGCTGAAACAACTGCAGGACAAACTCCAAAGGAAGCCAGGTTGATTACTGGCTACAGCCGGCCCAACTGCACAGCTTGATTGGAGCAAAGGACCATCAAAAGAAACAAAGGGGAAAAGCCAGGCCTACTCTCTCGGTCTGGGCTGCAGGTAGTTTGGGTCATACAGCTCCACTAGGAGCAAAAACAGTTGCAAACCTCAAACCCAGCTCAAAACTGGCAGGATCAGAAAATCTCAGGTTTCAACCCTGGTTAAAACTGCCAGGCCTAGCTCCTGGCCAGCCAACCCAAGGAACCAGTATGCTCTTCCCCAGTATTAATCCCATAAAACCATGAAAAAAAGGGAAGAAAAGAGGAGAGAGAAGTTCCCAGACATTGGGACAATTCTCCCTCTCTTTCTCTATCCTCTGCCTGAGTTTCCCTTTTTTGCTATCTGAAAATCCCTCTTCAGTAGCCCATACCAGCTTCTCCTTCTCCCAAACCAGCCCAGCTTGTCTTATATTCCCCCCATGTGACATCACCCCGGCCTTGTCCAGTCAGGGAGTGCTGCAATCAGTCTTTCACCCAACCAATATACCCGGAGGATCTTTTGCTTCCTCTGGCCAGTGAATCTGGAGGGTTTTTCATACTTTGCCCAAATACCCAGTTGCTGTGTGCTGAGCACGTGGCCAGAACAACAGAGGCCATCTTGCCCACATAAAAACACAAGACAGAACAACCAAAAGCACACATGTTACCATACACAACCCCAAGTGTGTGTGGGTGTTACACACATAATATACATAGAGTTGTGTTCTATGGCTTAGGGGGCAGGTGGTTGGTGGGGGTGGAGAAGGAGGTACGATTGTCTTACTCATCTGAAAATACCCATCTACATTTTTTAATTTAAACTTTCTGATACTAATTTGATGCTTGTTCTTGCCTTAATGATGGGCTAAAGGGTTTTTTTTTTGTTGTGGAACTGAAAGCCTCTCTCTACATATTTGTCTTAAAGTAAAAAGCCAACTTCATGATGATCCTCATAAAACTTGTGGGACTGATTTAGATTCTTCAGATCAAAGGGGAATGTCTTTCACTAAAAACGATGTCCTAGGTGGTTCTCTCTTGTTAACCATCTTCCTTGCCAGGAATGGGGTGAAGTTAAGCGATAGATCCTCACTGCAAAGTTTCCCCTTTCTTAGACTTATAACAACATGTTCCCTGCTGTGCACCTCCCCTGTCTAATTACGATGGTAAAAATGGAGGAACTTGCTTGAACTTTTATAGATTACCTGGTTCTGACCCATTCTTGGGAGGACTGGGGGAAAAAGTCTTTGGGAGATGATCATGATGATGACTGCAGCACTGCTCAAACAATCCAATTAGAAGAACAGAACCCTTTGTTTAGAGACTGCAAAATACACAGGAAGAAAAAACTAGTTCTACACAAAGGAGATCTGGGCGAGTAATTGAATTTTCCATTTGACCACCCAGCTATAAAATCAGTTAAAAACATTCCGTTTCAGATCAACCCTCATGGACAAAGTTGAGTTTTCTCATTGAAATAGGAACAAAAGGAAAAACGAATGCTGGATTGAACAGAATCTTTGAAATGCTTTATTTTCAAGGTTTTGACATTTTCAATTTTTAAAAATTTAATATATAGCTAAATTTTGCCTCAAAACAGCACTTGGAAATGAAAAATCGAAATGTGTTCCTAGTAGCACTTCCTAATTAAAATACTTAGACTTATTCAAACATTTTTTCTATTTTTTTCCAGGCAGATTCATTCACTGAGTCAAACCACAATCTACACATTGCATGGGTTGTCCCACTGCACTGTCTAGTACATAAAACATTCATTCAGCTCAAAAAGGGAACTTGAGACTGCCATCCTGCAAAATCTCTGCTAAACCCTTATATCAGGAGAAAGCCCATTGAGTTCACAGTGCTTCTTTGGAGTAGGAAAAGTTAAGCATATGCGTAAATTTGTTCGGAGCCTAATTTAAAACAAAATGCAGCCAATGAGTGTGGCAAAGAGTAGGAGAGAAGTCAGGAACGGAGTGCATTAATAATGTCACCACCTGAATAGAAAAGCTTCTTGGATGCATGTTCGCTGTTATATTTATACCTCTGCTTCATTGTAAAAATACAGTGACTATATTCCAACACAAAGGGTGCTGCAAGTGATCTTGCCTAACATATATTCCTCTATGCAGACAATAGTAGTTGTAAAGCAAATGTGGGACGAAGTTAGGCCAAATCTGGGTCTGACGTGTCTCTCCCCTCTATACACAGGCACATACCTTTTTCCTACTTACAGTAAGTGTTATTTATATAGACCACTGTAATGGGTCCACTACCCCATTACTAGAAAAGGGAAAGGTCTAGTGGTGTCTGGCCCTCTCTTCCTCTCTCAGTTCATCCGTTTTCTGTGTTGTTTTCTTTTTTCTTTTCTGCTTACATTTTCTTGGTGCTGCCAGAGCCAAACTAATGGACAGAGAAGCCTGTGGCAAATTGGCCACTGAGACCAGGTGCAGGCAGTGCCTGATGACCCAGGATCCTGGTTTTCTCTGATAAAATAAACCCCCCAAATATTCTGATTTAAACCCCCCCCCAAAATCCACATTTTTCTGTGATTAAAATGACACTTTAAAGAACATTTGGATGCTTATTTTGCTAGGATCCTTTGACCCTATCTGACTTCCTTTGGGCAGGGGGCTGGACCTGATGATTTTGCAAGGTCCCTTCCAGCCCTAATGCCTATGAAATCTATGAAACACCACTATATATATATGAAACACCACATTATATATACATCATTTGACGTGCACATATATATTAAATCTCAGACTTAGTGTTAAGAGGCCAGAAAGTAGAGACTGGAGATAATTATGGAGCCCATGAGGGGCAAAGCCTGCATGAGATTAAGAGGCTGGGTTGGTGCACATAAAGCAGGACCTCTGGTCCTGAGGCCTGTGTCAGGGTCTTGTGGGGCCTTGAACCCAAGGTCACGAGGGCGTGACCAAAGCTGAGCCAGAAGCTTGCGGCCCTGAGCAGTAGGCTCAAGCTAGAAGGCACAGCCAGAATAAAAGTAGGATGAAGCCAGGGGAGCTGCGGACCAGGCAATAGCCCTTTACCCAAAGCTCTCTTCACCCTTAGGGCAGCCTCCCCACTGATTTGTTACATCAAGCCATGGCAGGAAAGAATACAAAGAAGGAGAGACTCTGAAGAGGTGAGGGGCATTAACGGGTAAAGGCGCATTAAGGTGACTGAACTGAGCTGCACCAGTAAGCACCAGTAGTCCCAAGCACATACCTACCTCCTCTCTGAGTGGTTGAAAATAACAATATGATGAAGTGCTAGAGGCAGCTAGCACTGAAACATTTAAAAAAGTGAGCCCAGCTCCAGTTGTGAGAGACTGCATTGTAGGCAAATGAAACTGTTCAGTCTTGCAAACATGTTTAGAAGAATCAATATCCAGTACGGCTTCACAACAGACAAGGTGCTGCATGTCTGTTGCTTACTTGCAAATCATCCCTGGCACGCTCTCTCTAATAATATAGGTATTCTGTGCTACTCCAGCTTGAGAAAAAACAGTGTGAGATTCTCGGCTTGTAGAAATTGGTTTAATTGAAACCAGTGGAGATGCACCAGTTTGCACTAGCAGAGAATTTGGCCCAGAGCCAGGATATGGTATGCACAAGGTAAAAACAACTTTGGTTCAAACACCAGTCCTCACTGAAGATGCTACTGTGCTTTTGTTTAGCTTACAAGTCTGTTCCATACAGGGTAGTCAGGCTGCTGCTTGATTTTTTTTCCCCCCGTTAGAGGATCCAGTACAGCAGCTGTCATCCCTTCTCCTGTCACATCAGTTACAGATACATGTGCCCTGCAACATAATACACAGGTATGAAATTGTCTTCTTGCAAAGTGCCAACCTTTGTTAGGGGCAGTGAAAACGAGAGCAGCTGAGGAAAACTCATCATGAAGCCCAGCACTCAGAATGGGTTCTATGAAAGCTGTTTTCTGTGTTTAATGGGTCTGCTCAGAGGTGCTTGGGGGGCAAATATTTCCATCCAATAAATGGTGGGTGGTGCAAGCAGTGGTGGGGGTAAAGGTGTGGGGGGAAAGATTACATGACATGTCTTCAGGGTTGGTTTTTATGTTAATTGGAAGCTAACCGTGGCAAACCAAGCATTGTTCTTGCAGAGCCCCAAGTAAGGTATCACAAGTATTATTATTATTTTTTTGTTCTCTTTCTTCAGCCTGCCACCATAAACATTTTGAGGGACTTGGTGTCTCATGTTGATGATGAGCACAGGAACTAGATGCTCGGTGACTCTTACCTGCCAAAGTAACAGAAACTAGCAGCAAGCATGACATGAGATGAAATGGCGAGAGGCTGAGAAGAAGACATCCACCTAGTCGGACTCGGCTTCATAAAGGGGAATCGGTAGCTCTGAGAGGACCCTGCAAACTGAGCAGCTGGCTGGGGTAAATCTTTTTCCTTGATCCTCTTGTGCTTGTGTTATCCACCCTCATCATCTTCATCTCTGTGGCTGTGGGATTTGATATTTTACAATGCAGGCTGACCGTTTTGAGGGATAGAGACAATGCTTACATGGAGGTCTACCTGGGGGAGTGAAGTGGGTGGGTAATGGGTAGACTTAGCTCACGTTAGATTAGGAAAGGCCAAGACTACTTAGAACATTTCCTGTACAAAACCAGTTATCTTTTTATTCTGGTGTCTTTATCTGATTTCACCATGTCAACCCAACTAGACTTCTGACATGATTGCAGATTATAGCTTTTACATCCAAGCACCTGTATAAGGAGACATAAGATGAGGTGGGGGGAAAGATAGGTATGTAATGCCAAGTCTCACACTGATTCCTGGGCAGACTCATCCGGCTACTATCAGTGAGTACTATGGAGACATCTACTGTCATGCTATGGTGGTTGTAATATTGGTATTTGTTTATGGGAATCTCTAAGGAAGAGATTGAATCATCCAACACAAGAGTAAAAATAAGCAATTGAGAAATGTGTATAGATCTCCTCTCTGTTAAATGAATATACTTTGACATAAAATATGCATGAGAAAAGCTATTCCATCACAACATCCTACCAGCACAATTACTCTCAGGTCAATACCCACTAAGGTAGTACTGAAGGCAGAGATGACTCTCAAGACAGGCTGGTTGTACCATTTTATTTGTCTCCTTAGGTTCCTTTGCTCACACATTCAGGGTTAAATTCAACTTCCTTTGGGTGCAAAAACACTTTATGGGCCTGATAGTGCTCTTAGTGAAATAAGGGATTCATTTCACCAGTAAGTTGAGTCGGAGCCGTTTCCAGGCCTCTGTGAGGGAATTGAGACCTCAGCTAGTATAAATCAGTGCATCTCCCTGAAGTCAGCTGAGAGAATCGACAGCATCTAGATCTGGCCCTTAAATGTGTTATTTGCAGTTGTTCTCCTTGGGCCCTACCTTGTGAGATAGTTAATCGGTTGGTTGATATTATCCAATAAGCAACCTCATGGGTTATTAGTATCTTTTTTCATATGCTGCATAGTCAAATAGCTTTACTTCTGACAGTAACATCTATTGCAAAGAAGTAGGCTTAGATCCTATCTGTGATAACTACTTCGACTAACCATAGCAATAAATTAATCATTTTAAAGGTCTTCAGTGGGAACACAATGCATGTCATACCCAACCCAGCCTAGTCATCTTCTGATGCCGATTGCTTTCTTTAGCTTGTATTCTCAGACCAAGCATGGAAGGACTAATTCATCAGGTACTGAGACCCCTTGCAACTAATATTATTGACCGGCCCTGGTTTTCATGTCTTAAATCTCACAAAACTATTACAAAGTCCACTTTGATGTTGACACATTTACAATAAAATGATGAAATGTGCTGTCACAACACTTCTGTCTGAGTATTGAAGGGCTCCAGCCTTGTTTGCACTTATGACACTATCAAATAAGGAAGACCAATAAATCAAGTTTGCAGCAGAAAACTCATGGTGTGGGAGGGAACCTGCAAAAGGCTCTCACAAGAGCCAGCTGGAACCAGGTGTTTTGTTGTGCAATGCTGATCAGTTAAAACTCAGACACTGAATTGAGTGACAAAGCAGTTAGAATTTGCTAAGCAATTGCAAAAAAGTCCAGACTGAAATTCCTGCAGGGTGGACAGGGCTCTGGTGCTGTGGACTCGGGAGAGAAGCCAAAAGGACCGAGCCATGAGACAGTCAGGAATGTGACGTTCAAAGCTGAAGTCCACAAAGGCAGCACACGAAGCTGCATGAATCATGGTAAACAGTACAGACCCAGACAATACCCAGCGCTTAGGGAAAAATGCAGCATATGCAATGGGTTACATCTTTTCCCAAGAGTTTATGTGCGTCAAGCAAAGTGTGCGGTATGGACAAAGGGGATGACAGCGTCACTGCTCACTCAGTGGGCAAGAGTGCTGCGAAAGATGAATCAGTGTGAAAGGAAATGGAAGTTATGCTGATGATAAATTGGGCTCAAGCCAGTGTGGTACCAGAAATAATGATATGAGCACTGAAAAGGACATAGAATAGAGGGGTGTGGCAGTAAAACTTGGGTCTTCCAGTAGCCTTTCAGTCTTCCAGTAGTAAGCTTGTCCCCACCGGGGGAGTACATGAACTAAATACATACAGTAGGGTAGATTTACACCTTATAGATTAACTAAATCGGAGATGCATAAGATTTTGCAAGTAGTGGTTTACTTCTTCAGATGCTATGGCACACACAGGCCAATAACAAATGTTCTTAGTGTAGCACACTTACCTCTTGAGCTCCGGATGAGTCCTGGGCTCGAGATTCTGCAATTCCAATTGGTGGAGCCCATCTGCCAATCGGAAGCAAGCCAGGGTAAGCAAGGCCAGGCCCTTTCCCCGAAGGGAGGGGGCAAGGGGCAGTCTGGACCTGGTTCGAGACTGCGCCCTGCCACGTCCAGGGAACTTCAGGGCCGGAGCCCCTGAAGTGTATAAAAGGAGAGTGTGCTCGGATGCTGGAGGGAGAGACGGTGAGGAGACAGGAGCTCCAGAGATGACCGTCCTCGGGACCCCACCTGAGTCTCGACGGTGCACGGATTGGCAGATGGTGCTCAGGCTCTAGGAGCCACTCGAGGCAGCTTGAGCCTGCAAACCTGGCAAACGGTTGAGTAGGCGGTGCGTGGATTGGCACACGGAGATCCAGCCTTGGGAGCAGCTCAAGGCTGCTCAGGCCCCACATGGTGCGTGGATCAATGCACGGAGACCTGGCCCTGGGAGCAGCTCAAGGCTGCTCAGGTTAGCTCCAGCTCTAGGCCGAGTAACCAGAGCCCTGCAGTGTGGCTCTGCATTAACTAAAAGAGCCCCGGTGCCCAGAGCAGGGCCCAGGAAAGGGAACAACCCCTGGTGCAAGGCCGGGGAACCAGAGCCAGTAAGGGAGCGCCCTGGGTGCTGAGTGCAGGGCACCAGGCCATCAAGATGAGCTGGAGGCACCACTGGAGAGAGGCTCTCTTGGGACCAGCCACCAGGGGCGAGCCTTGGCTGCTTCAGAGCGGGAGTGGGAGTTGCTGGGGAGGCGGGTCCTGCAGGGGAGGCGGGCTTGGGAGAGGAGGGTCTGCAGCCTCCACCCTTCTTCACTGTGGAAGTGGTGTGTCCACATCCCGGCACCCTAAAGGGGAGGGGCTCCAGGGAACGCCCCGTGGGGTGCCGAGTGAACCCCCATATTTTGTGATTGTTGTTTTGTACTGTAGAGGTTAATATAGGTACGGGTACTCCTTAAGGGAGCTTACCTGGGTTTATCTGTCTTCATTGCCTGTATGTGTTTATTGCTTATTATCAGAACTTACCTGTATGGTTGCCTGTGTACATCTATGGTATTGCTACCTCAGCTTACCTGGGTTTGTCTAAGTTGATGCTCATATGTGTTTATTGTGTTGATGACCTGTTCCAAAGTGTTAATGCTTATTCTGTGCAGGGGGGTTAATTATTGCATATGCTGTGAATCACCCGGTTCATGTTTTTGTACTCCCTCGAAGCGGTGCAATATGTTGATTGCAGATTATTGTATAAAGTGCCTTGTACCAATTTTACTGTAAATATTTAATGTCTCTTATTCATATTCATTTATTGTAGTAATACATTTGTATATAGGTGAGCACTTTGTCTCGGTCTGGCTCTGCAGAGAGGAGAGGGAACTGCTCCCAGGAGGCAGGCCTCACTCTCAGCACTCTTACCTGACCACCCCATCCCTTCCACTGGCAGACAGGGTACATCCCTGGGTGTACTTGGGCTACATTAGTTTCCCCTTGTACTTAGGGGGAAATACACCTATTATTGGTTTAAAAATGTACCAATCCCTTGGTCTTACCAAGATGTGGCACCCATTGAAGGTGCAGGGTCCAAGTATGTAATAGGGAAAAGTTAGGGCATTATTTATGCACAAGGAAGCTCTGCACAGTGCAGAAGAGGGCTAAAAGGTCCAACTGTCTTATGATTTATACTCTTAGAAAAGTTCCTCTCACCTTGAGACAGAGACTAAAAGAGGAGCTAGATAAGTATATTGATGTGGCTGTCCCAGAATGTGGATATACTCTCTGGTCATTGTAGGGA
>NW_005841887.1:2863387-2881571 GCF_000455745.1 Alligator sinensis | reverse complement strand
AAAAAAAGTGGAATATTTGCCTAACTATAGGTCCAAAAGACATAAATAAATACTTATAAAGGGAACATTTCCCACTACCTGCTAAGAGAGAAACTATTGGAAAGCTGGCTGATAGCACATATTGTTCTGTGCTTTATGTATTAATGGTGTTTTGACAATTAAATTAGAAAAACAGAGCAAATGTTTGTACATATTTGACATCTCCTTGGGAAGACACTCTCCTCACACTGTCATTCGAGTTGTTTAGCTTCTGAGGTGTATTGTAGGAAAATACAATTTAGTTTTAAGGCATAGTAGGGGAAGGAAGGGTATACATAGGTATTGCCTTGATCTGAGGAAAAACGCATGACCAGAGTCAAAACGATTGGCTTAAAATGAAACAAAAATGGAAATTTCGTGTCATGACTAGAAAATACCTAGGACACAAGTTAACACAACAAGGCAGTTGGGTAGATCATAGTAAGGTTGATGTTCTCAACCCCATGTCTGTCTGCCCTTTCAGAGAAGGAAGGAATGCAGAGTTTCCTTGAAATGGTGAATTATGCAGGGAGTATGCGCCCAATTGTAACGGAGAGCCAAAGGCTCCTGTGCTCTACGGGTGAAGGAGCAGCAGGGAGAGCCTCAGGTGGGAAAAGCAGCTCATTATGAGCTGCCAGGGAACAGGTACCCAGGGATTTACCCACTGCAAGTACTTACTGCAGAACTAGCTGCACTTCGGTAGTATAATGGGCTAGAGCCCTGCATGGAAGACAAGACATTTTTACTGCAGGGGTCAGCAGCAGTGAGCCGCCCTGGGGCTGAGCCGTGCAGCTAAATCAGGAAACGCCTCCAGCAGCTCTGGGAGGCACCTGACTGAAAGGGGACAAGGGAGTAGGGAGATCTATATAAACGCAGGCCCTGAGCCAGGAGAGGCAGCCTGGCCCCGGAGGCTGCAGAGGCAAGAGGTCCCGAGCAGGGGAAATGCAGGAGAGCCCCTCTCTGGCACTGGGGCTGTCTTGAAGAAGGCAAACAGCATCAGTGCCCTACAGAGGAATATTACCCGGGGTAAGGGGCAGCCTTGTTATGTGGGCAGGTAGACATTGTTTTTGTCTGGACCCGGGGGGTAAGTTTGTGTTATAGCCAGAAGGCTTACTCCTGGGTTAGAGTTTCAACCGGTGGTTTGGGCATGGCTAAAAGGGGAGTGTGTGGAAGCCATGGAGGGTGCCTGAGGGGTGCATGATGGTTTAAACCTACAGCAGGGTGCCAGGGGCATGCCAGTGTTTACAGCCTTGCTAGGGGCCTTGATTCAGGGCATACTGTAGCCTTAAACCCGAGGGGGAGGTTGAAGCCTAGAAAGAGAAAAAGTGAGAAAGGCTGAAGCTTAGCTTGGGCAGCGCCCAGAAAGGGCAGAGCCAGGTCATGGGGGCCCTGTGCATAACAGGGACAGAGACCAGGGCCAGGATGCCCAGGAGCAGAAGCAGGGGCAGTGAGTGTATTGCCCAGGACAAGGGTGTAAAGGCCTGAGGTGGCCTGGTATCAGATTGGGGCCAAGGGCCCAGCAAAATTATTAAGTGGTAATATGTGCAAGGCGTGGTGGACCCAGTGGTAGGGGAGGTCAGGGGCTGTGATAAGACCTTAGGGCTAACAGGTACCCCGGGGGGGAGGGACACGACAGAGTGAGGGCAGGGTGGAGACCAGCAGGAGCTCAGAAGAACTAGTTGGCATCTAGAGCAGTGTCTCTCAACCCATGGGTCACGACCCAAAAATGGGTCGCAAGAATATATGAAAGGGTTGCGAACAAACCTTAAAAAATGGATTCTCTTTTAAACAACAAAAATGCAGGAAACCATGGGTTTCCACTTGCAGGCTGGCAGAGTTTCAACCTGCAAGGAGCTGCTTGGGACTGGCAGGAGCAGGAGGTGGGCGATCGGGCAGGGGTGCCACGTGCATGTGCGCACACGTACATGCATGTGGCAGCCAGGCAGTGTGGAGAGCAGCTCCCGCAGCTCCCTGCAGGTAAGTCTATGGGGGGAAGAAGCGGGCACAGATGATGGGTCAGGAGGGTGGAGGGGCACAGACTACGCTGCCCACCACCACACCTCCTCTCTGGGGTAGCGCTGTGGCCTGAAGGGAGTGGCAGCTTGGCCATGGCCAGTTGATGGCCAGTCCTGACTCAGTAAATAGTTTAAGTAGAAAATATCCCCCTGGCCCTGCCAGTGCCTCTCACTCCCAACCCACAGATCCCCCCACCCTGCCCAGCTCTGCTGGGGCAGCATGTGGCTCCCCAAATTTATGTACTCACAGCGGGCTGGCTGCCTGGCTGCCATGTGCATGTGTGTGCATGCACATGCATGTGGTACCCCCTGCCTGATCACCCTCCTCCTGCTCCCGCCAGCCCCAAGCAGCTGCTTGCAGGCTGGTATATTGATAAATATATATATATAATATGTGTATGACTCTGGCAGAAACTTTCCTAGTCTTGGATGAAACATGGATTGTGATTGTCAAAGTGCTGCTGTGGATAGGACGTTGCAGAAAGCAGTTAAGGCTATTAGCAACGATTGGCTGGGATATTATATTCCAAGTCCTTAATAGCGATTTAAAGAAGAGTTCTTTGTACCAGATGGAATTTGCTTAAAGACAGTAGAATAGCAATTCCTTAACAATACAGAAACTACATTAAAAATGGTGCATGAAGTTCAGCTACAGATTGAAAAACCTATGAATAGCGAGGAGTAAACTTGTTGCATGTGCCAAAAATATAAACTAAGTCTAATGAAAGAACTTGACTTTCTTGTTAATGGCACTAGACATTTGGATCTACAAGAAACTGCATACAGATTTATCTATGCTAGCTGGAAAAAAACCCCCCTACTTAATTGTTGCAGACTTTTATTCTTGCTTTCCTGAGAGAGCTTTTTAGACTATGACCGCACAAATGATCATGCATATCAGAACCATTTTTGCTAGACAGAATATATTTGACATAGGGGCCATGAATTTTAGCAGTTTGCAAGGAAGTTTGGGTTTTGACATATCACTACTAGTCACTAATATCCCCAATCAGTGGGTTGGTGGAAAAGAATATCAAAGTAATAAAGCACCAACTAAAAAATGGCCAGAAATTGAGATTCAATTTCTAACCCATATTTAGCAGTGCAAATTACAGAACTGCACTAATAAACATGGGTTGTCACCTGCTATCATTTTTATTCAACAGAAAACTGAAAACAAGAATGCCTATACTGTTAAGAAGCTGTTATTAAAGTCTCTGGGGACTTGCAGGTATACAGAGAGAGATAAGGCAAAAGAAAAGTCTTGGTTTGATTTTGGGTCCCTGGAGCTGCTACCACTTCACAGAAATGAGTTTGATGGAAACCAATATTGCAAGCAACTTGGAGGGTCACTGAAGGCAGCTTCCTTCCTTGCATGAGATTTGATACTCAACAAAATAGGTACAATGGAGAAATAGGTCATACTTTCTCCAAATCCCAGAATGGAAAGAGGAAAAGGACATGGAGTAGGCCACGTTGCTTGAGAAGGTCAGCAGGATGAGATTTCATAGATATTTCATAGAAGTTAGGGCTAGAAGGGACCTCGGAAGATCATCGAGTCCAGCCCCCTGCCCCAGGGGCAGGAATTCAGCTGGGGTCAAAGGATTCCAAAAAGATAAGCAGCCAAATGTTTCTTAAAAGAGTCGAGAATAGGTGCTTGCACCACCTCTGGAGGGAGTCTATTCCAGGCTTTGGGGACTCGGACAGTAAAGATGTTTTTCCTTATGGCCAGCCTAAACCTGTCTTGGAGTAGTTTATGACCATTTGACCTTGTCATCCCACGGGGTGCTCTGGTGAACGGGTGTTCCCCCAGGTCCTGATGAACATCTCATATACTTATAGGCAGCCACCAGGTTCCCCCGAGCCTGCACTTTTCCAGGCTGAAGAGTCCCATGGCTCCCAGCTTCTCATCATAAGGCCTGTTCTCTTGGCCTCTGATCATGCACGTGGCTCTCCTTTTGACTCTCTCAAGCTTTTCCACATCCTTTTAAAATTGTGGAGCCCAGAATTGGACGCAGTACTCCAGCTGCAGCCTCACCAAGGCCGAGTACAGT
This sequence comes from Alligator sinensis, assembly GCF_000455745.1. Lineage (NCBI taxonomy): Eukaryota > Metazoa > Chordata > Crocodylia > Alligatoridae > Alligator > Alligator sinensis. The sequence goes on along the minus strand of NW_005841887.1, from coordinate 2,877,484 downwards.
GAGAGGATGACATCCTGAGCTTTGCTTGAGAAGCATCTATGGATGCAAGGCAGAGTTTTTTTGCTTTACCAGCTGCGACATTACATTGATGGCTCATGTTCATCTTGTGGTCAGTCATGACCCCCAAGTCCCTTTTGGCTGTGGTGCTAAGCAAGCATAGCACTTACAAGCCTATAAGTGTGATGTGGGTTTTTTCCCCTGAGGTGGTGTACCTTGCATTTATCGGTATTGAACATCATCAGGTTTGTATCTGCCCACTTACTAAGCTTATCCAAGTCAGCCTGGATCACGAGCTTGTCCCCAGGTGTGGATGCTATGACTCAACGTTTAGTGTCATTGGCGAACTTGGCCAGTGCACTTCTGACACCAATGTCCACATCGTTGATAAAGGTGTTAAAGAGTATAGGTCCAAGAACAGAGCCTTGGGGGACCCCCCTGGTCATGGAGCACCATGGTGATTCACTTCTGTTGACTACCACTCTCTAGGTCCGACCTCAGAGCCAATTCCCCAGCCATTGGACTGTAATATAGCCGAGGTCGCAGTCGACCAATTTTTCCATGAGGAGATCATGGCTGCTGCTGATGGCTGAACCTCAGGGTCAGAAGAAACACCAACCCTGGGGTCATGTGGTCCCAGCTAAGTGCCTGTCCAGTCTCTTCTTGAAGACCCTCAAGGACGGGCCAAGCACCACCTCCCTTGGGAGCCCGTTCCAGATCCTGGCAACCCTGACCGTGAAGAACTTTTTCCTAATTTCCAGCCTGAATCTTCTCTCCAGTAGCTTATGGCCATTGTTCCTTGTCGTTCCAGGGGGTGCCCTGGTGAAGAGATCGTCGCCTACTTCATTTTGCTCTCCCCTTATGAATTTGTACGCCACCACAAGGTCCCCTCTTGGCCTTCTCTTGGAGATGCTGAAGAGGTTAAGGTCTTTCCTCATAGGGCCTTCCCTGCAGGCCTCTAATCAGGTGAGTGGCTCTTCTTTGGACCCTCTCCAGGTTGTCCGCATCCCTCTTGAACTGCGGCATCCAGAACTGGACACAGTACTCCAGCTGTGGTCTGACCAGCGCCGTGTAGAGGGGGAGAGTCACTTCCCTGGACCTGTTTGTGAAGCACCTACGGATGCACGACAAGGTGCGATTGACTCTGCCGACTGCTTCATCACACTGACAACTCATGTTCATCCTGGAGTCAACAGTGACTCCAAGATCTTTTTCTGCCTCAGTGGAGCTGAGAAGGTCGCCCCTGAGCCTGTAGGTATGATGGCAGTTCTTCCTCCCTAGATGCAGCACCTTGCCCTGGTCCTTATTGAATTGCATCCTGTTGCTCTCTGCCCACTTCCCCAGCCTGTCTAGGTTGGCCTGGATCTGGTTCCTCCTCTCCAGGGTGTTAGCTGCACCCCATAATTTTGTGTCATCTGCAAATTTGGACAGGGTGCTTCCCACCCCCTCATCCAGTAAAATGATTTACTGGAGGTGGATAACTTAGGTCATCCTTGCTGATATGTCCTGGAAGAGATGGCTACACTTATACTTGAGGTTAATGGAGTACTTTAAAGATTTAATTTCCCCATCTGCATAAGCTTGGTGACTGTCCATGTGTAACAGAGCACAGGGTGTGCTCCGTTACTCATAGGGGTGTGGGTAGCAGCAAAACATCCTGCAGCTGGCTATTCTCCCCAACCAGGCCTAATTGCCTGATTGGGAACAGGGCTCAGCTGTTCCTTATAACAACAGAGCCCTGAGCAGTGGCTAGCAGTCTGCTGCTGGCAGCCGTGAGGACGGCACATGGATGGAGCCTGCTGCTCACAACACCTTGGAGGTCTGGGGGGGACCATGGGTATGGTAGGAAGTTCCCTGTCCTGGGTATGATAGAAAACTGCACCCTGCTGGGGTAGGATGGCATGGTGGGGTAGTCCCTGGAAATGCCAGGCCCACACCCAGACAGTGGTAGTAGATGGATCAGTATAGACCTGGAAGGATGTGGGTAGTGGGGTCTTGCAGGGGTCCTGTACTCTTCAAAATGTTCATCAGTGACTTGGATGTAGGTGTGAAGTGTACTCTGTCCAAGTTTGCGGATGATACTAAATTGTGGGGTGAAGTGCACACTCTGGAGGGTAGGGAACGATTGCAGGCAGACCTGGACAGGTTGGAAAAGTGGGCAGTACACAATAGGGTACAGTACAAGGACAAGTGCAGAGTGCTGTACCTAGGGTGCAAAAATATCCAGCACACCTACTGGCTGGGAAGTGACCCTCTCAGCAGCAAAGAAGTGGAAAGAGATCTCGAAGTCATAGTGGACTCCAAGATGAACAGGAGTCGTCAGTGTGACGAAATCATCAGCAAAGCTAACCGCACTTTATCATGCATTAGCAGATGCATGACAACTAGATCCAAGGAGGTGATGCTTCCCCTCTATGCGGCGTTGGTCAAACTGCAGTTGGAGTACAGCGTCCAGTTTTGAGCACCGTACTTCAAGAATGATGTTCATAGATTTGAGAGGGTCCAAAGGAGAGCCACTCATATGGTTAGGGGCTTACAGGACAAGCTTTATGAGGAGAGACTGAGGGACCTGGACCTCTTCAGCTTCTGCAAGAGAAGGCTGAGAGGTGATCTTGTGGCCATCTACAAATTCATTAGGAGGATGCAGCAAGGGATTGGAGATGCTCTGTTCACCAGGACACCTCTTGGGGTAGCAAGGAACAATGGTCACAAACTGACAGAGAGCAGATTTAGGTTAGACATCAGGAAAAACTTCTTCATGGTAAGGGTGGCCAAAATTTGGAATGGGCGTCCAAGGGAGGTGGCGCTCTCCCCTACCTTGGGAGCCTTTAAGAGAAGACTGGATAGGCAACTGCCTGGGGTCATCTGACCCCAGCGCTCTTTCCTGCCCAGGGCAGGGGGTCGGACTTGATGATCCGTTGAGGTCCCTTCCGACCCAAACATCTATGAATCTATGAATGTCTGTCCTCTCCCCACTTCCTCCTACCACCCCCTCCACACCACCTCTCAGAACTTCACACCCATCTTCCTCCTGCCTGCCTCACTTTCCCTCCTCCTGCCGCCTCTGTAAGGGCTACTTTTCTAAGATGATTTCAGTTATCCATGACCTCCTCTTATCTCGCTTTCTCCAGCTCCTGGCTTTTTCAGGGCATGTCTGTACTTAAGTATAGTCTAGAGATGGCTGGATTAGTTTGGGTGCTGGTATCAGTCTAGCTGTAGCATCACAGGCCTCTGCATGAATTAATTCGGTTTCTTGGCTGACAGGTCTGTTCTACCACAGCTAGACTGGTTTCAGTCACCATGCTCGTTAGTTTAAAGCCTGCTCGGGTATCTCCTTGCTACAATGTAGACCACAATGTAGATGTACCCACAGAGACCTGCAATCCTTACATTGGCCGTTGCCTCTGCAGCTGCCCTCTTTTATAAAGTCCTCTTCTTCTCTGACAGTCCCTGGTCTGGATCAGATGGTGATGGGATGCTGCATTCTCTGCCATTCCTGCCACTTCCAACCCCATCTACCTTTGACATCCCACTGTACTGCTCTTTTGAATAGTTGGCTTTCCAACCAGCTCAAGTAAGCCTTTGCCTCTGGTTTTAGCTCTGGAATCTCTTTCTTTTTCTCCTCAGTCTCCCACACTCATCCTTACTGACTGCAAAATGCTACAAAAATCAACGTGAATATAACTTGATATTTCCTGACAAAAATCAATAGTAGTATCCATACTGGGACTCTTTTCATCTAGCTTTTAAGGAGCTCTACAACAGGGATCCTATTATTTACAGATAGGGAAAGTAAGGTAGGGGGAAGTAGAAAGACTTGCTTGAAGTCTTTCCATTTAAGCTTAAGCTGGCAGAGCTGGGAATAGCGCCTAAGTCTTGGGAGTCCTAGTGAAGTCTCCTCCCAGGACAAGGATTATTGGCTGGGTAGATGCCTTTCTTGGTCTCTGTGGGGAAGGTCAGGAGAATGAACATAGGACGCTGTTTCTGATGAATTCCCTTATTTTCTCTGTTACTTTTAAAAGTTCCAGTTGCTCAGAGAAACAACCAATTTTGTAGCACCACCTTCACTTCTTTCTGCCTGAAAGTGAGGCTAGGAGCACCTCAAAGCACGTGACCCATCTTGGATAGGCTTATATTCATGTGCTCGGGGCTACTCTAAGGCACCTGCTTGGCTTTGTTTCTGGGATCTGGCACACGCGGAGCAGCAGTGAGCAGGCAGAGTGTGCTTTATGGCAGCACTGCCGGCTGTGGCACAGAACCGGTATAGGCAAACCCTTAGAAACCAAGGCAGACAGGTGCTTTCATTTCTTGTCTTGCTCCTTTGTTGAACTAGGCCTGTATTACTTCACTACTGTGGCTCCCTCCGTGGGGGAGACTTCCAAGGCCATGTTGGCAGATGAGTGTCCCCTGGCCCTGTTGCAGTCTGGAGCTGCTGCGGCGCTCCCTGGAGTCAAAATGCCCAGCTACTTTAGTGGGTGTTGCATGAGTCCACATCCTTCTGGAAAATGGCTCCCCCTACCACCTCTCTGTTCCCTCGCACTGCTGCTTTCCTAGTCCTTTTTCTTCCCTTTTGTCATTTCAGTCTTTCCTCCTTTGCTGTGCTACCAGTGTACTAACCTCTCATTTCTGCACCCCACCCCCTTTCTCTTATCTAGTAACACTGGTCTCCCCATTACTGATCAGATGGAATTTGAACATCTCAGGAGCCCCTTGAGGAAAACTCAGGACCTTCTGCTTGCGATGTGCAATTTGTGCTTTTGTGCGCCTTGAGGGTGGGATTCTGCGGGAAACACTAAGGCTCCAGAGATGAGAGTCTGAACCCTGCTTTAAGATTGTTGCAAAGGCCAGCCCCAGCTGTAAACAGATATGCAGTCCTTTGAGTAGGTCGCGTGACTCTGTAGTGTGCACTGGATATAAGAACCGGTGCACACTAACCAAGACAGGCTTGGGAAGACCTCTGTCTTTGTCCATGAATGAAGACTGCTTCATGAGGTTCCAGGGCTGGGGAAAGAAATCTCTGAGTCTTTCTGAGTGCCCCCTATGGACATTAAGCTTTACATGAGACTAGAAGCATCTCCAAGAGCAAGTGCTTTGTAGTGAATTTTATGCGCTGTATTTGCCTGCACTTTGAAGGCAGGAAATTTGGGCTCCTTTCCCCCGTACCTTAGAAGGTTCAGATTTGAAAGAACGCAGACATGGGTGAATTAGGGACTAAACCCTGAAGCTCTGGGTCTGAATCCCCACTGACCTGTGCAACCAGGAGAGGCCCCCAACAGAAGGAGCCATGGGTCCACAGCCCCCTCTAGCAGTCCACATGTACAAATTCCTACTTAGAAGCAGGGATCTGGAAGGGGGAAGCTCGTCGCCTTGGAGGAATTCCTGAAGCCCAGATAAACATTGCGGCGCGAACAAAACTCTAACACTGCAGCAAATCGCACACAACCCCCCTTGGCACAGTGACTTTGTAGGGGAGTCTCCATGGGGAGGAAGTGTACAAAATATTAATGACTTTGATGGGTCGGAGGAGACAATTCACCGGTTGCGTGTTTTTCTTCAGAGGAAAGTGGCAGTTTGACGTACATACCAATGTGGCTGGACGTGCCTGTTTATCTCCAGGCTTTAGAAAGATGGAAATGTGCTTTGAGAGATGTGAGTGGTTTGAGGAACCTGGAGGTTTGCTGCTTTTGAAAAAGTAGCCACCATGGCCCACCTTGCTTGGTTCAAATTGCTCAATGATATCAGGGCAATAATTTGTCCTATATATCAATATTTCTCAGGTGCCAAAATCTACATGGTATCAAATGGCTTCATCCAAAATCTAGTGGAGGCAATAGGAGTTTTCCCACCTGACTTTTAATAGACTTTGGATCAAGCTGTAAGCTGATTTTTAAGAAATGTTGGGCATTTCCAGCTCTGATTGAAGTCACTGGATGTCAAGGGTTTTCATCAACTCGGATGCGGATTGTGTCACACAAATCTGACACAAGGTATCTACTAGTCCTATGCTTTTAGAGTTTTAAGAGATGTACTAGGTACACGTGGGCAAGGAGTTATTAAGAATTGATTCAGGGTCTTTTCATACTGCAATCCAGAGGGGTCATTGCACATCATAAGGTTGCAGAGCCAAGGTAGCTTTAAACCAGCCAGCTCTGGTACGGAGTGGCATGGGCTTCACTGAAGCTTGTACAAGCCTGCCTGGGTACTTGCTAGGGGAACCCCTGTTACTGCAGTTACAGTGGTATCAATGCCCAAGAACATTAGCTGCAGCGCTTAAACTGCCACTGATGTCTGACGTCAACATTTGTCTTAAAGGAAAGAGCCAGAGTCTGATTTTTCCAATGCTTTATGCCTTCATAGTCCCACTTAGAAGAAGGCAAATGAAAGAGGTGAGGTTACAGGGATGGGCCAAAGAGAACAGGATGGGTTTCAACACTGACAAGTGCAGGGTAATGCACCTGGGGAGGAAGAACTAGCGGCACACCTACAGGCTGGGGAACTCCCTTCTCACCAGTGTTGAGACAGAAAAGGATCTTGGAGTCATCATTGATGCCACAATGAACATGGGCTGACAGTGTGGGGACGCGGTCAGGAAGGCCAACCATACCTTGTCGTGCATCCACAGATGCATCTCAAGCAGGTCCAAGGAGGTGATCCTCCCCCTCTACACGACACTGGTCAGGCCGCAGGTGGAGTGCTGCATCCAGTTCTGGGCGCTGCACTTCAGGAGGGATGTGGCCAATATGGAGAGGGTCCAAAGGAGGGCCACCCGCATGATCAGGGGTCAGAAGAGCAGGCTCTACGAGGAGAGGCTGAGGGACCTGAACCTGTTCAGCCTCCAAAAAAGAAGGCTGAGAGGGGATCTAGTGGCAGTCTACAAACTAGTCAAGGGGGACCAGCAGGCATTGGGAGAGTCCCTGTTCCCCCAAGCAATCCCGGGAGTTACAAGAAACAACAGATATAAGCTAGCAGAGGGTAGTTTCAGGCTAGACATTAGAAAGTGCTATTTCCCTAGCCGGGGTCGTTTGACCCCAGTACTCTTTCCTGCCACGGCAGGGGGTCAGACTAGATGATCTCAGGTCCCTTCCGACCCGACCAACTATGAAACTAGGTTGCAACATTTGGGACATTCTTAATGGACAGGTCAATAGTTCAGTATGAACAAAACCCAGGAGATGGAAGAGCCCAGCATGTCTTGGGGTGAAATTACAAGTTACACTTAGACCATACTAAAGGCACTTAAAACATGAGCATCTACATGCTAATACTCATGAACTTATAATTTTTCATCTTAAAATTATGTCACTTCAGGCAAGGGTTAACTCTCTGGGTTGTGCTACGCAGCTCATGTTGGGGTAACTTCAGTCTGCTTCCTGGAGATAACATGATCAATTTTCAGTCCTTCAGCATCCCAGGATGCACCATTGCCAGCTGCCCGTCCCCACTAGAGCAGGGATAAAGCCCAGGCTCTTAGCCATACCTCTGCTCTAGTGACAAATCAGAGCAGTGCAGGCGAGAAACGATATGAACCCCTAACATATAATTGTTTAAACATGTTCTAACTTTAATACGGCTTAACATGCCACAGATTTAGTAAGGTCTTAGTGAAATGTGTAATGTCACCCGTAGAAAACAGGCTCTTAGGGCCTGTTTGAAAGCCCATTGAAGTCAGATATCTTCACCTGGCTGTATGAGCATTCGTGGTCATCTGGCCAGGTGCCAGGGGATTGAAAACTAGCTAATGTGGTCCCCATTTTTAAGCAAGGGAGGAAGGAGGACCCAAGTAACTATAGGACAGTAAGCCTCACCTCGGTCCTCAGGAAGATCTTGGAGAAAATCACCAAGGACCACATCTGTGAGGGGCCAGCAGGGGAGATCATGCTCAGGGGCAACCAGAATGGGTTCATCAAAGGCAGGTCTTGCCTGACCAACCTGATTGCCTTTTATGACCAGGTAACTAAATCCTTGGATGATGGTGTTGCCGTGGACGTAGTCTTTCTAGACTTTAAAAAGGCCTTTGACACTGTCTCTCACCCCATCCTCATCAATAAACTAAGCGACTGTGGCATTGATGTGCCTGCACAGTTGAATGGGTAAAAAATTGGCTGATGGGGCGCACCCAGAGAGTAGTGGTGGATGGGTCGTATTCAACCTGGCGAGATGTGAGCAGTGGGGTCCCCCAGGGCTCAGCCCTGGGGCCCACACTGTTTAACATCTTCATCAGCGACTTGGTGTATTAGAGTTGGGTAACCTGAATTTTAGTGGAAGACTCTTGTATTAGGACTTTTCCATGAGGAAAATAACTAATACGATTAAAGAATGGGTGACCTAGGACATAGCCTCCCTTTCATTCTTTCTTCATATTTTATTCTTCATCTTAAAGACACAAACGAGTAGTACAAGAGAGAGAGAAATGGTAACTGCAGCAACCAGTTCGCTGCTCCAGCCTCCTAAGAGAAATCGAACTGATGATAGCCGAGTGTCATGATTTCTTGATTTCTTTTATGCCACAAGTATATAATGTCACAGATGGGCACGTTCAGCAATGTTTCTAATGGATCCCCACAGACTCTAGCCATCTGTGCTGAGAAACTAATAAAGTGGAGGGAGCAGCTTTTGGGGACGTAGCTTTACAGAAATATATATATATATACTCTGAAGAACTTGTTTTCTTTAATTTTACTTTACTTCAACTAGATTTACAATGGTTCAACAAAACGATTACTGTTGACACTCCATGGCTACATAGATTATAACATATTTTGATACCACCAGTAACATCAACAATGGTAGTAAGCTGATGGAACAATGGTAATAAGCTGATAGAGAATAGGTTTAAGTTAGAGATCACAAGGCAATATTTTACAGTTAGGGTGGCCAAAATCTGGAACCAACTTCCCAGGGAAGTGGTCCTTGCCCCTACCTTGGGCAAATTCAAGAGGAGGTTGGATGATCACCTGTCTGGGGTCTTGTGAACCCAGCATTCATTCCTGCCTGTGGCAGGGGGTCAGGCTTGATGATCTGTTCAGGTGCCTCCTGACCCTAGCTACTGTGAAACTATGAAACTAATGTGGAAAACTCCTATTGACTTCCATAGAGGTTAGATCAGGCCCCTTGACATCTAGTTTTGATATGATGCAAATTCAATATGAATGAAATTTGGCCCTTGGTGTAGGCATGCCCACAAAAGGCTGCAAAAGGAAGCAGTCTGCAGTGTGCAATAAATGTTATTTGTCCTACAAAACCCAGCAGTGCCCTTGTCAGCACCCGATGAACCACCTTCTTGAAATGGCTCTAAATACAATGTTTGTCTAGATTAGTACAACTGCTACACTAGTGCAACACCCACACAGCACATTTCAGATTGCTTTGCATGGCCTCCCAAACATTTGTGTCACAGGCCTGCCGGGATGCCCGCCCTGCCCATTCTCTCTTGCTCCGTGCACATGAAATCCAGGAAATGAGTCAAAGGAGCCACCGTAGATTCGCCCTGAGAACATGCCAATAAACATCGAAGATAGAAACCAAGAGCAGAGCTAGCATGTACGCTTGGGGCTGTTATAAAGTAGTGACATTGCCTCATTTCCAGGATTGAGCACTTGTGTCCAGGCAGGCTTGTAGTCCCACCGTAGCCCATGCCATTCAGTACTGTAGCTGGTTTAAAGCTAGTTTGACTCTGCATAATTATGATCCAGATGAGTGGGTGGGTTTTGCTTCCTGGTGATGCTCCTGGGCTCAGCAGTGTAGATGTGCTCTTCCTCCCTTTTTTTGCGCCCTTGAAAATTTCCCCTACAGTGACTGCTGCTCTGGGTTGCTGTCGAGGATTATTAATGCCCGGGTGGTTACTAAAGAATCTGTCACCTCCTGAACAGGAGTTCTTGAAATTGGCTCGCTGGCAAGCAATGTGAAGGAGGAAGGAACTTGAATCAAGAGTCTCTCCTGAACAGACTCAATCATTTCTCCTGGTTTTGCAACAGTGGGTTGGAGCATTCCTGCAGACCTCTTTCTTTCATGGGTGAAGGAGATTCAGTCCTTCAGTCACCATCAGATATAAAAAGAATGCCACCGACAGTCCAAGTACGCAGCAACTGATCTCTTAAATTGTCCCTTAATTGTCTTAGACCTTAAAAAGAACATCCAGGAAATGTAATGACAGGATAAAGCAACTTTTTAAATACTTTTATGGGAGGCCTTAAAAGTTTGGCAACTTCCCTATCTCATGTTTTTAGTTTTGTGCAGACAGAACAAGTTCTAGGAACAGGAGAAAAGTAACTCAACATAATAGTTAGCTCTTGTTTTATCCTTATGCTGCTTAAAAAAATCCCAAAACTTCTACCCTTCAGCAAAAAACCCAGCTGTCTTTTGAAATGTCAGAATTAAATCTTGACAACAATTCCTATTGACTTTACTGGGCCCAAGATGTCTCTAAATAGTTTTCTTTCAATACTTTCAAATGATAAGTAAATTTGAAAACTATTTTTTTAATTCACAATTTAGTGAAAACTACTTAAATTTTTTTTTTTGAGATGCATCTTTTAAAAATATTTATTGCAAATGCTGTTAAACCTGTCTTGATAGTATTAAATACAATTTTAGGGGACAATTCAAAACAGACTGCAGATAATTTGGTACAATACAGTAAGTCTGCTTTAGGTGCTTCAAAATAAAAATAACTTTGCAAGGTGGAATGAAAATAGATTTTCATTCTCTTTGCTGTAATGGCCTTTCTGATCATTTATTATCTTCTGTGTAACACAGCACTGGCTCTATTGGATGTAACTATTTAAGCTGTCTTTTTGGACCTCGTGTGACTTCCTAGGTCCTTCGTGGTCTGACAGTGGTGTCATAGGTTCACCAGCCATGCCTCTGCCTCAGTCAGTTGTGTTGGAGCAATTAGTTTCCCTGACAAATATCCATCCCTAATTCTAGTGCCTATTTTTTCTTGCTTATCCTGCAGGCAATGTCTTTTGAACCAGTGAGTGCTCACAAGGTGGGAAGGTGGGTATAACAGAGAAAAGTAAGATGCTGAACCTTTACTCCTGCCTTCAAACAAACCTCTAGCAGTTCAGGAATGTAAACTTCTCCTCCCCGCGCTCTCTCCTTTTGAGAGGGTCATCAGAACATGACCTTGAGGACGTTCATCAAGTTGGACCGTAACCCTGAGGAATTGTGCCAGCCGACATGATAGGTTTTTGAAGTCTGTCAATGTAGACAGAAGCAACTTATGTTCTACTGGACCTAGGGGTTACCTACCTACAGCCATTGATACCGTATTGAACCACTGGTCACTGTCTATCCTTTTCTTCCAAAATTCATTTATCCATCTCTGCTAATCTATATTAAGAGTAAGGGGAGGGCGTGTTTGTGCACGCACATTTTCGGCCATTCATTCCTACTAGTACTAACGAACTATGTGGGAGTAGCTGGGTCTGCACAAACTCCTTAACTGAGAAACGACAGAGTCAAATTTTAATCCGTGCCTGGCCACGTAGCACTTCATGGAGATCCCAAGAATACAGCTGGGTTCCAAATACACAAGCCTACTAACTGTGTACAAAATCATAAGGCCTAGCTACATACAAAATGTGAGTGTCTTCTGCCATAAAATTCAGGGAAGCCTGCTAGAGGGCTCAAAATATGTTGAGGGGCATGACCCAGTTCTCATACTATCGGCACTTCGTTGGCTCCTTCCCAGTCATTCTCTCTGCCAGCTCAGGAAGGGAGAGGCTCTGGCAGCGCTTTGGGTTACTCATCCCTAGCCCCTTGGGCTGACCGTGTGGCTGTGTTGACAGGTAGAGGGTTTTCATCCAGTGTGAAGGACCACAGGTGTGATGCAGGGGCTTGCAGGTAGAATTCATATCTAGAGAAAACACTTCTCAACACTTGACTGGGAACCCACAAAAAATGGGAGTCTGGGGTTGGGTCATGAGGCTTTTAAATCAGAACAATGTTTGGGGGGTGGGAGGGCTTTGGGGGGTGTTTTTCTGCAATCCACACTCCCAGGCATAGCCCCGTTGACCAGGCAGTGAAGACACCCTTTGTAAGCCACAGCAGCAAAGGTTGGGAGCAAGTTTTCTTTGCCAAGTGCTTTATGAGCAACACATGCTGTGGCAATCATGAGTATCATGATTTGACATTGGGAGGCTCCTGTGAGAAACAGGCCGCTCGGCAACCTACAAACCAACCTTTAAGCAAGCAAACAGTTCAATTGCAGTGGTTGATACTCTTCATCTACTTCGCCAGATATGGGATAAAATGAAGAAGAAATTAACTTTGCAACCTACTGCGTACAATTGCAAAATCCTTTTTTCTCATCTGCCACCCGCTGTTCCTGGTTCGCAATGTTCCCAAAACCTCCTACTTGGCTGTATCATTCTTATTACTGCGTACATTTAATCCTGGAGGAGATGGGATTAAAGGAGGGGTTTACCAGAACGATGCATTTAAAAATAATAAGGTGGCCTCTGTGTACAGTATTTGGTCTGATATTGCTAGCTAGCCACATGAGAATTCTCATTCATGTCAATGGAAGGAAGCCTCCCGGAGTGGACTGAGAATCCAGAAGTTGTCTGTTACTGAGATGGACTTGAGGGAGCGGAAGAAGGATAAGTAAAATCATGTGATGTGCTTTGAAAACCAATCATTTCCCAGTATAATGGCTCCAAAGAGTGGCTACTGAACCTAGCTTGCACTATTTAGCATTTGCAATTCTATCACTTCACTAGAGATAGGGGAGACTTCTGTATTGCACTTTTAAATGCTTCCGTCTTGCTCACAGTGCAAGCAATGCTGGACCTCCCATTGCTTGCAATGGGGCAAGATCCTTTTGTATGGTTTGTGGGATGTTTTTGTCTCATGAGTGGCCAGTCATATCTTCTGTTATTTTGCAGCTGGTAGGAAATTTCAGTTTATCATTAACCAGAGATGTGGTCTGTCTACCGAATTAACTTGACATAATAGCAAATGTGCTATTAATTTTCCTTCAGTTGAACAGCTTAACCTTCTTGGCTATGTACTGGCTTTCAAGAAGCCTGAGGCAGAATTGCTCTAACTTTCAAGCTTTAAGTGCCCCAGGTTAGGTAGGGACCAAGCAGAACACACATCAGTCCTTGGTGGGTTGGGGTTCAGAGCCGGCCTGTACAGGGATAAGGAGAAATCATCTCCTCCTATTTCTTTCCGTCCTCCAGAGCTGTAACCCTTCAAGAACAGGCATAAGCAGAACTATTTTAGCGTTGGCACCAAAACGATATGCCAGGTTCAGATCCAAGATCTAATGCAAACACTCCCTGACTCGCCTAAAGTGAAATTTTATATTTAAGGCGTTGTTCCTTCTCTAAGTGAAAGTGAATTTTGAGTGCACTAGGCAAATCCAGAGAAGTTTTGGTTCAGAGTTCAGATCTAACCCAAATCTCAAGCAAACACAAACATGGTATTTCTGCTTGCAGAAAACACCTACGACTTAGTAGGGCTAACAGAAACCTGGTGGGATTCTTCCCACGACTGGGCGGTACATATTGAGGGTTACAGGCTGTACAGAAAGGACAGGGTGGGGAAGAAAGGGGGAGGGGTTGCGCGCTATGTCAATGAGCAATATACATCGACCCTCATCAAGACGGAATTGAAGGAGGAGGAAGTAGAAGGATTGTGGGTTAGGTTACATGGGGGTCAAGGAGAAAGAGATTTGGTGGTAGGGGTCTGCTACAGACCCCCACACCAAGGGGAAGAGCTAGATTTGGGGCTCCTGAGGCAGCTCTCGGAGACCATAAAAGCTAAGGAGGCGGTAGTCATGGGGGACCTAAACTACCCAGACATCTGCTGGGAGACGCAGACAGCAAAGTCCCACCGCTCATGCAGGTTCCTATCCTGTGTACAGGACCTCCACCTGATACATGGTCCCTCTAGGGGGAATGCCTTACTGGACCTGGTACTGGCAACAGGGGATGACATGGTAGGGGACCTACAGATCGGTGGTCACCTGGGGGACAGTGATCACCAAATAATAGAATTAATCATAAGACGTCAAGTGGGTAAGGTAACTAGTAGGGTGAAAGTGCTAGACTTTAGGAAAGCTGATTTCAATGAACTCAGGCGATTAGTCAAGGA
>NW_005841887.1:2861925-2862257 GCF_000455745.1 Alligator sinensis | reverse complement strand
GGAGGGCAGGGAACAGCTGCAAGCAGACCTGGACAGGTTGGACAAGTGGGCAGAAAACAGCAGAATGCAGTTCAACAAGGAGAAATGCAAAGTGCTGCACCTAGGGAGGAAAAATGTCCAGCACACCTACAGCCTAGGGAATGAGCTGCTGGGTGGAATGGAAGCGGAGAGGGATCTTGGAGTCCTAGTGGACTCCAAGATGAACATGAGCCGGCAGTGTGACGAAGCCCTCAGAAAAGCTAACGGCACTTTATCGTGCATCAGCAGATGCATGACTAACAGATCCAAGGAGGTGATACTTCCCCTCTATTGGGCGCTGGTCAGACCGCAGT
>NW_005841887.1:2855150-2861421 GCF_000455745.1 Alligator sinensis | reverse complement strand
GCCTATGCAGGGGGTCGGACTCGATGATCTGTTGAGGTCCCTTCCGACCCTAACATCTATGAATTTATGAATCTATGGTTTGAACAAGACATTGTTTGCATCAGACGTTACAACGTTCTTCTGAGAGAGGCATTTAGGCACGTGCGTCTGAAGACAGGCAGAAGGCAGGGTAGATTTTCTCCTGATAGACAAACTATGAAGTAAGCAGCCACTTACTGCATCAGATGCATCTGAAATCACTTTGGAGAATGCAAGATGGAGAGAGAAGATATGGATTGTAGATAATAAGACTAAGAAATACAGTTTACTTTTTCCCCCCACAAAAGCCTTCAGATGGAGTAGGGAAGTGGAGTGCTATTAAAATATTTCAGGCAAGATTTTGCTTCCTAATTTACACCCACGTACATACCTGGCTCTTATTCTTAATTTTCTTTACAGCTGTAGAGAGCTCCGCAGCTTCACCTGGTAACCTTAGCTGGCTCGATTCACTCCTGAATTTGCTGTCTTCTCTCCCCCTTTCTCCAAACTAGAATTTATGAATATTTGTAACAGCTCTTAATGATCACGCAGCTGCAGCTGGGATTTTCCCCAGCCCAGGCTAGTTCTCTTAAGTCATTGCTATGAGGCAAAACAAAGGCAGGCTGAAGATGATCCATATAGATTAAACAGTACAGTATAAAGACCCAATCCTGGTCCCATAGAAATCAAGGGAAAATTGCCCCTGACTTCAATGAGTGCAGGATCAGGCCATAAATCTTTAAAAAAACAGCAAGTCCAATTTCAGATTTCAGTATTACTACATTTCAACAACTTCCACGTGACTAAAGAACTATGTGATAAACCAACCCCTCCCAATCCCTCCCATGGTTCACTGCCCTATCTATTAAACCATTTCAGAAAACACACAATCAAAGTGTTACCGCCCTGAGTGTGAACAAACAGGGCACCTATACACGAGCAGCGAGGTTGCTCCGCTGGGCTGCAATTACAGCGTGTTGGAGCAGACTCCATTGATCGAGTCTGCTGGAGCGTGGTAATTACGGTGGTCCAGCAGCCTCCAGTGTCTTGTGTATCAGCATCCTCATGCTTCAAAAAGGTGGCGGTGGCAGAGGCACTTTATCTAAAGCTCATTTGGAGCCGCTCTAATTAAAGTGCCCCCTCACCCCTCCCAGAGCATGTGTCTAAATGCCCACAATGCCTTTGAAAACCTTCAGACAATTTCTTAGTGAACCATGTATTGGACTGGCACTGCAGATAGTGGCTCCACTGTTTGTCCTCCAGACACACAATGCCTCCTATTGGCTGCTTATGGTAGGGTACCAGCTAATTAGGCAATTAAAAAAGAACTGATGGAAAATTGACACAGTACCAAATACTTGGTAACCCTAAATCATCCTTTCTGGGGCTCGTGAAGGCAAATGGGACTTCCTGACTTCTTCCACTCACTAGGGCTTCAGAAGTGGGGCTCTGCTTGTTTCTTGGCTTCCTAAATTATATACCAGATTTTAGGGAATCTATTGGGCTCAGAAGGGAAAATAAATTCACTGCTTCTTTTGCAGGCAGCAGATTGAGGAGGCAGGGAAAATGTTTCTTCTCCTTCCACTGAAGAATATGAAGTGTTTCTTAAGGGGAACATCATAGGCACTGTGTCCCAAAGGGTTTTTTTTTTTTAAAGCTGAGTGGATATTATTATTCATATAGCCAGGAAAAACGAGACCTATAAAATAGTAACTAATAAAAAAAAAATGTGGAAGTTTGACCAAAGAAGAGTTCCTGGAGCTAGCTGCCCTACGTGTATAGCTATGGGTCTCCCAGCAGCATACCTCAAGCTCTGTAACAGACTGTCCGAAACGACTTTCGATCGAGTGCGCATGCTTCTAAACCATTGCTCGAGTGACCAAAATTATTACAAAATTGGTTTTAAGACATGAGAACAGAGAAACACTCTCAGGTTCTTTTTGGGCTATTGAAAACCCAGCATCCAAAGTTTCTGGGTCTGTGAGCTGGACTTGTGGGTTTCTGGTCCTGCATCCTGTATTGAGCACAGACAGTATAAGTGCTTCTCACAATCTGCATTTTACATGTACATTTGGTTCCCCCCGGCAAGATGGAATGTCGTGATGCTACATATTAGTATGCGTGGATGTGCTGATATACATATAGGCATGTTCAAGCATTTTTTTTATAGTAATAGGAGTTGGGGTTCCTCTCCAGGGACTCTGTAACAGCCTTTGAAAAGCACAGTACAATTTGACAGTGTTACAGAACTGTTAAATACCTAGGAAGAGGCTGGGTTTAGAGCAGCGGTTCCCAATCTGTGGTACGGGTACCACCAGGGGTACCCAGACAACCTGTCAATGGTACGCATTAACAGATTTATTATAATTACTTTATATGACAAAAATTTGCTGGTGGTACTTAAGGTTATATTGTTTAAATTGGTGTTGCGCAATCTGTCAGAGTTTGGGAATGGCTGGTTTCAAGGGCATTTTCATCACCAAACTGATCCTGATGCCATTCTGAACTATGTTAAATATTCAGGAGTTAACCATGATTTTATATGAAAAGCCTCACGTCCATCAGGGAACTTGCCCATTGCCAGAAATCAGTGCAGCTGAATCCATTCTTAAGACAGGTTAGCTGTGAGCAGAAGCAGCCCTAGTTTCTTTTAGCCTAAAATATCAGCTGAGCCACATTCAGCAGGTACTCCACCGCATCCATGACAGTATGCAATAAGAGGAATTCAGCACTAAGCAGTTTTCTTTGTGTGGTTGGATCTATGTTGTCTGGAGGGAGGACGTGGGCAGGCCTGGGGACAGAGACTTTGCTGACCCTTGCCGGTCTGTCTGAGGGTAGGGCCGGCTCGGTGCTCGGGCAGACCAGACAAGCTCTGGCCGAAGCTAGAGTGCTGCCTTGAGAGGGAGGGTGAGTGGGGTGCCGCAAAGGCCTATGGGATACCGGTGGACTTGCACCTAACATTTGTGGCGATGGGATGGTGGTACACATGGTCATTGCAGCACTCGATTCTACAGCACTGAAGTCTGATACCACATTCATCCAGGGTTATGCCCTGTCTTTCAGTTATAGCTGTATGAGCGCTTTCTGTGTGCTTGCTGCACAATAAGTGTAACATATGTATTTGGCCCTTGTTCCCCTGAATTTTAGTTGTCACTTTGTGCCATGGACCAATTTGTAAGAAGAAGAGAAGTTGGGGTGGAAGTATGCTACTCTTGTAGTACAGAAGGAAACTGCAACACCTGGCACCTTTCATTCTAGTGCTTGCTGGTCCGGAGCAATCAGTCAGCTACTTACCAGGAAAAACACTGTAAATGTTTTATTCTATTGGATTTTTTTTTAGTAGTAACTGAAGATTCAAGCCCTAAACTGGCATGTTGCTGCATTGTATGAATTCATATAAGCACCTGCTACCTGCCATTCAATCATTTGTCAATGGAGAGCAATCATTTAACTACTTAACAATTACCAGGCAAAATGCTCTGCAGCAATTAAAGCATATCACTCTTGAGTGACTGCAATTACCTGACAAAGCATGTAGGTGTCCTAAAAATAGCTGTGCATTTCATATACATCTGTAGCTAATCTACCATTGATTTCTTACTTGCTTTTCTAAGAAACCCTGGTTAGTTCTATAATTAATAAACGTTAGGATTTAGAAGACAAATGAATCACTCATTCGCTCGGTGCCCAAACTAATGGGCAATAAATGTTTATGAAAGATGAGATTTATTTAAAGTCCATGCCATTACATTGTAATTGATAAAGAGAGTAGGAAACAAAGATGACCAGGTTCGAGTGGGAGAGAGGGGAACAAAATATTTTATAAGACCTCAGTGACAGTGCTTGCTGTTGAGTGTCAATGGCTTTATTTTGAGCCAATACCTGGTAAGTAATTCTGACTCAGGTTTGCCTTTTCCTCCCTAATGCCAAATCCTTCCCTTGTGGTCAGGTTCAGGATTTTTCTTAACACTCTTGTATGTACAGGTTTAGCTACTGGGGGCATTTGAATACACACCAAATTGTCACAGATCTTATTTCCTTGTCACTGCCAAAGCCATTTGTCTAATGCATGGGTGGGCAAAATGTGGCCTGGGAGCCGGGTGTGGCCCACCAGGCCATTCTATCCGGCCCGCGGGGTCCCTAAAAAATTAAGAAAATTAATATTTATCTGCCCCTGGCTGCCTGTCATACGGCTCTCAATGGCTTGCCAAAACTCAGTAAGTGGCCCTCCACCTGAAATAATTGCCCAACCCTGGAATGGAGGGAAATATAGGAGGTACCCTAGGCCTGAAGTTCATTTGATACCATCCAAACAAATGAGCTCAACTGCTGCAGCTTGATCTAGAAGACAGCTATATCAATGCTTCTATTACAATTCAATTTTGAGCATGCACTTTCAGAGATGCTCCTCCCTTTTCCTTCCCCCTCCCCCACTGCCATGGACTTAATAGTCTGGAACAAAGCTCAGACGCAAACTGTCACAAATAATGAAAAAAGAAAATTGCGGAAAGAGAGTTAGTCACAGCTGATCCTGAGAAAAATATACTATTTAAATAGGCAAGGAGCTGTAAAGTGATGCGTGCTGCATATGCCATGTGGATGGCAAATTTTGTGTCACCGGTTACTTAAAGCAGGCATCTATTAACACTATCTACAACACAACTGAGCCAACATTACAATGAAATCTGTTGGGCGTAGGCAAGAGTGATTCTTGCTCCAGCACTGGGAGAATTCATAGAGGAGGACTGGGCATTATCACATACACGTGCTTCAAACACACTGCGGATTAGAACCACTCCCCCAGACTAAGCCTTCTTCAAGCCCTCCTTCTCTTCCTAATTCCAGCCATCCTCACCCACTTTCCCTTTGTTTTCCAATACCTACCTTTTCCAGCCAGGAGAACTTGGTTTGCAGTTTAACAAGTCTGGGATTTACAAAGGATAGGGATCGGTCCCAAAGGTGGCTTTGTGCTTGGAGTCCCCTCACTGTTTGTGACTTTCGGTCCCTTGTCTGATATCGGCCAAAGATGGAGCTTGTAAGCTATCTCACTTGGTCTCCTTGAGGTATGGGACAAGGTATTTTTGTATTTATTTGCAGAACGGTGTGTAATTGGTACCTAATGATGGGACTCATAGATAGTTAGGAACCAACCAGCTCAGTTAGTGCTTATGTGTTGTCTTCGAAATACGGACTACCAGCTGATTAGATCGCCGATACTAGTTCAAGCAATGATGCACCATACCTGGTTCCATACAGGATGGACAACAGGCAGGGCAGGGTGGCATTCACTGGCTACCCTTTTTAGTAGGCCTTCATAGGTGTCAAATACCTGATGGACTGTGTGGACCATTGCTGGGTTAGAACAGAACATGCTCCGACGCCTTTAACTTGATCAGGATAGACATCTATTAGAAAAACGAAATAAGCTGTTTCCTGGTGTGGTAGATATAGAAGACGATGCATATTAATGGTTATACAATGGGGAGCTTTAATTATGCCTACTTTGCTTATAGTATTTCTCCATTAAAGAAATGTTGCTGATATTTTTAATGAAAGCAAAAATTAGAAAAAAATGGTATTTTGTGGGCTCAGCAACTGATTTCCTCCTTTTTTTGTGTTTAAAGTGTCAGTTTTGCTGGTGCTAAGTATTTTAAGAATCCATAATTGTATCCCCCCCCAAACTCCATATTGCCCCTTCAGAGCTCTCCAGCTTTGGTAATTCAAATTGGAAAAATTAAAAAACAAAAAGTGAAGCTAAATCTTTAAGCTGCTTTGAAGGAAGAAGCTTAAAACCCATGTAGCGGCCTTTAAAAACTGGACCCAGCTGAACAGAAGGGGAAGAGCTGCCTGGCAGAGACAGATTTTGTCCCCGAGGGGACACTGCGGCTCTGAGGGCAAGTGAAGCTGTTTGGGAGCAGCCCTGTTGGGCGTGGGAGAGGTGATGTAACCCCAGCACAGTTTGAAAGAGAGCCCTTAGCAAAAGCCCGGGAAGGGCCCTGAGCTGGGATTGGCTGAGAGGCTTGGATAAAAGGGGGAGCAGTTTTTCCCACGGGGGGGACGAGAGAGAGAGGGGGCTGAGGGACAGGCTGGAGACCGGATTGAGAGTCTCAGCGCAGTGGTCCCTTGGAGAGCCCCTGAGAGAGGCCTGCAGGAGCAGCAGTGGAGAAGCTGTGCGGCAGGAGCAGGAGCAGGAGCAGGAGCAGGAGCAGGAGCAGGCAGGGACTGCTGGTGTGGAGAACCCAAGTCTGAAGAG
>NW_005841887.1:2852975-2854983 GCF_000455745.1 Alligator sinensis | reverse complement strand
GCTGCTCCCAGCAGAACCAGGGAAGGGGGGCAAAGGCAGGAGAAGGCCATCTTGCAGGAACTGCAGAGGAGCCGCTGCTTGCTGCCCGGAGACCCCAGGAGCACGGAGACGGACACCAGCGCCAGGGAGCATCCACAGACCCCGTGCAGGGACACAGACAGTCCCGCTCCCTGAGATACCCCGCCAGGGGCCGTGCACATGGGATCCCCAGTGCACCGTGTGCAAGTGAGACACTGTGTAAATAAGTTCTTGAGGGTTTATTAGACCGTATATCCATGTGCTTATTTAATGATGATTTATTATGATGTAAATAATTAAATCTTGTAAATAGTTTGAGAACTGTCTGCAAGGGTGCTTGATTGTACGGGGAGGCTCTCCGCTCGGGGCACTGCAGGAGCTTCCCGGGGGGCTGGGCAGGGCTACTGCTACCGGGTACCCCAGGATCCCATTATTCAGGTGAGGGTGCATGTAGTGTCGCGCCCAGGGTTACACTCACTTTAAAATGAATCCAAAGTGAGGGGGTCTCTTCAGAGGAACTATTCTTGGTCTCACTGTCCTTTGGGCTAGTTGTCCACTAATGATTGTGAAGTCTGGAGACAAGACTTAAGTAGTTCATCTCTAAACAAGCCTTGACCACTCCTCCTCAGAGTTTAAAAAACCCATCAGTATACGGTAGGCAGAACAGGCAGTGCCTGAGGTTGAAGAAAGAAGTCATGAAAACATGTCACCTTGGTTTTTCAATACTCAGGTGCCTGCAGCTTATCATTCGGGAAGTTTTGAAGCACTTGTCAGTAAGAAGACACCAGAGGGTTTGCATTACAGTGCGTGATCTCCTTGTGGTTGCCTATAGCTCTAAGGAGGAGCACAACAGGCCAAACATTTTATTGGACCTGGGAAGTTAATCCAGCTATTTACTGTTTGCTTTGATCTGTTACATCACCATGTAAAAGTTAAAAGACTGCAGACATGTAAGGTTTTATGTGAGTATTCTTCACCCTTTATGTTTTGGACATTCAGGAAAAATGGAGCCCTACCATCCTTGGTATTATTTTAGCAAAATCAAAAGTCATCTTTAGCCTCCTCCTGCAGTCCTACTTGCACAGCTCCCTGAATAAGGAAGCACTTTGGCACATGCTGAACTTTAAGCATGTCTCATTGATGTTAATAAGTCAAGCAGGGCTCATACGTCACAGCCGTGATGTGGCAAAGCAGTTAAAACATGCCCATGAGTGATCCAGCACCTTGACGTGGTTAAACTTGGGTACATACTTAGCTGCTCTGCTGAACTGAGCTATGGACAATAGAATCTGGGTACTTACTATAACCTCCCATCCTAAGTGTCCTTTTACTTGGTCAGTTTGACCATCCACACAAGCCCCTGTAAAATTAGAGTCCATCTTACACCTTGCAGGAATAGTACAAATCCCATCAAGAAGCAAACACTCTGGCCCGTGAATAAGATAAGCAATTTGTGGCTTTGTAAAATGCTACTGCAGTTCAATTTATACCATTTAAGAAGCACAGCACTTCTCATATGGATTGTTTCCTTGCATAACCACCAGCGGCAAAGGTAATGCATTTCCCCTTGCTGTTTTTGAAGGAGGATGTAGCTCTTTTAATGTTTGACCTTCAAGCTCTACAGAAAACTTACAAATGAAAAAAACTCTTGTGAGTAATCCCATTTGTAGTCAAAATAGTAGCATTCTGCAGAGGCCCGTTGTAAGCCTCCTACCCAAAATAGCAGATGAGAAAGCAAGCTTTTCTTTCTTTTTAATAAATGGATTATTTGGCATTCCAAAATCCTCCCTTGAGCCTCTGACCCAGAATTACACAACTGCGAGAGTCGGTTTTAATTTAATTAGAGAACTGTTTTGAAAGAATAAAGTTCTGGTCATTCATCATGGCGCCATTCTATTTTTATACCTATTTCCTTGCTGATTTCCAGCGGGATTACATGGCTGTTAAATCAGAGGAGTTCAGGGGGGTGCCAAGTCCATAGTCTCATTCC
>NW_005841887.1:2844085-2852965 GCF_000455745.1 Alligator sinensis | reverse complement strand
CTGCTTTGCTTGGCTTGGGGGGGGTATTTTTTTTCCTGCTTTGAGCTTTTGTGGAAGGTGAAGCAGTTCTCCACATAGACAGCATTGCTTTCTCAATTGGGATAGCAATGCTTTGAAGTTGCCTTCAGATTCCCTAAGGTTTAGCAGGTGTTTGTGCAGGATCATACCAGAAGTTAGTAGATCTGGAGTTGTGAAAGGTGCACTTTGAAGAGTCCAAATTTGCACTTTACAGCCAGGTTTTAGCCTGCCCTGCCCACCAGGGCAAACCGCCTGTTCTTGAAACTTTTACATGGACTGTCCAGAATCCAGCAGGAGACCCAGTGTCCGCACTGAGCAACCTTTGCAAATCCAGCAGGCCAGGGCACTTAAGGGAGTCCACCCCTGCCCCAGCCCCGGTGGTACTCCACCCATGACTGGGCCACAGGTATAGATGGCTATACCCTGTACAGGACAGATCGAGTGGACAAAAGCGGCGGGGTTGTAGCTTTCTATGTCAAGGGAAGCTATGCATCCCTGCAAGCCGACATTGGTGCGCATGGTGGATGACTGGAGACCCTCTGGGTTAAAATCTGTGGTAAACACAGCACAGGGGACACAATGGTGGGACTCTATTACAGATCTCCTACCCAGGATCAAGAGCTTAACCAGGAATTTGTCAGGGAATTGGCTGAGGCCATGTGCTGCTGGTGCATGGTTGGCATGGGAGACTTCAACTACCCAGACATCTCGTGGGAAGAGCGCTTGGTCAAATCCGAACAGTCACAAAGCTTTCTCACGTGCGTGAATGAGGCTTTATTTACAAAGGCTTAAAGAAAAGGAAACTAATTAACATGCTCAGGAGGCTTGTTAGTGAGGGCCTAAGGGACCACAACCCAAAGGGAAGGGGAGTTCAGGAAGAGTGGTTGCTCCTCAAGGGAGTGATCCTGAAAGCACATGCAATGTCTATCCCATCTCAGAGGAAAGGCAGCAAAAGGGCACAGCAGCCCCCTTGGCTCTGCAGGGAACTAATGGACCTCCTGTGTCTAAAAAGAAAGACCTACAAAGGATGGAGGACTAGATCCACCTCCAAGGAGGAATATTCTGCACTGGTCTGGACCTGCAGGGAGGGAACCAGGAAAGCCAAGGCTGCAACTGAACTCCAACTGGCTACAAGTATCAAGGAGAATAAAAAGTCCTTTTTCAGATATGTGGGGAGCAGGAGGAAAAGCAAGGGCAACATTGGACCCCTGCTAAACCAGATGGGACAACTGACAACCAACACCCAGGAAAAAGCCAACTTGCTAAAGGGTGCTTTTCGTCGGTTTTTTACCAGTCCCAAGGGATGTCCCTACCCATTATAGGACAGGGAGGCCTGGGTGAGGGAGATTCCTTACCCTCCATCAATGCTGACCTTGTGAAGGAACAGCTCGAGAGGCTGGACACCTTCAAGTCAGCCGGCCCTGACAGTCTGCACCCCAGGGTACTCAAGGAGCTGGCAAGCATCATAACCCAGCCCCTGGCACGGATCTTCAAGAGCTCTTGGCTCTCTGGTGAAGTGCCCGAAGGTCAGAAGAAGGCCAATGTGGTGCCTATCTTCAAGAAAGGGAGGAAAGTGGATCCGGCAAACTACAGACCCATCAGTCTGACCTCTATCCCGGGGAAGGTCTTAGAAAAGATTATTAAAGAGGCCATGCTTAACAGACTGGCCGACGCCAACATCCTGAGGGATAGCCAGCATGGGTTTGTTGTGGGTAGATCTTGCTTGACCAATCTTATTTCCTTTTACGACCAGGTGACCTATCACCTGGACAAGGGAGAAGAGATTGATGTCATATATCTTGACTTTAAAAAAAACCTTCCATCTGGTATCCCATGATCGCCTCTTGGCAAAACTGGCCAACTGTGGCCTCAGCTTCACCACGATCTGCTGGCTGGGGAATTGGCTCCGTGGTCAGACCCAGAGGGTGGTGGTTGCCGGAAGTCAATCGTCGTGGTGCCCTGTGACCAGTGGGTCCCACAAGGCTCTGTCCTTGGGCCTATATTAGTCAACATCTTCATTAATGATGTGTGGACATTGGTATCAGAAGTGGACTGGCCAAGTTCAGCAACGACACCAAACTCTGGGGTAAAATGTCCACACCTGAGGACAGGAGAGAGAAACATGAGCCATTAATGTGATGCTGCAGCTAGTAAAGCGAGCAAAACGCTGGCTTGCATCCATAGATGCTTCTCAAGCAAATCCCGGGATGTCTTTCTCCCCTTGTACTCGGCCTTGGTGAGGCCGCAGCTGGAGTACTGTGTCCAGTTTTGGGCCCCACAATTCAAAAAGGATGTGGAGAAGCTTGAGGGTGTCCAGAGAAGAGCCATGCTCATGATCAGAGGTCAGGATAACAGACCTTATGATGAGAGGCTGAAAGCTATGGGACTCTTCAGCCTGGAAAAGCGCAGGCTCAGGGGCGATCTGGTGGCCACCTATAAATTTATCAGGGGTGTTCACCGGGATTTGGGGGAACATCTGTTCACCAGAGCGCCCCAAGGGATGACAAGATCGAATGGTCACAAACTCCTTCATGACTGTTTCAGGCTGGACATAAGGAAGAACTTCTTTACTGTCTGAGCCCCAAGGTCTGGAGTGGACTGCCGCTGGAGGTGGTGCAAGCACCTACTTTGAATGTCTTCAAGAGACATTTGGATGTTTATCTTGCTGGGATCCTATGATCCCTGCTGGCTTCCTGCCCCTGGGGCGGGGGCTGGACTCGATGATGTTCCATGGTCCCTTCCAGCCCTGATGTCTATGAATCTATGAATTCAGGCTCCGACTTTTTAAATGTCTGTCCCTAGCCTTTATAATACAAATGATCCAGCAGGCACAGCTGGTGAACTCAGACTGGTGGGGCAGGTGTAGCATCCCACAGTAGCTGGGGGGGAGGAGGGGCATGGCATTTGGAGCCTCCCTGCTACTGACCCCACACTCCCAGCTGGCTGCAAACTCCACCCTGCTCCTGGCTGGCTGCAAACCCCCCGCCCCCTGCTCCCGTGGGATGCTGCACCCGTCCCACCAGTCTGAGTTCACCAGCTGCGCCTGTGACCCAGCGTCCATGAAAGGCAGTAGGAGTTGTGGAACAGACTGTAACTGCCTTATTTATTTTAGGTCTGGAAGGTGGACCTGTTAAGCCTTACATATTTAAGCAGTACATGTTTAAAAATGCTCCATAAGATCCCTGCATCACTAAGGCTAAAATTCAGCCCTCCAAATGGGCCCAGCCTTGGAATAAACAAGACTGAATTTAAACTTCAGGGAATAATTTAGTTACTTTGCTGGGCATGAGGGAGGTGGGATATAGGCAAGGGCTTTATAGATATACTTTGTCTGTATTCTCAGGGCAAAAATGCTTGCCACGTCCTGAGTCCAGATGAGGGGCTCATTGGTATGACCATGAAACTGCAATCCAGGGGACATGATAGAGGTGTCTGTCATTCAGTATGTTATTCTAATCTCTTCTAAACATACTGTGAAGCTAACAGCTTCATACCTGTGTGATTGATCACTCGGAAGCAAAAGAATACCAGAGTGAATACAGCACATAAAAGTTCAGTCATACTCTTACAGATATGTATGATGATCAAAGTAAGTGAAATAATGCATTCTTTCAGTTTGCTTAAAAAGGGAATTTTTGGTTGGGTCAAAATGAATTTTTGTTGGTAAAATGAAAAGAAAAAGTGTTTTAAGCCCACCTGAAATGTTTTGTTTGACTAAAAAATGCAACATTGAATTTGGTTTAGGTTTCTTTAACCCTACTCCTCTTTTTTTAAACATGTTGGTCAAGGTTGAAATGGAGAATGCATTTTGAAATGGAAAGTCAGAATGTCTCTGGAAAATGCTGAAACCAAGAAATTCATCATTTTCAGAATGTTTCTTTCTCTTTTTGGGGTGAACACTAGTGAATATAACCCAAACTTGGAAATCTTTCCATTCTCCTGAAACTGCATTTTTTTCCTGAAACTGCATGTTTGGCAAATTGAAAAAACAAACCCTTCCAAAACTGCTGTGGTTACAATAACTATATATTGCACGTTTGTAGTTATTTGAGAAAGTAATGGTATTTTCTTCTATCACTTTCTAGCATCATGCAAAATGCATAAAAAATGAAGCAAGGGCTTAACATCTTTAGTTAGTATTTGTATTGCAGTAACACTTACTTTTATTTATATCTTAAAGTTAGTCATGTGCTTAATTACCTTGCTGAATCAGGGTCTTGGACTTGTAAAAAAGAAATGTTTTAAGATTTTTACTGCAGAAATGTCCTGTAATGTTATCAACATCTTCTGTTTTGGTGGGCAGGGGGACATCAGCACACAGCTCAAAACCAGCACATTTTGTTAATAGTTTGAATCAAAGCAGATTTCAAAGTGAATAAAGTGTTTACTTATAAAAAATATGATTTAGAAAGAAAATGAGGATTTGGATAACCTAAATGACTGAGGGTGATTTGGAAGAATATTTTGATTACAAATTAACAATGTTTTGATATATTTTGTTAAAAGATTTTTAAAAAAATGAAGGAAATTGTTGGTTTCAAACCCTGAAAAACAGATGTGGTTTGAAGATTTCAGAATTTTGGGGAGTAAAACAATTTTCCTGTTTCCCCCGTTCTTGTTTTTGTGAAAGTAATTTTCAAGGACTCTGTCTAACAAAGATTATTCTTTGAAAGATGCTTTGTGATAATGTAACTAGAAGCAGTATCATGCTGCATACAAACAAGGGTGCGGCGTTTTAGCTTGCACATACAGCTTGAATGTTGGTATATCTTGACTTTGGAGTACTTGGTGATACTTTGAGTGCTTCCTGATTTTTTTTTTTATTAGGAAGGAATTCACCCCTGCCTAGCAGGCCAGCATGAGGCATATGGTTTCTAGTTAAGCCCAATTTTGGGGACTCTCATGTTTCACGGATGATCTCAAAACAGGATTTAATTTGGACATAAGTACATTATCTAGATTTAGGTAGGACCTATGAGGTGAATTTTCACTCCTATAACAGATTTTTTCATTGGATTAATAGTAAAGTCGCTGACATGGGCAACTAGTGCCTCTGAGTCTGGCGGGGGGACACCCGCAGAAGCTGGTGGTGGCGGTGGCAGAGACGGGGCTGGCAAGCACCCTCAGAAGCCGGTGACAGCATCGGTGGCAGGGATGGGGCTAGAAAGCACCTGCAGAAGCTGGGGTTGGGGACAGGGCTGGTGCAAGTACCCACAAAAGCCAGCATCGGCAGTGGGGACGGGGCTGGTGAGCAGGTGGCATTGGCGGTGGGGAAAGGGAAGGCAGGTGCTGGGGCAGGGACGGGGCAGGCAAGCACCCACAGAAGCCACCTGTGGTGTCGGCAATGGGGCTGGTGAGCACCTGCAGAAGCCACCGACAGCGTCTGGGGCGGAGACAGGGCTGGTGAGCACCCGCAGAAGCCAGTGTCAGCATCGGCGTTAGCAGTAGGGATGACCCAGTCAGGGGGGGCACATGCCCCCCTGCCCGCCCCCCCACCAGTCGCCTATGGTCACCGATGACATTTACATCAATCTACCATTCGTACCCCCATCTATCCCAAGAGACCTGTAACCGAGCTTCCTTTTTAACACATTCATACACGGCTTTTATTTTGCTTATACCAGCAAGTGCTATTGAATTAAAGGCACATCAAATGAGTAAGGTGTGATAAAAAGAGAATGTTTAGAAAATTAATTAGTATTGATTTTTTGTTCAGCTGGGAGCACTCCTCTAATATAAATGTTTTGCTAAAACGGTTTTTGCATTGTGACCCACATACGAATAAATTCAAATAGTCCAAAGCAAGGCTGCATGGTTAGCTTGTAGAAACTGGTGGAACGCAATTCAGTATGAAGAGGAAGGGGCCTTGAGTCGATGTTGAGAACCAGATTCTCAGCTGGGGTAATGGTTTTGTGCTGCACATCATTGGGAACTGGATGCAACTGTGTGCAGAGTAAGCACTGCAGCATTCAGTGGAACGGAGGGCCTGGATGTTTTGCCTGAGGATTTTCCAAGAAGTCCACAGAGAACTGATCACGTAACTCATCCATTTGGTCACGTGCTTGGAAAATGCTCGATCATTTGCTTGGATGACCTTAAGCAAATGACCTTGATCATTTGCTTGGATGACCTTAAGCACAGCAGAATTTGGCTCTAAGGACTTGATCATAAGCTTACTGACATAATTGGTTTTAATAGTAGAGGTCATAGTGAAGTGCAACCCTGCTATGGAAAACAAGAGGATTCTCTCTCGAAGGAGCACAACATTTGGGCACTTAATATCGGCTCAACCCTGCTTTCATTGCAGCCTGTAGGAGCAGGGGTGAGCTTGTAACTGAGCAAAACTTGCCACCTCCAGAGCGAATTTGACTAAAAAATTATACCTACTTGAAACTCGCAGAAAGCTAAAAGCTGGTCAATATTAATCAATGGGGGGTGTTAATTAACATTTGGTTTCTCAAGCCAAACACCATCAAGCAGGCACACCACTTTTAACCTCACTTCCAGGTAAATTATGTTTGGTTGCCCTTTTATCCGACATGCTTTGTATACAAATGAGTGGAAACTCCCAGTAGATCCAGTGAAAGGTTAGCAGTTGCACACAGCATCCGAGATGAATGTTGGAATTCTACTCGGTACAAATGAGCATTTCAGCAAAGAGCACTTATATTTGATTAATAGGGACAAATTCAACTTTGATGGGAGTACAGAAGGTACAGTGGCAAGAGTGGTTGTTAATCATGGTGCCAAGGTGTCATCCGTTAAGTATTGTGTACTCCAGCTTCGTAACCACTGTTATGACATCAAAATGTGTCTCTGGAATGAATGATCTGCAATGCACGTTATGTTTAAAGATAAGCATGATATAGTAGCAGTGTAACAAGGGGGTAGTTCCTCATTTACAATCTTACCAGTCTACTGATTGTCAAAATATCTTGTGAAGAGTTTGGCATATCTGTCATATTCCTTCCCCTGATGCTTCGCCGTTATTTAATTATTAATGTGAGTGGCTTAGGGGTGTCTCAGAAGGAAAAATACAAAGAAGTCTCTATTGAAACAATAGTGAACATCCTTGGTGGAGTGGCATTTGTAGACGGCGAGAGGGGAGGAAAGGAGTTTGGGTCCTAGCTTCTAGTCAGCCAGCCTTTCAGTCAGTCTATCCAGTAAGACCTAGACTCAGGGTAGACACGGACATCACCTTTGTGTTTCCATTAAAAAAATTATGGTGATGCAAAGCAACAGCAAGTAGATGTCCATACTTTTTGTCATGCCACAATGTGGCTGTGGGAAAAGGTAGTAATAAATTGTGCCCATTTATTGCAATGGACATCGATTTGCTTTATGGCAGGAGAGAGCTGCCTGCACTCTCTTGCTACCTCAGTGATCCCTGGTTTTGAGGGGCCCCGTCCTGTGCACCCCTTGTATTTCTGTGCAAGATTGGACCCCTCAAGCCTGGAGAACACCTGCCCAACTTTCCCTATTTCCAGAGATGTGCCTTTGGCAATCTTCAGGGTCTGTTTCTACAGAATCAGGGAAAGTCAAGGTTCCCTGCTTCCAAAGATTTGCCCCAGATATTGCTGGGGGTACATCTCTAAAAGAGGGGGACCCTGGATTTTCCTTCTTCCAGAAATGTGCCCTGGGGATCTCTGGGGCACAACTCTGGAACCCCACAGATTGCTGGGGGTGCATTTCTGGAAGCAGGGAACACAACCTCCGCTGTCCTGCTCATCGATCTTGCGGGACAGTGGGCAATGTGTTTCACCCAGTGAAGTGGATCAGCTGCGCCAGAACATATCCTAGTACAGACGATCTACATCATTTGGTGATGTCTGTTTTTAGCTTCAGACAGGCTATACCCTGCTCTCCCATTGTTTCTACTACTTATAGGATAGCCCGTTCCATAAGGACTCTTGTCTCCCCACTTATTTTGAATTGTATTGACTCCTACGTGAAAGGCTAGGATGCACATGGCTCTCTCTTAATCAGATGGTCTAGACATTTGTATAGATGACGATATATCCAGAGTTAACTGTTAGTGCTATGCAGCCATCAATGCAGCACTAGATAGATATTTATAGATATATAGATATATGACTCTGCACTTTTGACGTTATTCCTAACTGAATAAATCTCAGATCCCATGAGTCTTATTTTTTTTCCATGGTCTCATTGATACAGCTCCCTAGTAGGAGTGAAAGCTAATATACCTTTTAATAAACCTTTTCCAGAGGGATATGATCTCCTTACTCATGACTGCACACGTGGATCATATTTGTCCTCAGGCTGTGGGTTTCTGGCAGCACTAAGTCAGCTTGTAGCGGAAGCACAAGCTGCTAGAAACCTCCACAGCACATGTGAACCATAAGCCAGTGAGGCAGCTTGTGGACTGGCCAAGGAAAAGGCAGCTTCATCCCCTGTCTTTAGCATCCTATAGCATTGATACTGATAGGTACTATAGTAATACAGGCCCTGCGGGTGACTGTGATGCTCCCTAATAGCAGCCAGATCCTGCCCTGCTCCAGGGTATCACCCCACTGCCTTGCCTGCCACACCTTCATGTTTAAAAATAAATCTAGTTTCTTTTTATGACCAGGTTACGAAACGCCTGGACACAGGAGGAGGGGTGGATGTCGTATACTTAGACTTCAGAAAGGCCTTCGATACGGTATCCCACCCCATACTGGTGAACAAGTTAAGAGGCTGTGACTTGGATGACTACACAGTCCGGTGGGTGGCGAATTGGCTGGAGGGCCGCACCCAGAGAGTCGTGGTGGATGGGTCGGTTTCGACCTGGAAGGGTGTAGGAAGTGGGGTCCCACAGGGTTCGGTCCTTGGACCGATACTCTTTAATGTCTTCATCAG
>NW_005841887.1:2792674-2843340 GCF_000455745.1 Alligator sinensis | reverse complement strand
ACTCTTTCCTGCTTATGCAGGGGGTCGGACTCGATGATCTATTGAGGTCCCTTCTGACCCTAACATCTATGAATCTATGAATCTATGGTTTTGGAAAGGACAAAAATGTTTTGCTTCTGGGTTTAAACCAGTCTGTATCTACTGTGGATTAGGATAAGAATCATGGGGCAGATGAAGCCTCATCCATCTACTGCATTTTCTCCTGAGGCATCTGGTGCTGTCTGGAGACAGGATGGCATGAAATGGACCACTGGTACAGTGTGATTTTTAAAAAAATGAAAATCTCATGCTAGTAAAAACCATAGGGTAGATATATTATAGATGAAAAAAACCACAGCTAATATACAGAGAACTAGTACAAGCACAGCTCCAAGAGAAGCTATATCTGCACAGCTCCAAGAGAAGCTATGTCTGCACATAAAAGGGCCAGCACACCCTTTCTGGTGTAGACAAGCTCTCAGGGCTAGAGAGAAGTTCTCTTGTTCTCGAATGCAGCTCCTTGGGCTCTCTTGAGTGTCTTCCTGTCCTTGCAGTGACAGGACATTGGCAGTGCCCCTGTCCTCCTGATCTATCTGTTGTAAGTTAGGGTGTTTTTGATGTTTCAGGTATTGTGCCCAGTAGTTGTTTGTTAGGGTTGTTCCCAAAGTTTTTCAGAATAGGCTAGACCAGGGGTTGGCAACCGATGGCCTCTTGGGTGAGATCTGGTCCATGGAACCATTGGACCTGGCCTGTAGACATGGGGCTTCAGTGGCACTTGACCGTCAGGGTCTTTGGCTACAGGCCCCATGCTGCTGGCTACAGGTGCCCTCCCCATGCCACTGTGGAGACAAGTATTGGCATTCATCGGGTCTTGATGGCTGGGTCCTACCACCTGCCCACCCATCCGCTTCTGAGCCAGTGAGTCATTCTGGCCCATAGCCAGAAAATATTGTCTACCCCTAGGTTACATGAGCACTTGTCTAGGATGATGTAGATAAGGATTATTGTCCCTTGAGTGGGGGTTGGGCTAGGTGACCTTCCGAGGTCCCTTCTATCACCCTGCCTGTGATTTTTTGATTCTAATCTTATTTAAAAAAAAAATCTCCCTCACTCAGATTGAGAAAGTTTTTCAAAATCTTAACTTCTTACCCTTGAAAAATATTTCCCTAAGAACTATTTCCCTTCTTAACAAGAGAAAATAGCAATGCAATCAGGCCTCCAAGAATATCATTTCTACATTGTTTCTGAGTACATTTTTTATTTCAGAAGGAGCACCAGTGTCCAAGGAATAAGGCAGAATGAACTGTTTATATTTGATTCTGAACTGGGGAATTGATAGTTGTAAAAAATGCTCGTGCTTGTACAGATTAATAGAGACGTATCCGTAGCATTAAGTAGCTGCAGATACATACATCTCACTTCTAGTAATGGTGGCAGTAGAACTACAGCTGAGAAGGAGCAGAGCCCTCCGGGAGCTTCTGTAAGATGGTAGATTTATACACTATCATTTAGCTCGCTTACTTTCTTCCCAGGCTTTTTTTCCCATTTGTATAGCATGAGAAAAATCTCAAGAGAATGATACAAGATTTTCTGATTTTCCCTTAATTTCCAAACGATATCCCATTGTATTTACATCTGTCTCCAGTTAAATATACTTGTTGGTTTGTCAGTGTTTCCTGGCAGTCTGTTACTTATTCTCCCCTGGTGTTCTTTTCTGGCAAATTTCCTCTGATGGAAAACATCTCTAGAAAGTAGCTCAGTCCAAACATAAAAAAGCTTAACAGAAAGCAGGGAAATATGGTGGTTCATGAGAGATAATTATCACTGTAGTTGGTTGGATTTTTTTTCTGCCAGGTTCAGGCTTGTATTTGGCTTCATGGTCTTGAAAGAACAGGCTCAGGTTGGTGATTCAGGAAGTCCTTTGTTCCCATCCCAGCTGATTCACGGACAGGGTTCTCATTATTCATTCATTGATGTATTTATTTTTCTCTATACTTATAATAGGTTAGCCAATTTCATCCCAGTTCATGGTCAGTTTCATTTTTGAGTCTATTATTAGCATGGGATTACAGTTAGAAATGGGGCAAAGGTTTTGATCGAATACTAGGGCTGTGCGAAATTTTGCCGGCCGTTTCATTTTGACACTGTTTCGACCAATTTCGAGGTCAAAACAGCAAAATCAAATTAAAACAAAAGCCCTCAAAATAGCCTCGAAATAAAACGAGGCTGGTCAAAATGTTTCTAAAGTCAAAACGTTTTGACCATACGCTGGGGATGGGAAGTCAGTCCAGCTGGGCTGACTTCCCATCCCCAGAGCAAGATCTGGTAGGAGGCGGCAAGGGAGCCCAGCTGGGCTGCTTGCCCGACCCTGCACTAGATTGCACTGAAGGTGGGAGGCAACCTAGCTGGGCTGCTTCCCTGACCCCCGGGCTGGGTTTCCTCCTGCACCCCAGCGCGATCTAGCATGGGGCTCGGGAAAGCAGCGCAGCTGGGAGATCTAGTGCTGGGGATGGGAAGTCAGCCCAGCTGGTCTGACTCTCCACCCCCAGCAAAATTCAAAACAGCCTCGAAACAGCCTTTCTGTTTCGACAGAACGGAACAGAACGGAGCAGCTGTTTCGACTCGAAATGAAATTTGAGATGAAACACTTCTGTCAAAACTCAAGGCAAAATGGAATGGTGCCATTTCACACAGCTCTATCAAATACCCAATTCACCCAAATTTATACTGTATTTACTCAAATACAAGATGAGTATTTTTCCCCTCAGTCACATATAAGGAAACCTCAGTAAATACATTGTCTTACATTAAAAAGCTGCTAAAAGTAGCATGTGATCAGTAATGAAAACCAACCATAAAGTTGATTAAATGCAGCCAGCACTGAACATGACTAAAACACATGGCCCATCTGGGGCAAACATACTGATGGGAACTTTTTTTCTGGCCCTTAAAAAAAAAAAGTAAAAAAAAGTGTGTGTTCCTCCTTTAGGGTACTGGCACTGGTTCTGGAGGTATTACAATCCCAGGCCAGCACCAGGAAAACCAGAGTCAGCCCTGACACCCTCTCCTTGGTGCCAAAAATGCTCAATCTTAGCCAAAAAGCTAAGATGCTGAATGCCTGTTTCTAGTTGGGGGTGGGAGGGTGGCTAATTAGCACATGCATCCTTTATAGGGGGTATCTGGAGTACACACACATACTGAGCTGTCCTGAGCTGTGGGGTCACCAAGGCTTCAAATGCTGTTGTCTCTGCTGGGGCCCAGCCCAATGAACTGTGTGGTAAATCTTGAGCTTTTTGGTTTTGTCATGCATAGTTTGTACCATGGATGACTGGTGCCTCCCAAGTTTGGAGGGGCACCAGATCGCTGCCAGGCTGCCAACCCCCGACCAGGGTGGGGGGGCTGTCCCCCAGCAGCCAATAACCAAACCAGTGGCAAAGTAAGAAATGAACTTCTGGCAGCACTTCTGGTTTCGTGGCTGGCGCTTCCAAGGGGTGGAGGGCCGATCTCAGGGGGTGCACATACACCCCCTATGCCTGCACACCCTATGGTTTGACCTATATATAAGTATAGAAGTACTGTTTAAAAGGGTATTCATGGAATACCTGTGCTAAAGGGACTTCATGTCTTGCAGCAGTTTCAAAAGAGGTAAACTGCATCAATTCTGGATGACCTAAGTCTATGGGTACCTGTAATAATTTTCTTGTATATAAGTTACTATAGATACGTTTACTTTGAGGTCAAGTTTTTCAAATTTGCTTCTCACTTCTACGTGCCCATGGTGAGCACAGTAAGGAAGGGGGAAAGGGACTGGAGGGGAACAAATTTGGGGGACAGGGGAGCTCCCTGACCCCCTAGTAGTTTTATTTTCCTTGCTGTAGTGGTGGGTGAGGGACAAATTCAAGGTGAACTTCCAATAATTGGATTCTAGACCTGGAAAATGATAACAAATTTATAATTTTTCCCTATATAGATTCTAATTATTGGGGGTCATCTTATAATCAGGATTGTCTTACATTTGAGGAAATATAGTCATTTGAGGTTGACCACAATGATTTGCCAAATAGCTAAGAAATGTTGAAAAAATTGCCGATGAGTCAGCATATTTTGTTTCAGCATTTTTATATGAAACATTTTCATTTGTCTTAAAATTTAATTTTCCAACCAAGCTTATGCACTTTTAATTAAAAAAATACAGTAACTCCCACCCCGCAAAATGGAACAAAATATTTTGTTCAACTCAAAATGCTCACGGAGAGAACTGAAACATTTTTGTTTCAAATAACTCAAAATAATGTGTCAGCGTAATGTTGATGTTTCAGCTCAGTCACCAATCAGTTATTCACACAGCAGTAGCTACAATAATTGAAACCATTAAGGTTTGTAAATTTTAAACATACAGCCTAACGGTTAACCCTAATTTACATGTGCACATCTCTTTAGAGTTACTATGGACATTTTTGTTGGGAATGTGGACAATTCATACAACTTTTCCTTTTTGCTAAATGATTCAGTCTACTTTTTTCTCATTCTCCATTCACATCGGTAGCATGGACCTCCTTCCCTCTGCATGGTGTTTCCAATTACCATTGCATTTTTAGTTTTATCATTGTATCTGTGCACTTCAGTGGGCATGTATATCTGTCTGCTTATATGCAGATATGCTACTTATGCAGGTGTATTTGTATATTAGCTGCTCCTTGTGCCAATTGATTTCAGTTATATTTTGCCCGCTCCCCCAGCCATTTCTTCTTCCCACCTCACTGGGTGATGTAGCAAATTCAAGCATTTTGCCCTGCTTTTAAAGCTTTACATCAGCTAGCTGTAACTTGGCCTGCTTTATCATTCCTCCCTATGCTCAGTCCAGCCTGACTACCCCATTTGTCTCTACCTCACTTTTTCTACCTTGCTCCTTTTCCCTTTCAAAACCAAATGTCTGCCAGTGCCCTACCCTTGATTCATTCAAAGTACTCCGTAATGACACTTCTCTAGTGTTGCCTCTACAAATAAGTGTGTCGACCTTTAAAAAGTGAATGGAGGAACCATGTCATTGTACGTCTGTAACCCAGGGTTTCCTTCTCTTTCTGGAGTGTGCTTGTTTTTATTTTCCATCTGTCTGCCAAGTGCATTATTCGGGCCCTGGTCCAGCAGATCATGTAAGCACGTGTTATTAAGCACCTGACTCTTCCAGCTGAAGTCATATTTAAAGTTGCACATCGAGTGGGATGAATTTCAATGAACAGCCTTGGAGAATGAGACAGAAGCTTCTACTTCCAGCTCTGCAGGCACAAGCTCCTTTTGTGAGTACAGCACGTTGCAGCAACTATTAAAGTTAGAGATGTAATGAGCCATGGTATAATCATTTCAACATTGTTCTTGGGTCGTTCGTTCATTAGGAACAAAGTAAATGCAGCCACAGTTTGCTACCCACAGTCTGGCTGAAGAGTTCAGATCAGAATTTCAGCAATTCCCGGCTTTCTCTTTCAAAGAAAAGGAACGTGGGAAGAAGAGAAGTAACAGGCGGCCGTAACAGCTCTTCTTGCTTCTGGTGCATTAACAAAACCCCTACTTCTTGATGCCTTTGTGAGTGGATGCAGCAACATGGTATTCTGCAAATGGACACTGGCAAGCATTATGAAAAGCACTTTAATTAAAAAAGGAAGGGTAAAACGATGGGTCGATTAACAGTGGAATGGCTTTGAACCATACTTATGTAAACGGGGATTATGCATGTCATGAAAATACAGAGCCCTATCTATTACCTTCCACAAGATTTTTGAGGTTTATTAGACTCAGATTTAAACATCGTGCAAGGATATGTGCAAAGATACGTGCAAGGATAAAAAACTATTTTGTAGCAATTACTAGTGTATTTTCAAACTTTTTTTTCCCCTCCTATTTATTTCCCAGTGACAATTTCACTCTTTCACTCAAAGGTTAATAAAGTATCTTTGCTCCTTGAAGCCTTCTGTGAGCGACAAGGGTTGCAACATCATGGACTGGACTCACTAGACCCGGGGTGCTCGACCCCTTGGCCTGCAGATGTGACACTTGGTGTAGTGTCATCCGGCCTGCAGGGTTCCCCACGGATCCATCGCTAGATTGGGTATGCAGAGTGGTGCAGGCCCTGATCCCAGTGTGTGGTGGCCAGGCAGAGATGGTGGGAAGCCCCAGGGCCCGAACCTGGTGCACAGGGATGGCGCAGGGTACGGACTGGCCCCACACCATTCATTTGCCCCACAGGACCAAAAAACATGCACCACTGCACTTGCACATGCAAGGTGTGAAGCAGTCAGAGAGTAACAGTGAGTCTGGGACAGCTGGTGATGGAGGGAACAGCAACAATGTTGGGATTTCTTTTTTTCAAAAACAAACTGTTTTTTGTCCTCCTCCCAATATTTAGAAACTGTTGATGTTTCTCCTTCAAAAAGCAATGGAGTGCTCCATTGATACCAGTGACATTTGGAAAGTTTTGCCAAGTTCCATAATCTGCCTGCATATATTCAAAGCTATCTCCAGATTTCATTTGGAATAATCAGTTGTTTAATTTCAATTCTGGCGAAAGCCTAACGGGATTGCAATAGCTCCTTTCCTATAGCTACAGTTTTTCCAGGCTGCAGCAAGGGCTACGGGAGAGCTCTGAAAATGACTCCCAAACTGACTTGGAGTTTTCAGCTCATTTAGAAAAAAGGTATCTCAATGGTGTAAACCGGCTTGATCTCAGTGGAGCTGAGCTTTATGTGTATTGGCTGAGGATCGGCTTGATCTAATGGTGAGTGATCGCTTTATGCATGTTATTTACAGTTAAAATATCTTTTCTTAGCCTATCATGAACACCCTTTCTTCTTTATTTTATTGGTTGGGGAGAAGTGTGCTTTGATGTTTTGTCAAGCCAAGTAAGATTCTCTTTTTCTTTCTCTCCGCTAGTTTATTTGCTAGGTAGTACGATGTATTTGAATAATCATAGCTGGGAAGATCTCATTTGAAAGTGACTGAAAGTTTGGCAACCATGGGTTGCCAAATATACAATAGATTGGTACATTAAGTACATTGGTACAGAAATATCAATAGATTGGTACATTAAGTTATGAAAACACAAAGACTTAAATCTTTAAATCCTTTTAAAAATGTTGTGCCACACCCCACGCTCCCTCCTTCACTTGCCACAAGGCCATGCTCAGATGTCAGGGCTTGGGGATGGTGAAGTGGGGTGTGCTTGTACGGCTGAACAGGAGGGCTGAAGCAGAAACAGGGAGAAGAGAAGTCACTGTACCTATTACTTATGTGGTCATAAGGTGGAGTGGACTGAGGCTCATGTGGCGTCTTCCCCTTCACTGCTTGTCTGCTCCATCCTTTCCCAGCCCTGGAGTTATGCCTTGCAGATGAGGATACTCTTTGTACATTTTCCTTTAGGTTTAAGTCAGACAGCAGACTTACAGCAGAGTTTAACAGAAGTTTATTCCAGATGGCTCTGCTCAGGGGCATGGGTAGAAAAAAGGGGGCAATGCTACAGGATTTGCAAGGGTCCACAATCTGAAAGAAATACCTGTAAGTGGGTTATGACAAGATGGAAAGGGGAAGGTATTAACGTCACCAGGAATCTAGAAATTGTTGTGTCAGCTTTGGCCGTAGCTGCTGTTTTGTGGATTGCAAACAGTTGACGGTAACGGGAGTCATTCCCAGTGATGGACAAGGTGCACTTGGCTCAGGACAGCCAGTGCATTTTCAAGGAGAATAAGAGCTGAAATTGGATTTCTTGTAAGAGTGAATTAACTGCAGTGAGCTACTCCAAAGAGCAGAAAGCTGCCTCAGAGTGACTTGAAACACTCATGGGAAGCTTAGGATGTCCAAAGTAAAAGCCCACTTAGTGTGAAACAAAGACACTCCAGCACTCTGCCCTGGACGCCCTCCTGCAGGAGCAGTGAGATGGAGACTTGTATTCTGCATCAGCAGAGGCAACTGCATCTCGCAGTTTCCTTTTCCCCTCCGTTCAGAATATTGTGGATCCCCATCCCCAGCACTGACGTGGATACTTTGCTCCCCCCACTCATACACTTGCATAGCTGACTGTGCTGCACTTACATATTGCTCTAGAAATGCTGCTCCCCTGAACTCTACTGCCCAGGGCAGCTGCCAGAGTTGTCAGCAGGGTGGGTTGGCTCTGCCCATCACTGTAATACTTGATACTTGGCCTATTTCTTCCCAGTGCCCTACACCTGCCACTCTACCTCCTTCTAGCCCAATGCTTCCCTGGTTAGTTGGGGATGTTGGATAACTCCAGCCTTTTTCCGGGGAAAGAGATCTGCTGGAATATGTAATGTGCTTCTGCAGCCAGTACACTTTCTATCATGAGAGTCCGTGGCTTTTGTTTAGCCAGGAAGTTTGGGCTGCTTACTTTTATAGGGGAGTTCAAATGGGATCAAGGATTATGCTGTGAGAATGAGGATCAGTCTGCAGTTGAATGGATTAAGGCTTTTGAGCTCTTTCATTGGGAACGTGTTTTCTAATTGGCCCTTAATTGGGTCTCTCTTTCTGCATCCATAAGTAAGGTCATTTAGCTCCCTAAGCACCTAGCTTAAATGTTCAACAAAATACTTAAGTACCTGAATTATATGCATCAGCAGCACGAATAATGGGAGAAGCAAATATGGAAACTGGTTTAATTAATATGAGGCTAGTCATAATGCAAGTTAGCCCATTGCATTGCAGAGGCCTCAGCTGATCCGACCGGAGGTTTTGGACCCCTGTGCTCGGCTTGTGATATGAGGAAGACTATAGATTTCATAGGGGGCAGCCTGCTGAAGCCTCCTTTTGCTTCCTGTTGATATGTATTGAGTAACTCATAGGATTAGCCCTATGAGTCTATAGGGCTTGGTTCTCAATTGGTGTAAAAAGGGATTGATTTCTAAGCAGCTATGGATTTGCCCCATAGCTGGTATTTACATACACAGGAATCACAGAAGTGCATCCACCCTGGTGAAATGCTGCTATAATTTTATAATAAAGCATACTTGGGAAGCAAGAGTGGATTGGAGCTTATAAAATATGCCTATAATTGAAGTGCACTTGACATGTAATTATAATGGTTTTATATAGCTAATGTGAGCCAAGCAGCCTCACAGAAGGCTGGGTACAGTAACAACAGAAGAAGAAGGGATCAGGTCCTTAACTGGTGTCGATCAACGTAACTCCCTTGACATCAGGGGAGCAATGTCCACATGCTCCAGCTGAAGATGTGGCCTGAAATGTGCAGTCTGACATCCAGAGACTCGCGTTCTGCTCTCGATCCTGCCCCTGGGCCTTGCCTTGAAGTCAGTGGGTGCTGTCGCTGCATCACGGAGGGCAGAGCAAAACCCCACATGTTTACCAGGGATTGTACTTTTTATTTTTAAACCCTCCATGCCCTGTGTCTGGTTGCATTGGGTCACGTCATGTCATTCCGGGGCTGGTCCCAGATGACATCCAGGGACGTAATGGCATGTGGCACTGGGTTGCTCGGGGCAATGAAATGTTGAAAAAGTTGGGGTTTTATGCTTTTGCATATTTTGATCCAAGGGCTGGAAAGTCATGCTGCCTCAGAGCACCGTTGCGGCTGTGGCCGTCACAACAGAAGATCTTTGTTTTCTTCCCACCCCCAACTCGCATTCGCACGCGTGCCAAAACTGAAAGCTCTCCAGCAGGAGAACCAAGAACAGATTTTTCTAATAGAGGAGGGTTTTTTTGGTTGTCATCGGTTAAGGGTGGGCTTTTTTGCTTGTTGTCGGTGTTATTTTTGTCATGGGAAACAAGAAAACGGAAAGCAAGCCAAAAGGTGTTCTCCCCTCTCTACCTTGTTAGTAGCGGCAAACCCTGTTTGTAGTATAAAGTAGACACTTCATTTAAAAGTTGACCAGGATAAATAGATTTGTGGAGGCAGAGTATTTTTCCCCCTTCCAGCTTCCCTGCAGGATCCTCTCCCTACTTGTTATTAGAGAAACATTATAGCACCTGATGTTGGATCACTAGTTTTTACCTGGGTCTGGAAAATGTACTTCATCTTTTAGTCCTGTGACCCTGACCCTGCAGCCCTTGGAGATGAGTAATGATTATACATTCATAGAGGGCTAGTGGGACTTGCTCTCATCATTTTAACCCAGGGACGGGCCCGTAACCAAGATTTTCTGGTAAGGACCCAAGTACACTCCACTTCCACTGGGAACCACTGGAGAAGCTGGATACCGGTAGGATCTCACTTTAAACTTAGTGTCTCTGTCTGAATCATGTGAACGGCAGGGTGTAAAGTGGTGTGAGACAAGATTTGGACCAAAAGATCATGATGGGAACTCTTCACGAGTGAAGGCTGTAGTAACAATTTCCTTCAAATAAATTGCCTTCACAGCTTGAACACAAGTAGAAGCGAACAGAATCTGCGACGCCCAAATCTCAGGGTGCATTTCCTATTGCCTCTGACTCCAGCAGAGATTGAAGCACCTCTCCAGCTCAGGCCCAGGAATACAATAAATATCAATATAACATATTAATAATATATTATTATGGCTTTTCTAAAATGTTAATGCTGGATTGTGCTTTTCAAGAAGGATTGGTATACATTAAGAAAACCTTGACTTTTTCCTGGACTTCATTTGGACCCTTTAGACTTTGAAAAACACTCTGAGTGTAAGAGAGAAACTAGTAAAAGAGAAAGGATGGTGAAAAATGACAAAAGGTTCAGGAAAGGATTACTGGAACGATTGGAGGTCTGGAAATCATTCCTTGCAGTGAGAAGCAAAGGACGTTCAATCTATTTAGTTTATCCAAGAGAAGGTCATGAGATGTCTTTGTAACTGCCTACAAATGTTCACACAGGGAAGCAATTTCTGATAGTCAAAAGCTCCTTAATGGAAAAATACATAACAAAATCAAGGACGGAAAGCCTACGAAATGCAGACAGACAACACAGCGCCCATACTGTGAAGATAATTTAACTTGAAACAACTTGCCCAGGAATGTGGTGGATTCTCTGTCGCTCAATCTTCTACACAAGATGAGGCATCTTTCTAGAAGAAAGGTGATGGCTCATTCAAAAGTTAGGGGCTTGGTGCAGAAATTATGGGATGAAGTCTCTTGCTTGCATTCTACAGAAAGTCAGACTTAATGACGATAGTAGTCTTTAGTCCTATTGAAATCTATGTAAGTTGGTTGCAATTTTGCAATTTCTTTGAGTAAAAAGTCTGCCTAATTCCACAATGTGATTTTTGGCACGTTATCAGAAGAGGCCAGGCTAACCATGCATTTATCTGCAGTTACAGCTACGTATGGGGAAAAAATTCACATCTTGAATTATTTATGGCTCAATACTACAAGTCCTCTGCATGGGGCTTCTACTGAGTCCAGTAGGATTTTCTATGGCGGAGATAAGGGTTAAATATCTTCCTTGTATTGTGTATTATTGGCTGTCCTCAACAAAACCATTCCCGCTAGAGCTTGTTTGTTAGTATTTGTATAAAGTAGCCTTAAATGCCCCCAGAAGAGTTTTTTCCTATCCCACGTGGAAGAGGACACTGGCATTTAGACCATCTAAAACATACTTTATAGCTTTTGTCCTCAGGTTTTTTTCTTTTTCCAAACAGTAATTAGTGCAATTTTTTTTTTACACTGGGAGTTGTATTGTTAACATTCATTTAACACCAACAAAGGCGAGGACTAGGCCTTCATATTTTTTCTGAACTAGTTTTAGCCTCAGACTCAAAAGACAAAGGCAGCCATTGAACAGCACTGATTTAGCGTGCTTCCATCTAAATAATCTGCATTTTGATGCCGGTTCCCTTTTGAACTGTAGATACAAGTTATTCTGTTTGCTTACAAAACTCTTTCTTCCTCCTACAGAGAATCCCTCAGCAAATCCTCTAGTATCTTTGCAAAACTCAAAGATATTAAGGCATTTAACTCCCACCCCCCTCCTCATTTAGACCTTTGAAGGTTGGTGTGACTGGAATGAGTTCAGAGTTATAACTCATTGTCTGAATAAAAAATTAAGGGAAGCATTTGGCAATACTGTAGCCAGTACAATAACTAATTACTTATAGATTTTAAGTCAGATTTGAAAAAGATAAATATTCAAATAAAATATATAATCAGTCGGAGTCACAGGTAACATTTGGCTTAAGGATTTGTGCTAAACTCAGCTCTGGGTCATCTCAGAATAAATGACTTTCTTAGGTTTTACACCATGTCTACGCCAGGGTGGCTGCAAGCAGAATTTGTCTGGCTGTCGAGAGAGGAAGTAAATGGAATTGTTGTGTGAATTGAATGCCTGGTTGTTTTAGATGCTGGGGCCTTTCGTATAGCACTTCAAACACACTGATGCTGGGCTTTTAATGTAAGCAAGTCAGTTTTACTCTGTTCCCTGATATTTAGGTAACTAGTAAGAGAAGGACAAGGCACCATGTGTTGCCAACGTTTATTTCTCAGAAAGCTTATGTTGAATGGACATAGCACTATGCAGATAACATGCACATATAGTCACTGGTCCAGCAAAGATTTATACCTGCGAGTAACTTTGCACCTGTGAACAGTCCCACTGAAATCAGCAGAGCCATTGATATTTAGACATCTTTACATATAAGTGTTTAAGAATCTGGAGCATGAGACCGTATATCTGAAACGGCCATTATGTTAAGATACAGCATTCTTCTTTCTCTTAGGCACACTTTTCTGGCCCCTATACCAAAGACTACTAGGAAGCAGTGTAAGTAGTTCTTACCAGCTCTTCCCCACCCAGGGATCTTTCTACTCCAGGAGCATCTCTAGCTGGTTGCTTTTGCAAATCCAAGGCTAAACCAGATCAGGAAGAAACAGTCTAGGGAGCCGGGGCCAAAGATCTTGCCCTAATATTCCTTATCTGCCTGTGCATTTTGTGGACTTTGTTGAGAGCTCTCTTATTTTTCACCAAGCATGGAAAGATTCAGACACGTTTA
This sequence comes from Alligator sinensis, assembly GCF_000455745.1. Classification (NCBI taxonomy): domain Eukaryota; kingdom Metazoa; phylum Chordata; order Crocodylia; family Alligatoridae; genus Alligator; species Alligator sinensis. The sequence continues at coordinate 2,830,408 of NW_005841887.1, read as the reverse complement.
TATTTGCACAGACAGATACACATTTATATAGGTTGAAAGGAAGTAGCTTTTGTCATGTTAAGCAACGACCTCAAGCAATGAACTGGTTGCAGGCAGTGAATGCTGGCAGAAGAACGGGGACATATATGAGGACAGCTACCAAGGCATATACCTACTATCACTAACCACTGGTGTCGGCTGCTGAAGGTAATTAATATGGAGGGGGCTGAACGAAACAAGATTTTGCGGCCAGCTGCCCTGTTCCACTGTCACATTTATCTGAATGGGATGAGTAGAAAGCCTTTAAGCCTGAACAAGTTCCTACAGCATTTCACTGATATGATCTTGATTCAGGTTCACAAACAATAGGAGTCTAGAAGAGATGGATGGAAATTATTACACCGTTTATTATGGGATGATTTTAACCTTTAGGCAGGCTCAGCATGCGTAGTACATTTTTTACCTTTCTAACTGTCTCTAATGCGAGCAGGAGAAGTCATCATTACACTTGACATTTAATATTACAGTTTTAGCATACTTCCGAAAAAACCAGGCAGATCAACTTTTTAGCTGTGAGCCAAATGTAATTGCCTTTCTCTTGCATTTTAGAGCTAGCTCAGGCTGCCACGGCAGAGTTATTGCTATTCCCTGGATGCATTCAACAGAAACCCCAGGCTGTACAATCCAAAAGACTTTTTTTTTTTTGGCAGCAAACATTTTGCTTCTCAGAGTCTCTGGATATTTTGGATGGTGTCTGTGTTCTCCGTGGTTTGGATTTCATACCGATTCCACTGCAGGTACAAAAATTGCATTGTCCACGGGGAAAAACTTCCGCTCATCATAATGTTCTCATATATATAGTTTCTTGCATTTTGAAGGTCCTGCTAGTGGCGAGACAGAGCAGTGATTAAATAAATGCCAGTTATCAGCCAAGCCTGGTGTGTCGCATAATACCGTTTGCTGTGGGATACCCCCTTGCTGCAGAACAGAAGCCAGGTTTCATTAGTGGGGAAACAAGTGTTGCTCCACCTTGCTGTCGGGAAGAGAGCCTTGAGAATGAGACGCTGCGCTGCTCCATAGTTTGTCGGCTGTCCAAACAATATAATCTACAGGGGTGAAGACTGATTTATTCCAATGCTGAAAGTGAAGGATGAGAGTTTAAATGTCCCCACCTTTCACGATTTCTTCTGCTGTCGATTTAGGTCACAACTTCCAGCCAGTAGGCTTATCTCATATTGCTTCCTGCTCCGCCACACATCCCCAAAGTCTAGCTTACCCCTTTGGGAGTGGCAAAACTTGCAGCTTCACCCTGCCATCTCTACAGCGTTTGGCTTATTGGAAACTGAAGAAGTGTGGGGACACGATAAGACGCGGTGAATGCAATCTAAAGGTAACGCTGGGTTCCTTGGACAAGCTTCAGTTTCTTATTTCATTCACTAAAACTCTAGTGTTTCTTTTCGAAGAGGCTGTCACACAAGAGACCTTCAGCCAGGACTCCTGCCTCAGAGCCCATGATTAAACCGTGGGGTCTACCAGGGGACTGAGCATACGAGTGCCAGGGTGGAATTTAGCAGGCAGGACAGGAGTTGCTAATTCTCTCTTTTCCACACTGCCCCTTAGCCTGGGCTCTGTTGGCCCTCTCTTCCAATGCAGCGTGTTGCCCACAGCTGGCCCTCTCTGTTCCCCAGCGTCTGCTTCTTCCACTCATGCCCCTGTGATACTGAAGGTCTTTGCCAGATTCTCGCCGGTCCTCCCACTCCTCACTCATTTCTGCCATTGGCCAGGGCAAGCAGCACAGACCGTCCGTCCTCATCAGTCACTGCATCCCAGTAGCATATTTCCTCTCTCTGCTACTGTCCACTTCCCTCTCCACAAAGGATATTGCTGACTTAAAAAAAAAAAAGAGAAGCATAACAAGGTCCAGCAGGAGCCACCATCGCCTACCACTAAATGCTGAGATGGTTTCCCTCTTTACTTGCTCTGACCCTTCCAGCTGCCCTGTTGACCTCCAACCCTGCCTGACAAAATGACCAGGAGCTGTGATAAAGGATGCACTGCTGGCTCCAGGTAGCAGCTTAGGGAATGACAGGTGTCTACCAGTGCTTGGAGTACTTTGTTCAGAAGCTTATGTGTCTGAGTAGCTCCGTTGCCCTTAGCAGAAGCCCCTACCCCAGGGGTGCAACAGGGCAGCTTCGCTCCCTGAGCAGCAGCAGCATATGGGACAGGGGTAGCTGCCAGACTGTTGGTGGCAGTGGTATGGCCATCTGGCAGCCACAGTAGCTGCTATTTTTGCATTTCCCCTACTTCCCCAAAGGACACCTGGGGCTACTGCCCAAGTCACCCCCGCTCGGTTACACACTGCTTTATCTGTCTAACAGCTTCAGGACTGGAACACAAGTTCCTAAGAAGGCGATGCACATTAAAAAGGTTCATTCTTCATCCATGTGCCCCTAAGGCTTGAAAGACACAAAGAAGCAAGTGCTTTGAGGTATGTGTGAGAAAGAGAGAGTTAAAAGGGCTGGACTAGTTGCTCTCTTTAACTTTGGACTTCTTTCTAGTCAGCCACTATCAAATTCCAAAATTGCTTCGTTTCAGATTGTAAAAAGTGATCAGGGGTGGGAATGGGGAACATCTGGAAATAACAACATTCCTAGGGGAAAATATTCATTTTTAATTAATTGTATCCCTTTTATCCATGACAATGTAATTGCATTCTGTTTAACTAAATCTTTTTAATTGGCGCTGGGAGGGGATGATAAGTAGAGCCGTCCAATTTCTTATTAGTTATTATATATAGTTCACGCTATCTGCTGCTCTGGAAGGGTGGGCTGAGCTACATGTGAAGTGCTGAGGACATCTGAATGCAGAGTGCTATGGTTGTCTGGCTAGGCGTCCCGTTCATCAGGCCAACTAAGGCTGGGCTGGTTGTTTGGACAGGGAGAGGGCTGCAGGTTGGGCTGAATTAACAAACCAGGCCAGATGGTGGTGGTCTTATGTGCAGGGTTTTCCCCCTTTACAAATCACTGCCGTGAAGTTGTGACAGCATCTGTCAGCCACCAAAGATCTGATTTTTGGCCTTGGTTTGCCCAGTGTAAATCAATGGTTGTTCATTTAAAGGCAATTGGCTAGAAATTCGCTCCAACTAAGAGCCTGGTCAGCTGACAATCATTATCACGCTGGCGTGGAAAAGGAGCAGACAGGTGATATAAACCTATGCACTAGAGAATCTTTGCCCAATCCAGTTGAGAATAATCCCTGAAAGAATCAGGATAAAGTTCTACAAGTTTAAGTTACACCAGAATAGGCGCTGTTTCTTCGCATACATCCTTTTAGGCTTGAGTGGGGGAGTGCAATTATAGCAGCCCACCGTGTGCAGGTACCCTAAGACAGCAGCTCATCTGTCTATCTCGGAGCCAGATGTAATGCACATTGATGTGAAAGCCCATGTAAATGACCCTTGTGTTTTGTGTGACTTCCATTGCACACATATCCTGGAAGGAAGATTGGAGGTCCCCACTGGAAAGCAAAGCTGACTTCTTCTAGTGTAACACTGCAACACTGTGCAGTGCGGTGCAGAGATACCTGAGCTACTCTGTAGGATGTGCAGCCAGACTAGTATAGCATTCCAGCTGGGCTAGTAAGCCTGACTGAGAAACAGAGTAGCTTTAGCAGGAGATGACGGGCCTTGGCTTCCCACTTCACCAGCTTGAAAGCCCAGAGACCCCCAGGACCAATCAGAGCTACAAGACTCTCCACTTTCTGGCAGGAATCGTTGACGTTATAAGATACTTAGTTGGAACTTAGGAAATCCTGGTCTTCCACCAGCCCTCCTGACTCTTTTGAAATATCTTTGGTAAGTGAATAAGTCACAGGGTCATAGGAAAGTAGGGCTGGAAGGGACCTCATGAGGTTAGTTAGTCCAGCTCAAAGCTGGATTTTTTTGAACATTGTAGGTTTACACTTTTGAATCATTGCCCCTGTTTGATTTAATTTTCTTCCAATGGCGTTTGGGAGAGATGATTCAGGCTTAAGGAACTTTTAAAAATCCGGGTGGAGGGAAAATCAGAATAAAGAAAATTGCCTTTCTTTGACATCTAAATATTAGTGAAATGACTGAGAATCAATACACTGGAAAACAAGGCCAATAAGAAAGCTTCTGAAATAAGGCAACTTATATATAAACATATCAACATAGTCTCTGTTTCTACCAGTTTGCCAGTAAAGTTTTCTGACAAGGAGAGTACATCTCTATTCAGAATAGGTCATGGCCCGTGAGCTCCCCTTAGTGTTGAGAAGGTGTATTTTTGCTTTAAATCTAAATCACTGGTCTGATGCATGTCAGCCTTTAAACTATTTGCATGCAGCTGCACTTTGTTTTGAATGTCAACATCTGCATTCTTCAAAGATTAAACTCTAAATGAAAGTTTCTTGACTCTGCCACAGGAAAAGATGTATCAAGAAATGCTTCTGAACCCATCAGCCTTTTTTTTCTTCCTTTTTATAGTTTAACAATTTTTTTACTTGGTTAATAGGAAATAAAGACAGACTGCAGGTTACATCAATCACAGACCAAAAAATGTGCCAGCATTCATTTGATACAAAGCTTTACTGTCAAATACTTCAGAAGCAGTTACCACCTTTGCTGTTGTCTGAACATCGTTTTGAATCAAAAGAATCAAACTTCTGCCCTAGGATGCTGAATCAGCATGGCAGTAATTGAAACACAGGGTTTTAAAGTTGGAATGTCTCCCCTTCCTTTGATATGTAAAAACAGTAGGAATTTATGCTGATTCACACCAGCTGTAACTCTCCCATTCAGATATTTGTGCCCTGAAATCAAAGGGTCACAATTTAGTTGAGACTAAATGGAGACTGAGCTGGGTCCCACACAGGCATGCTGCAGGGCTGGACAGACAGGATGGGCCTGTGGGTGGGCAGGGAATGGCATCCAGGAGTGGGATGCCTCTCCTTGCCTGCCCATGGCCCTATCCCATCCACCTGGCCGTTTAGGTTAGTTGTTGTGGGCAGATGTAGGGGTGGCAGGAGTGGGTACTGACCTGGCATGGCAGAGGGGTGGGCAGGATGGTGACCCAGCCCGTGACAGCTCACCAAAACTCCCTAAGTGGCCCTCAGGCCCAAATAATTGCCCACCTCAATGTAGCCAGTGCTCCTGCTTGTGCAAATTAGGATTAGAAGCCTTTGAATGAACTTCCTAGCTTTGTATGTCTGGTACTTCCATTCCCAGCTTTGCAGCAAATTGATGAGATTAGCTTCTCTTCTGGCATTTGCACATGTTGTTTGTTTTCCAGTGCTGGTAGGACATTAGAAAAGGAGAAACACAGAACTTAAGAAAAAAATAACTGTAAAAATAGGCAAAGGTGGTGAGCAGTTGTTTCATTTGCAGGGTTCACACGTCTCTAGTTCAGATGGAGCTTCCATACTGTCACACCACTACCTACTGTTCCTTTCCCATGGTATCTGACTACCTCCCAGTTGCTAACATATTTATCTGCATGACACCCTGTGATGTAAAGAAGTGACTTTATCTGTATATTACAGATGGGAAGTGGAAGATGAGGAAGATATTAGGACCCGGATCTTTAAGGGATTTTAAAATCAGTGAGAGTTAGACGTCCAACCACTAGGCTCTCTTGAGTACTGGTGTGGCAGGGCACTTAGGGCATCTGCTAACTTTAGAAGAAAAGGCAGCCTAAAAAGCACCTGCAGATGGTGATGGGGGGTGGGTAATGAGAGCCTCATCTGAGTTTCGGAAGGATAAAAGTCCCAGACCTGAGATGAGAAGGCAGTAAGATCTTGGAGGCAGCTGAGGAAACATCAGCAGCTCCTGAAAGCCAGCAGAGAGAGTATAGCCAGCAGTCTGGAGGTTTGGGAAGGAACTAAGGGGTAGAGGAGGTTCCTGGGGACCCAGAGAGGGTCTAGGAGCCCAGAGAGAGGGGCTGAGTGTGTTGAGAGCCCAGCGAGAGGCTGAGTGAGATCGGGTGAACATCAAAGAGTGATAACACCTACAAGGCATGGGGCATGGTGTAGGGATGGATTGGAGCCATGCAATTAGCCCCTAAAGTGTGGACCACAGACACCTGATGGTCTCATGAGTGAGAGAAGAGTGGAAAGCCCTGGGGCAGCCTCCCTCATAAAAAATAAATAGTTACAACAAGGCATGGTGGGTGATAGAAATGGTGACTGCCCACAGGGAGCAGAGTGGGCGAGGGCAGAAGGGGCTCCAGGGGCTTCATGGCCACCCCTGGAAGGCACCCTGCTACAACTGGTCATATTGGTGGTGATTAAGCAATCAGAAGATCATTTACCTACATTGGCTATCCAGTAAGCAAGTAGCACAGAAACACAAATCCCCTGGTGATTAAATTTCAGTGAGTTATTTTGGATGGTGGATGTAGAGACTCCAACATTTTAAAAGGCCCTCTTCCAGTTCAAAAGTAAGGTATGGAAGATGTTAGACACGATTCACAGTCTGGACATATGCTGCATTAACACGAGTGCTCTTTGTACCATTTTGTACACCAGTACAGGTTTCCCCCGATTTATGCAGGTTCTTTATATGCGAATTCGCTCTTATGTGATGAGAATAGTTAGACCCATAATTCGTTATATGTGAGGTAAATTTGCTCTTATGCGATCAGCATAGATGCCCCTCCCCCCCATCCAAGTGGTAAGTCTGGGGGGGGAGGGGAAAGAGCCATGGCCCCACTTACCCCGGCCCCGGCTGCAGCGGCCCCGGGAGTGGCCGACAGCAGCTGCCTGCACCAGGGCATGGCACAGCCCAGGAGCAGAGGTGAGTGGGGACAGGTGGAGCATGGGGCAGCCTAGTAGCTTCAGGCAGCTGGTGTGGGCCGCTGCTGGGGCTGCTGCAGCCGGGGCTGGGGTAAGTGCTGCTCTGTTCCCTCTGCTGCCTTGTGCAGCCCCAGGAGTGGCTTCCCTCCCCCTCCCCACACCCTGCTTCCCTAGTCCCAGCCTCACTCCCTCCCTCCCTCACCACCTTGGGAACCTATGCCTATTTGTTACATTGCAAAATGGGTTTGCTTTATGTGAATCCAATTTATGCACCGTTCTGGGGAACACATGTACAGCATAAAAGGAGGGAAACCTGTATAGATTACACTGGTCTCCAAGAGCAGAGAGAAATGACCATGTTTCTGGAGTAGCTGCCATAAAAATAGTTATTCTGGGGTTTCACCACTGATGGCAGGAGAGCTGTCAATAGCTTGTATGCACTGAGCAAACAGCTATCCACAGGATAACTGTGGACAAGCAACATTTATGCTAATGTAAATTATGTAAATTGTATCACAGCTACATTATAATGTAAATTATATCATAGGTTTCCCCTTGATTTATCCCAGGGTAAGCCTATACCTGATTGTAGTGAGTTACATTGGTGGAAGGGGAAAAAGGAGTGTTTATTCACTCCTTTTATTTTTACACGGGTGTAAACATGGCACGAGTCTAGGCTTCCTGAATCAGTGCACGTGTAAATTCTTCATGTTAATATTGTGACAGTGGGAGAGAAAGCTAAGCTGCTTAAAGATCTCCATAGATAGCTCTGAAGATGCAGGGATCATTTTAAAATCAGACTTCTGTTCTGTAGGCATGAAAGCTATCATCGAACAATTAGCAACTGGCAAGAGTCTCACCCTTGGAATAGGAGCATGTGAAAACAGCTCAAGAAGCCAAAGTGGGGGATTTAACTCAGTTGAATTAATTAGTGTTGCATCTTCTGACACCACTAGAAAGTTTGGCCCAGCCTTGGCATGTTTGATCAAACCTTCCAGAGTGCAGCTTGCCAGAGTAAATGAGATCCTTGCCACTTGTAAATTAGCACACCTAGATTTACATGGACCAAGGATGCCAGGGAGTCAACTGCAGGAGAGCACTGTATTAGACTGGAGAGTACATCTTTGTACAATCAAGTCGTTCTATAAATATTCCCTGCAGACGTAGCTTTAGGGCACTACAAACCATGTGATTGCCAAGTCCAGGGCCCCCTGTTGCACAATTTTTTATTTTAGGGTTAATTATACCGTAATAAGTAGTAAGGTGTAGGGGGCTGAAATCGAATCCTTGCACAAGACACTTGGAGGCAAAGCTGTCTGGGTCCTTGTTGTATATACACTTAGAATCACAGAATCATAGAAAATGAGGGTTGGAAGGGTCATCTAGTGTCTCATCCAAGTTAAGGCTTTGTCTGGTGGGGGTCTTTAAAATGTCCACAACCTTCCTGGGTAGCCTGTTCCCGTGCTTTATTGGTCCTTTTCTTAAATCTAGTATAAATTAAACAACCCTTGTAATGAATCTGCTTCGGGACTCTGTTCCTGGGGAAAGAGAGCTGTGAAGGGCTGCATGGTCCCGTGGATTTCCACACAATTTAGGCTGCTGGAAACCTGCAACAGGGTTACAGGGGTTCAGGAAAAGGAATTGTAAAGTCAACCCCTAGAGGTGTAAGGAAGAGGAAGAGAGATATTTGAACAGATCTGCAACTCTTCAGATCAGAAATTCTGCTTAGTTGAGCATATGTTACTACCGGCAATGAGAGAGCAAGGGTTTGCCACATATTGCACGACCCTACTAGATTTTTCTTTAGTTTCACGTTGAGTTTCACCTTCATTGTCCATTTAATGATGACCCATCTGAAGTGCTGCTGAATGCAGAATCAGCCACTTCACCAAAGGGAGGGGTTACTATGGGAAATTCACTTTCTTGGCTGTGCAGTTAAAAAACACTTAAAAATCATGTGAACACAGTGGCTCATTCACTCTCAATACCCTTTCAGATAAACGTGAAGCTTCATTTACGTTCCATATTATAGTTTCATAGTTTAATAGTTTTAGGGTCGGAAGGGACCTAATAGATCGTCTAGCCCGACCCCCCGCCAGGGCGGGAGAACAACAAAAGAACCCTAAACAAAAAACGGGACTCAAATGAGTCCAGCCAGGTAGGTATCCAGCCTCTTCTTAAAGATCCCCAGGGTAGGGGCCAGCACCACCTCCCTTGGAAGTTGGTTCCAGCTCCTAGCCGCCCTAACTGTGAAGTAGTTTTTTCGGATGTCCAGTCTGTACCTCCTCTCCATTAACTTGTGCCCATTACTCCTTGTTATGCCAGCGGGGGCTAGGGGAAACAGCGTCTCCCCCAAACCCTTCTGGTTCCCCCTAGTGAGTTTATAGACGGTCACCAGGTCCCCCCTCAGCCTTCTCTTGTGGAGGCTGAATAGGTTCAGGTCCCGCAGTCTCTCACTGTAGGGTCTGCCCTGTTGTCCCCGGATCATGCGGGTGGCCCTCCTCTGGACCCTCTCCATGTTGTCCACATCCCTCCTGAAATGGGGCGCACAGAACTGGACACAATCCTGCAGCTGCGGCCTGACCAGCGTCGCATAGAGGGGGAGGATCACCTCCCTGGCTCTACTCGAGATGCACCTGTGGATGCACGACAAGGTCCGGTTAGCCCTGCCAACCATGACCTCGCATTGTCGGCCCATGTTCATCTTGGAGTCAATAATGACACCAAGATCCCTTTCCGCCTCCGTGCTCTCAAGTAGGGAGCTCCCCATCGTATAAGTGTGCTGCTGGTTCCTACTACCCAAGTGCAGCACCCTGCACTTGTCCGTATTGAAACACATCCTGTTCCTGTTTGCCCACCCCTGTAACCTATCCAGATCCTTCTGCAATCTCTCTCTCCCTGCTAGCGTGCTCACCTCCCCCCAAATTTTGGTGTCATCAGCGAATTTAAACAGGTTGCTTTCCACCCCAGCATCAAGATCGCTGATGAAGAAATTAGAGTTGGCCTCTCTTCTTTCTGGTAATGCAGAATGTCTTAGCAACGTTTTTTTCTTTTTTACACAGTGGGTGCATCTACATGAGACATTTTATTGTGCTGTAGACTAATTTGCTGTGCACTAAAGCATCACTGTCTATATATGCGTGGCAATTAGGGCATAATAGGCGAATTTACTGCACTGCTGGGTAGCCCCCGCCACGACCCGTCTTGCTGCCTGTGGGGGGGTCCCCTGCAGCTGATCTCGCAGCCTGGCGGGAGGTGTCCCCCTGTGGCAGATCTCAGTGCCCAGAGGGAGTTCCCCCATGGCTGATCATTGCAACCACTTCCGGGAGTGGCTGCAGCCGCTTCTGCCCATCGCCTAAGCGGCGAGCGTGGCTGATCAGGGAGTGCACTGATGCTCTCAGGGGTTGCACATGCACCCTTGTGCACCTTCTACGCATTGCCACTGCTTATATATGAAATAAAATGACACACGTTAAAAAAAGGCAGCAAAATCCCAGATCATTCTAATGAAAGAATACTTATATAATTTAAAAATATGCCTCACTTGCCAGACCAGTGCTCTTCCTACCTGCTCCTCCTTAGCTACCAGCATTTCACTGAGTGGTCTGATTTTCATTTTGGTTTTGGAGTTTCTGAAGCCAACCAGTTCTGCACAAAATGTTGAGATTTTGGGGCTTTCATCCAGATTTAGGATGGAAACAACTTTGAAAACTTAAAAAACATTGAGGAACTAAACTTTAGTTTCCTAGCTCGCTCTATTTTATCCTAGCACAGTAATCCCAATAAAATATTTATTGTAATTATACTAGTTATGAGTCAGGGTCGAGGTGCACCAACATGCACTATACTGCTTTAGTCATGGTACAACCCCTGCCCGATCCCCCAGCCCCCCCATGGCTGCCCCTGCCCACCCCAGCTCCATACTTAAAAAAAAAGCCCCGGTGCTTACTGGGTGCTGCTGGGCAGGGGGCGATCCCTGCTGCCCCTCACTGCCCCATGCTGCATGGGGGGCTCTACACGAGCCCCCTGCTCCCCCAGCCCTTCCCACGGGTGCCCCACCTGGCCAGCTCCAGCCCTTTAAGAAAAAAAAAACCCAAGAAAACCCTGGGACTCACTGGCAGCCCTGGGGCGGGCGGGGGGGGGGGCTAGGGGAGCAAGGCAGGGGGAATTCCCACAGTTCCTATCCCCCAATCTTCTGGCTCTTCTGCACACTTCCCCTCTGCCACTTTACTCTATAAATACTAAGTGGCACTTCATATTGCCCTGTGTGAGGGAAAACCCCTCATTTTCCTTATGGATTGCCAGCACAACCTATAACAGCTCCCTCTCTCCCAAGCTAAGACTATGCCCCTAACATGGAGCTAGTCATCCTAGTGAGCATACACAAATATCAAATGGGCATGTATTGCAGGAATTGTGATTGCAGGTGCAGTAACAGCAATGTACATCACATCATCTTGAAGCAGCTTAGCTGGGGGTAGGCACAGGACTGGAAGGACTAAGAGCTAACCTAGTGACTCAGTGGCAAGGCTAAGGACACTAACCTGAGATCTTGCAGTGTGCCCTGGCTATGCATAGCATGGCAAAGTGCTCAAGCTCTCAACTGACCACCTCTTACAACCCTTTTCTTTTACAGTGGGACCCCATGAATTGGAGAAGAAGAGTAGGAGGAGGCTTTGGAGGAGGGTTCTGACTGTGATCAGCCTGTTTCAGCCCACAGTAAGCCTGGAGCAGGCTGCAGAGCAAGCGCTTTCACAGGATGCCCTCGAGGAATATCCTCAGAGGACCTTTTTGGTAGTAAACTCAGCAAACTTGCAGTGATGGAAGCAGAAGAACCTCAGCCCAGTAAGTGCTACCTGCCATGTTTGCTGTTGTTTTTAAGGGGAGAATTCATCAAAAGCTGCTAGGATTCCTGGATACTGCAATAATATAAATAACTCCTCTTCTTCTTCCTCCTCCTATATGTTATTCAGTCTTAAAAGTACCACCAACTGTGCCTTCAGCCAGAAAGTCTAAAGAAGGGAGAATGCTGGAGAATAGAAATGGTTCTTTTCATCATAGTCCAAAGCAAAGACTGTTATTATAGTTTCCTAGATCTAGGTCTCACTGCCTGTCTAAATGGCAGGATTTATTCCCATTTAATTATTTCTCTGCACCCTGGAAGTTAGAGGTGAAAGGTCTTGGTAGAGAAATGATGCTAGGTTGATTTTAGGCATTCTTTGCAGGAATACAAGTATCAGTGTACTGTACCAGCCAAGTGCTTTTAGTGTTGATAGAGCTATACCAGAAAAGTAGTGTTTTGTACTGGTATAACAACTCTCCCTCCCTCAGCAGCATTGTGTTTTGCACTGATATAGTATCCCTCCATCCAAAGCGAAACCACTAAAGGTGTGGGTTTTTTTTGCCAATATAACCACAATATACTACACTTCTGCTGCCTCAGCTTTCTTGGTGGAGATTCACAGGTCTTAACAGCCCTCACTGACATAGCTGCAGTCTGAGTGGGACGTGAAACTAGCAGTCAGGCTTTCTGCTTGGCATGCCTGCGTGCAAGTTTGAATCCAAGCTGAGCTCTGGGTAAGGCATGTGTTGCAAAGTGGGAAGTCCAGATCTGTGAATTTTCTTAACTTTAACCATTTTAAGTTCTGGCATGAAGAAAACAAGAAGTAAATATGGGAATTGGAGGAACAAGAACTAGAAAAGCACCTGGGGAAAGCAAGAACTAACTGTGCAAATAGAAGCCACATGTAGTTTTTAAAGAGAGGAAGGTAAACTTAAATTCATGAAGAATTCCATCACTTCCACCCTTAAATAAACTACTGTTGCCTCTTGCCAACAACAGGATTCATTGGGTCATCAAATATTGTGTGTCAACAGAGGTCTCTGACATATCCACCAGCACAGCAGTCGATTGCCGCCCTCATCATTCTGACTCACAGACGGGTATTACACACGGAAACATGTAGCAAGGCCTGGGCATAGGTAAAAACCAATGTAAGCCATGTTTAGATCATAAAAACCTGTAAGACATGCAGATTTCATAGTGGTGAGTGGGAAGTGTAGAGGGTGGTGAGTGTGAGTGTGGCGATGAGTATGGAGATATCATTCCCCAGAGGCAGATACTCCTGAATGACTTTCAAAAGTTGGATGTGACAACTTTAATATTCTGAATTGCTGCGGGAGATGTACCAAACCTTAGTCTTTAATGGAAATTTTGACTGAGTACAAATTAAGCAAAGACCTCATAGTCTAGCCTGAGAATTTTGACAGACCTCCCATCCCACATCCCATTAAGAAGCAAGATCAGAGAAAGCCCACGTAGGTATCTGCTAAAATAAGAAGACAGATACTGTTCATTATTTCCTTTATTGTAAATAGTGTAAGCAGCTTCATTTATATGACATAGTATTACAAAATGTAGTTCTCTCCCTTACTCTTCTTAGAATCAATGCTGCCTTTGTAATCAAACCTCCACAACGCTGCCTGGAGAGGCTTCCCTTTCTATGTTAATCCATATTATGGCGTAGAAGAAAGATGCTTGCAAGTTTTAACAATAAGCAAAGGAAAGCATTTCTTGAAAACTTATTTTTCTTTAAAGCAAAGTGGTTATAAACAAGCTGCAGTGTACTTAACTCACTGGCCATCCAACATGTTCTAGGCTTCATATTTATAGAGGTCTTTGAGAGAAAGCTGTCATCAGAAATAAAAGTTGCGGTCTCAGCCATGGCTCTGTATAACACATGCAGTAAGGATGGGAGCTGTGTGTTATGTACACAGATGGGAGAATTATTTGCAGTTCTTAAGCTTAATTGTTAACCACTTGCTGCCTGAGTGTTACTCTTGCTAGTATATGCACCTGCTTTATTTCTCGGTGGCATCTTATATCTGAAGATCTGGAAGTCCTTTTGAATATTATAAAAAGTAATCTCTCCAGAGAGCCACTATTCCTTTACTAGGTTGGGGAAGTAAGCGACGGGTTAAATGATTTGCCTGAGGTCACAAAGGAGGTTTCTGGTAGACCTGGGGACAGTGGTATATCTCTACACTCCTATTTTTGGCCTTTAACTTGTGACCATCCTTTTCTGGAATAACATGAGCTTTTTGGAGTATGAGGCAGGTTATTTGGAGAGCTATGAAGTACATGCACTGGCTGAGTATTTTATTCCTGATGTCTCTGCTTTTTTTGTAGCAGCTGAGTCTCTTGTGGCCAGGCAGTTGTTACCAATTTATGGAACAATTACATGCCTCATTGGTAAATATTATCAGGTAAAGAAGCCAAGATATAATGCAGAGTCCAAGAATTACGTTCCAGCCTGTACTATGTGCCATAATAGATATGCCACAAAATCATCAAAGATGGTTTCCATCAGAGTGCAGTTTGTAGTGCTTCTCTTAGTTGCATTCAACACCGGCATCCTCACCATGGTTGCAGTTGTGCTCACCCCAGGCAGGTTTAGTGCAGTCATATAGAGAGATTTCAGATCCATTACAGTTCACGTTATCGAGCCAAATCTTTCCAGAACCTGTTGGGAACACATGGTTAAAAATAAAAAAGTCAATAGCCATAAGCTGAAGGAGACAGAAACCTACAGCCCCCAGGGACAGCCTTAATGGTGAATGAGACAGTCCTTTAGTTCTGCAGTTTGCTTAGGACAACGCTAAGCTTCAAGGCATTGCCCAAGATGCAGGACCAGGTTGCTGCAGGAAGAGTCTTGGAAAGGAAATGTGACCGAGTCAGAATTCCCTCCCTGCTCTCAAGAGAAAATAACTCACTGCTGCCAAGTTCCGAATGCAGCACACATCTCATCTTGAACCACGTGGATGTCCTGTCTGGGGACAGCCACAACCCCAGCCATTTCTCCTTGTCCAGGAGAATGGGACCAGTGGTCTGGTAGAGGATACAATCTTCAGTGATCTGGGAACTGTAGTGCAAGTAACCCTTTGGAGGAGGAGAGAATGCTGTGTACAGACCACCGCCATGGTGAGTCAGTGCAAAGAGGGGAAGTGGCTTCCTCTTTGTGTACCTCTCGCTTCCCTTTGTGTCATCGTATGGGCAGGGAAGACTCCCATCATTTGCTACCAGTGACGGTGCTAAAAGGAATGCCTAATGAGCAGCTGAAAGTGCAGGGATGAGGGTAAACCATTGATCTGATAGGTGGAGATTTTAATTTTCTCTATGTTGCAGGAAGTCTCTTTTTTGTCATGCTTTGCGACATATATAGATATGATTTGCTTCCCTGGCTTTGGGCACCTTTACATTGAATTACTTGTCATTAATAAAAGGACACAGCCAAGACTATGCCGAGATTTAGGATGGGTGCTTTTAACTAAACTCTCCATATTTTAGCCAGGTTAGCAAAACCTGGCTGGAAATTTTGGAAGAGAAGCCTTTATAATATTACTGCAGTACTTCTGCATCGATCTTAGGCTAGAAGTAGGAAGTGCAGGGTCAGAAAAAAATATTTGTAAGAGGGGTGACCAGAAAGAGTTCAGTGAACTTTTGTGAACTTTGGAAGAGTTTGAGTTCAGGTTGTGAGAGACATTTGGGGACCAAGAGGGAAAAGGTCTCCATTTTAATTAGCTGGGTGAACCAACATAGAATCTCAGTCAGTCAAAGGGATGTAAAACCAGTATCTCTAGAAACCTGGCTTCTGTTAGTCATCCTTATATTTGAATAGCTTATAGCCAGTTGTCACATATGACTTACTATAAGTACATTACCTTTTGCCATCCTTGGCTAGAATAATCGCCTAGCAAAGGTTTCAATACTACACTCTCTTAAGCAGGATGCCTGTGGACCTTGCTAGTAGTGGAAGGGCTGGGACCATTGCTTCTATTTGGGGCAACTGGGTGGGAATTTTGACAATGGAAAAATGAAAGTACCTAGTAGTAAAGAGACAGAGAATATAAGAAAAAGTCTACAGTTGTTCTTCAAGGCAGCAAGACTGAAGAGCCCTCCACCACATGTGTGCGCAAAGATGTCAGGATTCACCAACAGAAAACGTGTACCGATTTTGTTCAAGCTTAGCATTGGGAAGAATTATGAGAGTTGCTACTATGAATAGCAAAAATCATGTACAACAAAAGTGGTCCCAACCTACTGGCATACTCTGGACTGAACTAATTCCAGATCCATATCTCCAGGTCTGTCTGGGGCAGGTGTGGATGGCATGAGGCCAGCACATGTGGTCTCCATATAGACTGAATGTAGGTTGCATTTCAAGGCCAGGTATTTAGCTGGCTATTTGCATGATTAATTATTAACTTACCTCCAGCTGCAGTAAAGGCTGCAGCTGCAGTGGTATATCCAAGCATTCTGCAGAACGCTTTTGCATCTTTGATGTCCCAGTCATCATCGCATATTGTTCCCCATTCTCCATTGTGGTTGATTTCAGCGCGGCCCCGATGACCTCCTCCACTGATTCTGACAGTGGAATGGGTTCTACCTGGAGGGTTAGAAAGTTAGGGTAATGACCCCAATTATAACACGTGACAACAGTGCATAAAGTAGAGAATTCAATAATGCAGATGAATGTTCATCTTCAAATAAACACAGCCACATAGAAAACAGGTTATGTCTAGCAAATATCATCTCAGTTCAGACCCCTGATTTTGCAAACACTTGCAAATATGGTTAACTTAAAAACCATGGTTAATTCCTTTTTGTCTTCAGTGAGATTATGCCCATATTTAAGGTAAGCATGAATGTATGGAATACAGATTAGACCTAATACTGTAGAATTGTAGTGCTGGAGAACAAGAAAAAGAAACCCCTTACCTCTGTCACCGGTGTCGCCTTTAGGGCCTTGGGGACCTGTTTAATTATTAAAGGAACAGAAATGCATTTGACATAATTTCAAGATAAAGGTAATAATCACAATCATTTGTCTTACAGCTGTGCAGTTAAGAGATACAAGCCTATAACCAAGCAAAACCTAGTCCCCTGTAGGATGAAATCCCTGATGTGGTTAATGTCTTGTGGCAGGATAGCAGCATGTTAAAAAAAGCAGGGGTATGCTATATGGCACTCTATCCTCAGTGAATTATCCTGATTAAAAGGTCTTCTGGTACTAAATCACAAAGAAATGTATTTTATTGGAGCCTTGTGAAGCTTGGGGGTGTCATACATAAGACAGTAGAAAGAATTAAGCTCGTTTATGATAAACTAGAATTGCTTCCAGACCAAAAGCACAGGTTCATTTTACCCAAAGCAGGGATCCCTGCATTGCCACTGAGACATCTGAATAATGTGGGCAGTGGTGTCTCACCAGCTATTGTTTGTGTAGACACACACGTGTGTGTGTGTGTGTGTGTGTGTGTGTATGCATGTGTGTGTACACCTGTGAATAAGACAGAGGGGGAACACCACCAGATCAGACACAGGGAAAGTAGAGAAAAGCCAAGGACATGGTTTCCTCAGACAGAGAGAGGACAGCCCTAAGAAAAGCCCTGAGAGAGAGCTTTTTTGAGGCAAAATGCTGACTGGCAGAAAGAGGCTTGAAGCTCCGAGCAAAGACACTGTCGCATGTTGTTTGCTTCCACGGGGAAACACGACTTTGTACAAGCCTTTGTAAATAAACAGGATTGTATCAAAGAAAAACCTGACCCCACGACCCGTTTCCTTTCTAAACTGCAACAACAAGCAAGATCCCCATTTTTGCTGAGCTACTTGGGTCCAAAGGAGAGATCATATGTATTTAAAAATGTAAAGCAAAAGGGAAGAGTGTAGATATTTAAAAATGATTGGAAAAGTAGTTTAAAAAAATAATCTAGATCATCTCAAAATGTTTGCCTTAGCATCCTGTGTAAAGCAAATTACTCCTTGTGAGCAAGTGGGAGCCTGGAAAGACAGACTTCATCTCCCCAGATGCCCATGACTCTTTTCAGGCTCCCCACATGCTCCCGAGGAGTAATTTGCTTTACACAGGATGTGTCTACACATGCAACGAATACAAAGTAATACAATCTGGAGTTTATTACTCTGAAGTTTATTGCTCCCAGGGCACGGTTTGAATGAGCTGCTTCCCCCCAGCTCAACATGCTGTGGAGGGGCTGGTTGGGGCATGAGGGCACTCCACTATGGGACTAGCTGGCAGGCAATCCCTGCACTAAAGCACCCTTTGCCCCAGTCAGCCAGGGCAGTGTCTACACATGCATTGCTGTGGAGTCAAAAACTCTGCAGCAGGATACTACTTGTAAATAGTACTATTAATTAGTAGGGCTGTGAGAAATTTCACTGGCTGTTTCATTTTGACGCTGTTTTGACTCATTTTGAGCTCGAAACAGCAAAATTGAAACGAAACGAAGGGCTTTGAAACAGCCTTGAAACAAAACGAGGCTAGTCGAAATGTTTCGAAACATTTCGAGTTTCGAAGCAGCCAGGTGGTGGGAGAAAGGGGAGAACTAGGGCTGCGCTCCCAGGAGCTCCGTAGCCCCATGTGGCTCAGCCAGGCGGGGAGCGCAGCCCTGGCTCTCCCCGCCTCCCATGGCCCAGCTGCGGGAAGCTGATAGCAGCACAGGGGAAGGGAACTGAGCCCAGGTTCAGTTCCCCTCCCCAGCCCTACGATCGAGCTGGGGAAGGCAACTCAGCCCAGCTGAGCTGAGCTCCCCTCCCCAGCACTACAATCTGGATGGGGAAAGGGACTGAGCCCAGCTGAGCTGAGTTCCTTTCCCCAGACTGATCATGGCGCTGGGGAGAGGAGCTGAGTAATCTGGCTCAGTTCCCTTCCCCAGCCCAATTGATCCCAGGCAGGATGAAGATTGAGCAATTGGGCTCAGTTCCCTTCCCCAGGACCCCGGTCCCAGGCGGCAGCACCCAGCTTCCCTCCCTCTTCTGGCAGGCAGATCAGAGGCCACAACCCCAGGAGGACTGGCACAGCCCCCGCAGCCCTCCCGGGGTTGCGGGCCCCCGATCTGCCTGCTGGATGACGGAGGCTGTTTTGAACGTCCCCATTATAGCCTATGGGCAAAACGTCGAAACAGCATCAACAAAACGAAATGGAACAGCAGTTTCAAATCAAACCGATTACTGTGGAGCTAGTCTAGTCTAGATAGTCTACAGTAGATGTGACCACTGTGCAGTGTCTTCTGTTTCTTTGTGCCAACTTGCTGGTGACCTGAGGGGTGTGAACTGAGACTCTCCCAAGTCCTTGCCTGCCTTGGACCAGTCCATGTCCTTCTGTTAGCAAACATGGAAGAGTGACCTAGGCAGACAAAGCAGCCTGGCACGGCACTCCTCCTCAGTTTGTTGCTGGTTATCTGAAGACAGAAAAAGATGTGTGAAATAGGTTCCTGTGCTGCATCATTGCCTTAATGTAGTGTCTGGAAGAAATATATGGACTCAGACGCAAGCAGCAAGTGAAATTTTCCTTGTAATGGCTGCACTAAAATATTCTCCTTTAAGAGGCAACTTTATGAAAGAAGGAGGCAGAGATGAGTGATGGTAAAAGGAAAGCTGTTGTGTCTACTTTAGAGCACTGTAGAAAATTGCTTAAGAATTCAGCATTATGGACAAAATACTGCTCCTGTGATCCTGGTATGGCCACAGTTGGCTACAAGTTGCTCTGAGTCATTTTTCCATTTATCAGTACATTTTTTCTGCCCAGTAGAACAATTCTGTCTTTTGTTTCTACCATTCAAGCTCTTTTTTAAGTTTAAAGTTGTCACTTTTGCCTTCATTACAAGAAAAGGCTTATATGTGGAGCAGGCCAAAGAACCTAGTACGTGCCACTTAATATGAGCTGTTATATTTTTAAAGCAAATGAAGAAGAATTTTATGGGAGTAAAGCTAAGGTTTGAATGCTGATGGTCACAAAAAATGGATAATGAGAATGATTGCTGTAAACAGTTATTGTTACTAAAATTAGGGAATCGTAATGATTTAGGTTCACAGTTTTCATGTTTTATTTGTGTGATGTGCAGTAGTGAGGGTAGAGATGACATAGTCATATCTTAAAAAAAAATCTAGTCTTACAATTTGCGAGCAGGGATATAAACTGGGATGAGATTTTTCTTTGTGTTTAGTTTGATGCATTGCTATCTTGAGCATGGGAGGTAGCATCAACAGTTTTAAGTGGCTTGGGTTTGTTTGGGGTAAGTTGGTGGTGGATCATATTCATAATGGAAGGCAAGCATGAAGCTGAATCAGAGACCAGTCTGTGTCCCGCTGTTATACCCACGTGTACAAAATGCAAAACATACCACCGGCTCATCAGAAGCCATGGCAACCAGTCTTACCAGTGCGTCCAGTGTCTCCTTTGGATCCTTTAATTCCTGGTTCACCTTTTGGGCCAGGACTTCCAACACTCCCTTGACTTCCTTTTTCACCACTGATTCCCTTCAAACCTAGGTGAAAAATACTGGGGAGTGAATATCTTTCTTTGGCTCCAAAGAAAAGAGCATGCTTGCCTTAAGAAAACAGCAAAATAGTCCATCTACAGTCCTTGACCGAGTAAATAACCAATTGCTCAGTAGGCGAAGTGCTTTACCTTGAATGCCATGATCTCCCTTTGTTCCTTTTGGTCCTAGAGGGCCTAGAATCATCAAAACCAAAATAAATTACTAGTTAAATCCCAGATTAGAATAAATAGGTTAGAATAATAAATAGATTAGAATATCTATTGTCTAATCAATTTTCAATTGTCTCAGAAGGGAAGGCATGCCAGTGAATGAATTATGGAAAAGGCATACGGTATATAAAAGGTAAAAACTAACTTAGCTAGTTTGGCCCAAAAATAAATAGATAAATCAAGCAAGCAAGCAAAGCAAACTTTCCATTCATGACATGCCAACATCACCAGAGTGCATTGCATGGAAACATGTCTGGGGAAATTCATTGTTCTTTCCAATAATCTTAAAGGATTACTCAGAGGTCTTTTTATGCTTTATAACAATGCTAAACAGGACACCTTTCTAGACACTCAAAAGGTCCTTGCCAGAGCCACATCAGTAAATGAACTTTCTTCAAGGCTGCCTGGGAGAGTTCGGTGCATGCCACAGCACGGGGGCACCTCTCGGTGACCCATGACTCCTTCCAGCAAATCTCCTTCTGTGTTGCTGTTGCTGAACTAGTTTGATTCTCCCTTTACATGCTATTCCATTGTCTCCTGTTTCTCCTTTTGCTCCTGTCTGTCTAGATTAGAAACATAATAAGGACTTATTTTGATAATACTGGATTACAATGGTTGACAGCTGTGTGTACCTGGTAGTCCAGGGAGCCCAGGTTGTCCTTTCTCCCCCTTCTGGCCATGTGCTCCATCCAAACCAGGACGTCCTGGTGAGCCAGACTCTCCTTTTAAACCTTAAAGTTGAAGAACAGCACCAAAAATGGTAAATTTAAAGGAGAAGAATCAAAGTGATCTGCAGTATCTCAGGTTGCTTCTCTGCTGATCCAAGTTTACCCCTATGCAGCATGAAGGCAAAATAAGGTCCATTGCTTCCAACCCAGAATCCTCACCTGCTCAGGGGAAATAATCCCACTACAGGCAAGGCTGCAGGGCATCCAGCCTGCAGATCATTTCTACTTTGGGGATCCTACAGAGCCCTACAGAATCTAGGCTGAATTCTGCCCTTTTTTGCATGCACATGATTCACATGACCTGTAATGGGACTGGGGTATATATGTGAAAGTAGGAGATACCTGCTCCCAAGGTATGTCTACACTGCAGTTTCTTCTGTAGTTATAGCTGGTTAGGTACTGGTATTAGTCTAATCACAGAGCTCAGCATGAACCGGCCACCAGCATGTGAACCAGCTTCTCTGAAGCATTGTGTAGCCCGTGATAAATTCTGTGCTGGCATGGCTGTCCTGCTACTGGTACCTGAGCTAGCTAACTTATAGCTAAATTTGGCCGTGTCTACTATACCACAGCCACCTTAATGACCGGTATCCTCCCCAACCCTCACACCCTTTTTCATGCACCATTGACATAGACTCACTCCATGGCAGGAATAGACCAGCTGTTAGCTATGAACAACGAATTTGCACACCAATTTGAGTAGTTCCTTGTGGAAGTATCCTTTAAAATGTAACTGGAATGAGGCTAGTAGGCTTCTATGGAAATTTCATAGGTTTATTTAGAAATTAGTAAGCCTACAGTTGTTAATAGAAGAAGACATCTTTTTTTATAGATTGTCTGGGCCATCTCACAAAATTTTATACGTGAAATAATTCTACTGCATAGTTCCCAAATCCTAGAGAGAAAATGGCATTGCAGCTTCCATAACAGCATGAAAACACTCCATCTATAAGCAACCACAGGGGAAATGTTCATAGACTGGAAACAACTACACAAACTTCAGTATTTCCAGGTGTGACCAGCCCAGCATGCCTTTCACTTCCACTAAACTAAATCAGGAGCAAATCCAAGGAAGTTCATGAAGTTAAACTGGCATAAAACTGATTCTTAGCAAAATCAGAGAGGGACTTCCATATCTCAATGACAAAATGAACCAGCCAGGCCAGAAATTTATATATGTATATAGGGGTGTATATCAGGATCTGGGGGAAAGTCTGTTCACCAGAGTGCCCCAAGGGATGACAAGGTCAAACGGTCACAAACTCCTCCACGACCGTTTTAGGCTGGACATAAAGAAAAACTTCTTTACTGTCTGAGCCCCCAAGGCCCAGAAGAGACTCCCCCGAGAGGCGGTGCAAGCACCTACTCTGGACTCTTTTAAGAAACATTTGGATGCTTATCTTGCTGAGATCGTTTGACCCCAGCTGACTTCCTGCCCCTGGGGCAGGGGGCTGGACTTGATGATCTTGCAAGGTCCCTTCCAGACCTAATGTCTATGAAATCTATGAAAGAAGAAATGAATTTAGAATTTGAAAAAAGGGGCCTTTGGTTCAACACGGTGTTATTTCAGTTTCATGCTGCTGCTTCTTTAGTGGAGTGAAACTGGTATCACACAAGGGTACATCAAGACTTACACAGGGACTTACTGGATGAAATGTTATAGCTTATATTATGGAGGACTTCAGGGGTCTCCTGCCTCTGAAATCTGTTACTATATAGAATAAAGATCCTTCCTTTTCCTCCTTATTTACTGAAATGCAGCCGCACTGGATTCAGTGGAACTACCCAGCAGATAGTTTGCAAGAGGAGAGTCAAGGCTAGGATCTGTAACCAGCACATCAGCTGTGGGGAGGGGATGGAGGGTCAAGGGAGAAAAGAGAGAATAAGACTGTCACTTTTCCTGATACTCTTCCTTGGGGATTGGGATAAATGAGGTTTCCTCGCTGATGGGTTTTTTCATTTAAATTAAACTTTAAGGGCTGGTTGACCTGTGCTGTAAATCAGCATAGCTCTATTGAAGTGGATTGGCTTAGCCCATTTACAGCAGCAAATGATTTCTTTTTCATTAAACAGGCCTTTAACAGACGTCAGGTTTATACACACAGGAAGAGCCATTTTTGCTTGCACAACCTACCTGCCTCTCCCTTCTGTCCAGGAAGGCCCTGTGTTCCTGCGCCGCCTTCAATACAACATGAATGTTAGTGCCAGCGAGACCTGTACCAGTTGTGAGACATGGCATCTCCCCTCCCCACTAGCAGTCCCACCACCCTGCTCCCCCACCCTCCACATTGGGCATTTTGCCCTGCTCACATACCACTGGAGCCTGGCTGGCCTGGGTTTCCCTTGCTTCCAGGAGCACCAATTGGTCCACTTGGCCCCATGTCTCCCTTCTCACCCATTTCACCTTTCCTTCCTTGTGGACCTGTTGAACAGTAGAATAGATAGAGTTACTGATTCATTTTTTGATCTTACTGGGCTTAGTGGATCTATCTTTGGCCTCAGTGGGATCAGGGTTTAGTTTGATTTCTGCATTTATAGATCTCCGGCATCTTCAATCGGCAACCAAGAGGCTCAGGATAGACAGTGAAAGTGGGGCTATACAATAGTTCAAAAGTGACTGCAACTCTGTTTTGCAGAATTCACAATTCTGCACTCATTTGTGCCCTTGATCTCCTTTGTGTTTCCTCTCTATCCTCTCTTCACTTTGTTCTCCCTATCCACATCTCGGACCAGGGTGGCGAATACCAATCTAATGCAAGTTACGCAAGAGAGACATGCTGCATAATTCTTCTGTTTAATTTACACAAAATTCTGGCTTAAAAGGGATATAAACCACTCAGAAACAGGCTTTACTACCACTAGAACTAACCAAATATACACATGCCTGTGCATATAAATTATATTACATTAGTTTATACCCTATAAATCCTGCTATAAACACGAACGTTAGGATCAGGGATATGCCGATAATTAAATACCTGCTGTTTTCATTACACGCACCTCTCTCCAAAAGAGACTATTAAAACTTATGGTGTGGAGTCAGCATTTTTGGAGGAGCCACCCTCCCTGGAGCAAGACACAAAATGGAATCCCTCAAATAAGACAAATTACCTTATTCATCCCGTTCCTTTATGGAGAAGTAACCCCTTGTTCAGAGCTAAAGCAAACCACTTGTCTAGAGAGAGTGCATTTTACAGTAGACAGAACAGGCTCACTGGCAAAGCAGGAAAGTTGGTTAAAATTATCTGGAGAACAGTAATCACATACATAATCTTACCTGCGGGGCCCATGTCTCCTTTATCTCCTCTCACGCCTTGTTCACCTTTTGCCCCGGCAAAGCCAGCATCTCCTTTGGTTCCCTTTTCACCCGGAGATCCATTTAAACCTGGATGGAAAATATCAGACTTCAGATGCCATGCTGGATCCAATACCGTGTCAGAGGACCGTTCCCACCTGCGATGCAGAGCAACGTACAAGTACATTCTGCTCTTGGGGTGAAACCACAGTGACTCCAATTAGACCAATTCAGTTATGCTTGAACTAGATGTGGGTCACTGATATCACTGACCCTAAGGATGTGCAATCAAATAGAACATCCTGCCTGGTCTCATTTACGATGTTTTATATAGGTTTCTCTGGTAACTTCAGTAGTGCGACTCCCGATTTACACAAGTGACTGAGAGCAAAATCAGAAGTCTTACTGTATGCCCCCAAGGAAATTATATTACAGAAGGAAAGCATTACCTTGGACACCTTGGCTTCCCTGTGCCCCCTTAGGTCCTTGTATTCCTGAAATCCCAACAGATATATATTAGTAAGTGTAATAAACAATAAAAATGGACCAATCAGATCACTGGTGTAAACAGGCAGATCCCCTAAACTGAAGTCAAATGGAGTTATGCCGGTTTACACTAGCTGAGGATCTGGCCAAATGTCTGTGAGCCAAATCCTGCTGTCCTTATTCACGCAGTGGGGATTTTTCTTGGAACAGCCCTCAGCTATAGGATTATAATACACATGAAATGAACCACAGGGCTTGGCCCGAGGTTATATTTCTTTGTTGTGCATCCTGCTGTGCAACAGGAAAGATAATGAATGGATGATTTTTAGAAAGCTTGCTTAGCATAAATGTAGCCAAGAACCACAGATGGGAGAGAGAGAGGGGCAGCAGGTTTTACATGACAAAGGACCAAATCTTGCCGCCTCCTGACTAGCTGTGAGGGCTCTTATGTATGAAACTGGTGTCCTCACGCTGCAGAAAGGTTTGGAGATCGGTGCTGGGGGTTGGAGTCAGAGAACACGTGGGTTCTTGATGTGCACGCTAGGAGACACCGAGGGAAAGAAGGGAAAGGACCTGACGGACTCGGTGTCTGTCGTTGCCCTAAACCGAGAAGGAAATTAGCAGCCAGGTGGGTACAACATTGTGAGTGGTGGGGGTATTCCTTTCATACAATGCATTAGCCCAGCTCTTTTGGGTTAAACAAAGCTTCCAGAATTTAGTCCTAAGGAAAGGACATTTCTTATTTTTACCAGTGGAAAATTAGGAATCCGGCATAGTGCGTTCCCAATTTAGTCCAGTGTCAATGAGGTCAGAATTTGGTCCGAACGCTGGTTCCCCAAAACCAGGAAATCTGGACTAGACAACTTCTGGTTACATCCTCATTTTAGTATGGGTCTTACAAGAAAGTGATGGATATAATCGTACTGTATCAGCCTGGCTCTTATGGTAGGACTCTCATCTCTGAGAAACAGTGTTCTGTTTGCACTCTCCTTTTACTGCACCGAGCCTATAAACCCCCATGGGAAGCATGCAGCTCTCTCCTACCTCGCTTGGTTTAACTGAGCTTTGTGCCATCAGGTCTTTACCTATATTATCTTACAGGAGGTGCTGCTACTCATCCTTCATTACCTGTTTCTCCTTTGTTTCCTTTTTCACCTGGAGGACCTGTGTTTCCTGGTATGCCTAAAATATAGAAGGCAAGATGTGGTCTGAGTATTAAGCAGCACAACATTTATACAGATAGGGAAAGGCTGGTAGATAGCTACCTGGTATTCCATGTTGTCCAGGTGAACCCGGTTCCCCTTTCAGAGCTGGGCCAGAAGATCCTGTGACACCTTTTTCTCCTGGTTGATGTTGAAAGTGCATTGGGGAGCAATAAAGCAATGACATTCATTTTTTGGTGAAGAACAAAACCACATCTTCCTTTCCCTGGCAGAGCTGAGTACTGGCCAGTTACAAACATGCAGCTGCAAAATCATATTAGACTTTACCTAGAAGTGATTGGAGTGAAATAGAGGTGGACGGTAGGGGCTCTCCAAGCTGTGCAGTGGGATGTGTTAAGGCAGGTTCAAAACAATGGCCAAAACCCTTCAAATCCACATGCATAAAATTGGGCACCCCAGGCTATTTGTAGGCATTGAAATTAAAGCGCTGAGAAATCTCTGAAAACTGGGGCCTTTTTATACCTGAAATATGCACATGGTCCCTGTTGCTGTATTGGCTCACAGAAAGTGGTAGGGTATGTACATCACTACAGCCCTTTGGACACAGAGGCTGCATCCAGACAAGCATGCATGTGCATATCCCCGGGGACAAATAGCAGCAGCACATAGTTGTGCCACCACAATTTGTCCCTGGCGAACACCCGTGCGTGCATGCTCTGGCATGCGGCAAGTTGCCCCGGGTGGGGTAGGGGAGGCTGGGGCCAGTACCTGGGCTGACTCTAGCAACCTTACATGGGGTCCTGGGAGCCTCCTGGGGCTCCAGTGGTGATGATCTTGCAGCAGGGAGTTTGGCTAGCATCTGGAGTATGGCTCCAGCTGGCCAGGCTCTGGTTTCAGGCAGTGAATGCTGCCTCCACGTGCACCATGCTACTTTATTCTAGTGTGGGTTTTTTTGACACCAGGATCTGCCAGTGTCAAACCCTCCCCCCAACCCTGCACTGCAAATTAGCAGCTCAGGGAATGCCTGCATGTGCCGTGTGTGCAGTGTGCATACTGCACGTGTGCTTGTGCATACTGAACGTGCCTAGAGAAGCTAAGTGGCTGGACTGAAGTCAAGCAAGAAGTCTGTGGCAGAGCAGAGAACTGAACCCTCTTTTCCTAAACCCTAGTTAGTGCTTGAACCACTGAGCCCTCCTTCTGATCACTGATATTATAATGCAAGATTGTTCCCCTCCATGCCTTACCTTTCTCTCCTTTTGCCCCAGGAAGTCCATCACCTACAATAGAAGAGAGTTATTCTTATGTTGCTCTGCTTTGCTCCAGTATGAAATAGGTCCTCCCCTCCTGAAATGCAGCGGTTCCTTGCTTACCCTTTGGCCCGGGTTCTCCTTTGCTTCCAGATGGTCCTTGATGGCCGATGTCTCCCTTCTGACCTAGAAGTGGGTTTGCCAAGTGGAAATACAAAGCTTCGGGCCAAATACAGGCTGCTTTTGATTTGAATGGGACTGGGATTTCGTCACATTCCAATGCATACCATGGGCTAGAGTCTCACTGGTGTAAACCAAGGTAACTTCACTGACTGTATATTACATACTGCTGATTTACACCAAGCAAGGTCCTGGCCTCATGTATTCTTCACTGCAGAGCCAATGCACTTGACGGATCATAGAGTGGAGAAAGGGAGGGGGACACACTTGGACACTGACCTGAATTCCCTTTTTCACCTTGAAGTCCTCTTTCCCCTATGGCACCTGGATTGAATGGAAGAAAAGCCATCGTTTCTGATAGACTGAGAGAATATCATGGAGAAACATTGCTCCTGTCATGCACAAAATTTTGGCATAAAATTTTTGGGTGTCGGTCTTGGGGAATTGAGAAGGGTGCAGTTACCATTACTATAGAAAAAGCAGGGTATTACTTTAAAACTCCATCCAAGTTAGCCTGTGGAAAACAACCTGAATATAAGGGAAATTTTAGAGCCCAGTCCTCAGCATGGTTGAGTGCTTGAAACTCCTGATGAAGCTAATGGGCCCAGCTGAGATGGCTCCTCTAGGTTCAACCCTAATTGAGAAGTAGCATGTGACTGCTCTTCTATGGGCACATCACAGCTCCTGACCAGTTCCTATCCTGGTTCAGGTAGGGAGAGGGAAGCAGTCTGCTACAGGCCCAGAGAAGGTGCAACTTGTTCCGCACATTGTGAATGGACCTTCTGGGGTGTGAGCAGAGGGGATGGAGTTGGGGTGCTACCAGCTCCTAACTGCTCCCCACCCGGTTGCTCTTGGTGGGGAGTATCCAGTGGGAAAACTCCATATGGTGCATCAAAGTCAAACTACTAGCAGGCCAAGCAAGAGGGGATCCAAGGCTCTTGGATAAAATCCAGCAGGTCCTTATGATTTTGCAGGATCAGTCATTAAATATGGTTACAAAATCTAATTCCAGATTCTTCACAGTGAAGTGGGAGGGAGGGAGGAGGAGAGCACAGGGGAGTTGCTTATTGCTCAAATATGTTCCTACCTGGAGGACCCGGATTTCCTTTGCTCCCAGGTGGCCCTGAAATGGATATTTAATATATATTTTTAAATGATCAGTGTTTAATAATTGATTCCAAATGATTTCATAGTATGCAAACCTGCAGCTAATAGAATTAATCTGCGAGTTGGAAACATCACCTTGGCTACTGGAGGAATGATCATGCTGGAGAGGCCTGAGCAAAGTTACAGAGTGCGTTGGCTGGTGGGAAGCGGGTGCTGGGAACCGCTCCATGCCCAGCAGAGAAGTGAGAGCAGGAAGGGGGTTTGGAGCTTGTGCTCCTGTGTCCATTCTATGGAGTAGGCAGGTAGAAGAGCGCACCACCTCAGTACCTAAACAGTGTTATACTCAAAGTCCTTGCCTTCTCCTGACACTCAGGAATGATGATTTAACATGAAGCACACCAATGTATAGCCCTCAGGCTTCCACAGAGCTGCCACTCCCTCCCATTGCTCCAGCTGCAGCAGCAGCTGGCAGTCTCTGGGTTCCCCCAGCTTCCACTTCCTGCCTCAGGGCCAGTGTGGGTGCAGCACGGGGCAGACTGTGGTGCCTGAGGAATGCATGTCTTGGGGTACCCGGGGGGAGCATGGCAGTGTGACCATGGTTGGGGAGCTGAGGTTGAGGCCAGGGTGACCATGAGAGTGGTGCAGTAGTGAGGCACTCGCATAGCCTGCAGCCTGGCTGGTTAGAAGTAGGACAGCCCTGAGTTAACATCCGTTTGCACACTATTAGCTAGTAGAAAAGGAAGCAATTAAATCTGGCATGGCTTGTTCATTAGCCTGACTCTGCACCATCCGTGGTACTCCTATAGTAAATAGTACCCTAGTCTTCAACATAGGTAGGTGCAGATGAAGACCTGAGGCAGGGAGACTAAGTGATGCGACCAAGGTCACTCAGGTAATGTGTAGCAGAGCAGGGAATTGGGCCAAGATCTTTCAAGCACTACATTAGCATGCTGATCCCAGGCCCACCCTTCCTGAATGCTTTGTTCTAGGGCTTGTTTTGCAACGTGTTTATTTGTGGTGCTTTATATAGGCAATAATTATTACAAGCACCAAGGATGGATGTGGCCTCTGGGGATCAGATTTGCTGGCCATGCATGTAGGCTGCTTTCCAGTGCACAAGGCAGCCTGTGATGCAGTATAGCTGTAGGCTTTCCCCTGCTTTGAGGTATTCTTGGAGGCACAGAGTCACCACCATGACTACAACCCCTCCTCCATACCTGGTGGGTACTCAGGACAAAGAGGACATGCTCATAGCACTTCTGTGTCCTAGCAACCCCCAGCTGTTGTCACAGTCTCTTGGGATGTGGTCACCTTTCACGTCATCATAAGCCACCTTCTCACTGGTTGAGGTCACAGGTGATCCTGGCAGGGTTTGAATGATGCAGAGGTGAAAGGACTTGCACAGCATTTCTCTGGGCAAAGCAGAGCTCTTGGGGCCAATTCCTTTGCTGGTGCAGGTCCGCAGTGCACCAGGCATTCTTGGGAGAAGTCTGCTTGTCTGTATTAGTACGGTGTTTAGTACCCTGTCCTCTTTCCTGCCTATGCAGGGGGTCGGACTCGATGATCTATTGAGGTCCCTTCCAACCCTAACATCTATGACTCTATGAATCTATTGCACCTGAGGGACTGATGATGATGATAAATTCACGTTACCACTGTGACCCTCATTTTTACCAGCTGCAAATCTGACCCATCCAATCAACTCCTGAAAGTCTTCTGGGAGGTAATTGCTGAGTTGTGCATTTCCCAGTGATGGAAATCTCTACCTGTTGTACTGCTTTGCACTGAGCTTTGCACCACAAACCACTGAAAAAAAGAGAAGGAGAAGAGAAGCAATACCTGCAATCCGTGTGATATTGCCCATCTTCATCATTAAGTTTTGATTGTTGACTTTAATGATGTTGATTTCTTTGGCTAAACTGTAGATTAATTTGTTTTCCCTTTTGAGGTACCGGGAATCAGATTTCCCCTCCAGGAATGTTTCGTTGTGGGAAGGGCTGGCTAGATGCTCTGACAAATATGAGTAGTCTTCTTCTGGAGGTTTATGCAAACCCTCCTCCATTTTAAACACTGTGGAAATGAAACAATTCAGCATAAAGAGCCACTCCCTGGTTATCTAGGAAATTCTTCCTATGCCGGTCAGTTCTCTTCTATTGAATAACATTGAGCTTCCTGTGAGAAATGCACTTCTTTCCTTTAGGATGGGGAGAGTTTTACTGTTTCAGGACTCTCCAGTCTATTTACATGGGCATTTATAGCATGCTTATCACTCTTGGATTGGGTATGATCAGATATACAGGGTCTTCATAAAGTCCTTGTACACTTTTAAACTTTAATAATTTACGCTGTAGGTATGATAGAAACAATCTGTAAAAGGCATTTAAAAGCAAATATATTTAAGTTTTAGGACAATTAGAGTACACAGTGCTAGACTTCAACATAACCACCATCCATCATGATACAGCGCTCAATCCGATCTTCCAACTCCTCGAAAACGTTTCCCAGTTGCTCTTGAGTTACTGCACTAATTGCAGTGATGATCCTAGCCCTATGTTCCACCAAAGAACATGGTTTTGACAAATAAACTACACTTTAACATGTCCCCATAAAAAGAAGTCCAACAACGACAGGTCAGGTGAAGGAGGTGGCCAAGCAATTGGTCCACCTCTGCCTATCCACTTCTCTGGGAAAACGTCATTTAGGAACTGTCATATATTCAGAGCATAGCGGCACGGAGCTCCATCTTATTTAAGAATAAATTTAATAGATTCATAGATTCATAGAAGTGGGGTCGGAAGTGACCTTGTAGATCATCTGATCCAACCCCCTGCCCTGGGCAGGAGAGAAAACCGGGCTCAAATGACCCCAGCCAGGTAGATGTCAAGCCTCCTCTTAAAGACCCCCAGGGTTGAAGCCAGCACCACTTCCCTTGCAAATTGGTTCCAGATCCTAGCCGCCCTGACTGTGAAGTAGTGCCTTCGGATGTCTAGTCTAAACCTACGCTCTAACAATTTGCGGCCGTTATTCCTTGTTACCCCGGGGGGCGCTCGGGGGAACAAGGTCTCTCCCAAACCCTGCTGGTCCCCCCTAGTGAGTTTATAGACAGTCACAAGGTCCCCCCTCAGCCTTCTCTTGTGAAGGCTGAACAGGTTAAGGTCCCGTAGCCTCTCATTGTAGGGTCTGCCCTGCTGTCCCCGGATCATGCGAGTGGCCCTCCTCTGTACCCTCTTGATGCTATCCACATCCCTCCTGAAGCGCGGCACCCAGAACTGGACACAGTACTCCAACTGCGGCCTGACCAGTGTTGCGTAGAGGGGGAGGATCACCTCCTTGGAACTGCTTGAGATGCATCTGTAGATGCACGGCAAGGTACAACTGCCCAAGTGCAGCACCCTGCACTTGTCAGTATTGAAGCCCATCCTATTTTCGTTAGCCCACCCCTGTAACCTGTCCAGGTCCTGCTGTAATCTGTCCTTCCCTACTAGTGTGCCCACCTCACCCCAAATCTTGGTGTTGTCAGCGAATTTGAACAGGCTGCTTTTCACCCCATCGTTCAAGTCACTAATGAAGAAATTGAACAGCGCAGGCCCAAGGACCGAGCCCTGGGGGACTCCACTACCCACTGCCCCCCAGGTCGAATATGACCCGTCTACCACCACCCTCTGAGTACGACCCTTCAGCCAATTTGCAGTCCATCTGACCGTGTAGGCATCAATGCCACAGTCACCTAGTTTTTTAATGAGGATGGGGTGGGAGACAGTGTCAAAGGCCTTGCTGAAGTCCAGAAAGACTACGTCCACGGTGATACCTGCATCCAATGCTTTTGTGACCTGATCGTAGAAGGCAATCAGGTTGGTCTGACAGGACCTGCCCCTAATGAAACTGTACTGGTTGCCCTTGAGCATCATCCCTGCTGCTGGCCCATCATAGATGTGCTACTTGATGATCTTCTCAAAGAGTTTCCCCAGGATTGAAGTAAGACTACTGGGCCTACAGTTGCCCGGGTCCTCCCTCTTCCCTTTTTTAAAGATGGGGACCACGCTGACTTTCTTCCAGTCAACTAGCACCTGGCCAGAGCACCACGAGCGCTCATAAAGCTGTGCCAGCGGCCCCGCAATGACCCCTGCCAATTTGTTATTACTTATGAAGTCTAGCATTGTGTACTCCAGTTGTCCTAAAACATTTGCTTTTAAATGCTGTTTACAGATTGTTTCAATCATACCTACAACCTAAGTTTATAAAGTTTAAAAGTACACAAGGACTTTATGTATATGACCAGATAGGAGTGTATCGTGTCAAATGCCTATCTGGAAGAAGACAGACTGTTTCCTACTCTCAGAGCATGCGGGATCCTTCGCTCGCATTCGGAAAGTTCCCCTGAGGAACTGCAGATGAGTGCACTTTGAGCTGTCTCTCTGCCCTTCTTCTGAAAGGGCTCAGCTCAGCTTCCTCCCATGAGAAATAAGCATGCACAAAGCCCTCCAGCTTGCAGCAGACTCTCCCCTTAGAGTCAGTCCGGGAGGAGTGAGCTCCCTTCTAGGAGCACTATTTATTGCTCTTGGAGATGCCCCTTCTGCCTGCCTATTTATCCCTGATCAACATGGTGTCTTAACTGGTGGAATGAAATGAAGAGCTTGAAGAGAGAAAGAAAATAAGAAAAGTGGGGGCAGGAGGGTAGAGGGGCACGTGGACTCTGGAGGGGTGCAGGGAGCAGTGGCATGGGGAACATATGGAGCTTGTGGCTTGGGGGAGACCTTGGTAGATGGGCAAATGTTGGGGGAAGCGGGACACAGTTCCTGGCATGAGGGAAAGCGTGAGGGTGCTGCAGAGACTCCCTGAAATAGAGGTGGAATGGGACACACGGAGATACTGCAGAGAGGGACGGAGGATGCAAAGAGCACTGAGTGTGTGCAAGGTGCAACCCACATAACCAACACAGTGTGCGGCCCTCTATAGTACTTTGCCACTCTGTACCTACTACAGTGTGTTTCTGCAGTCCCATCACCCACAGTGCCCTGATTTCTAGGTTACGACAAATGATCGTTGCAATTACCTTTATATGCCAACAGTCCTAGGCCTGCGGTTAACAAAAGCTGGTAGAGGATGAGTGCAGTCCAAGCACAGTATGAGGAAGTCTTTTTTCTGGTTGGTGGCTCTAAAATCCAATTGGAATAAAACAAGCATCTTTTTAGACCCTGTTCCCATGACTTCTGTTCGCTTACGGCACACTCATTTCTTTTGCTTTGCTATAGCTTGACTGATTTTATGTGAATGAAGCATTCATTTTGTTCTTGAAACGCAGAGTGGGGAGATCCCTGCGAGGAGAGTCTCACATAGGGTTTCTGGTGGAGCTCTTGTCTCATACAGAAGGAAGAAGAACCCCCGTGAGAAGCTTTCAGCTTTAAAAATGTGGTCATCAAAGCCCTGTTCTGTACAAAAGCCACTCTGCCCTGTCCACACATTTCTACTAACACTGAAAGCTCCAAGAACATGTATCAAAGGGTGTATTGCTCTTACATTTGCCTTGACATAGAGCATGCCTAACCCTAAAATTCATATCCCTGAATGTCCATTTAGCTCACAAAGAGTTCTCACTGGTTGGAGCTACCCCATCCCCGGTGCTCCTGAGACCTTCTCTTTTCAGCATGTCCTCCCACCTCCTCTCACTTGATGTGCCCAACCTAGAAATGAGGTGGGGAAGCCGTGCTAGGGGCACCCTCCACCCACCGCATGGCCTTGTTCTGGGTTTGGAGTGTGCGAGTGGGAATGAGGGCTTGAAAGCAACACTTCCCAGAAGTGTGGGGGCACCATGGAGATGTACCCTAAATAATGTGGCCCCTTTTGCCCTGAGCAGTTGTGCTTGTTCATTTTGTGGAAGGTGCTGGATGAGACGGAGACTCTGTCCATTTTGTTCTAGGAGGGAACTCACAGCTCTGAGGTCTTCCCCAACCTCAGCTCCCACTCTTAGTTTTGGGGGGTACCCGTGCTGAAATCCTGACTCCCTGAGACTTCCCTACATGGTCCTTCTGGGTCCATTTCAGTGTGCAGTCTCCTTCTCTGCTTGGGCTGTCTCTCATTTGCTTTTACTTTGGGCTATAACATCCTGTTTTATCTATCTATCTATCTATCTATCTATCTATCTAGCTATTTGTTTCCACAAACCAGCCAATAGTAATATTTATATGGACACATTGTGGAATTTTGTACAAAGAAAATGTACATTCCTTACATGTGTATGGTCCCAGATTCCTATTAAAAAGAGAGATATTAAAAGGAATCTGGGACCATACAAATGTAAGGAATGTACATTTTCTTTGTACAAAAATTCCACAATGTGTGGAATATATATATCAGATATTTATTAAGATATATACTATTATATAATATATGGATTATATGGGGAAAGATTTATATATATGTGTGTATATATATATATGTATATACACACACTCACAAAATACATTCCTTGTATTTGTATGGTCCCAGATTCCTTTTAATATCTCTCTTTTTAATAGGAATCTGGGACCATACAAATGTAAGGAATGTATTGTGTGTGTGTGTGGTTTGTTTAAATATATTTATATATATTATATATATACATACATACATACATATATATATATATATATAAATAGAAATATAATATCCAACCAGAGCATGGGATACATGCTTTTCTTCCTTAAAAAAAAGCAGTTTATATATACATTAAATTAAATTAATGAATAATAAGTAGGATGCTGGAAAGAAGAACAAATACAAACAGATTAATACAGATTCAAACATATTTTGAAAAGTAAAGGAAAAAATAAATAAACCACCGCTTGGGAAAATGTCAGCCTTTGTGGAGGGAAAGTATTTCATGGGTATCAATAAGTATCGCAAGCAAGTTGCCCTTTATTGAGTGCTGCAATATAATATAATGCTGAGTTTTAAAGAGTATACTTTGAAGAAAGACAATAATTTTAATTGAATTAATAGTGCAACTGGTTAAAGTATTTAGATTCAGCTGTACAGTTTCTGTTAGAATTTGTGATTTGAATATTGTAAGTATCTAAGACATTGAAATGTGTAACAATGGAAATATAATTAGGCTTTTTTAAATACACCAGGAGAGAGTGACAGCGTCGGCTGGAGAATAGCTGCTAATTGTTAGTTTTTGGCTGGAAGAAATATGCCCCGCGTACATCTCTTTATTAACATTCAGATACAAGTCTTAGCAAAAGAATAAAAAGGCAGTGGAAGTATCATAAGTATAGAATTTCATTTAATTTGCTGTTTTCTTCACAGATAGAGCAGAGTTATAAGATTTTAGCTTATTGAACAATGAAAAATACTTTACCATTGACTTCAAAGGAAGCGGTACAAGGTGAAGTAAACCACAGATTGCCTGAATCAGGGCATGTTTTCACATCACTTGAAAGTCCTTCTCTAGGTTCCATGGGAAAGTCTTTGTAGCTAACCTACAGTCCTGTCAGATTACAGATGCTGAGGAAATAAGGATCTTTCTGTTCATCTACTGTGTTTGTATGGCAGCTGAAATGCATTTCCTCTAAGCACAAATTCTCTAGACTTGCAGGACACTTCTGATGTAATATGGTCAGTTCCTCAAAAGCCATAAAACTTCAATGTTCAGCTTTTCTCTCATGCTTATTCAGGACAAAATCTGGATGGACTTTTATCTTGTTACATGAACTCCGTTCAGTGCTCACAGGAGTTCCTCGGCATCTTCTGGGGTTTGACCCAAAGCGGCCCATCCTGATCCAGAGTAGCCACGTTTAACAAGTAACCTGAATAAACCTCAACTGTACATGGACCTCAGATCTTGAGTCCTTCTGGTCTTTCAGGAGTGGGGAGGGGGTCCAGAATCCAAACTTAGATCCAAATTTGGCAGCTGGCACACGTAATGTATAATGGGGAGGGAAAGATTGCAGAGGGGCAGACAGGCGTGTCCTAATCAGGATTAAATCTTATGTCTGTCAGGTCCCCTGAGCTCTGTGTTACCATATGGCTGCATCCTTCCAAGTGCCCAGCTCTATGACCATGTGATGTCTAGGTTGAAGGGTCTCCCAGGAGAATGCTGAAGAGCTACTCCTTTCTTTTGTGACTTTGGACCACTTTTGGGGCAGTCTTTTCTTCCTTTTCTCCCCGCCACAATGCAGAACTAAGGCTTAATGCATATGCTAGTAAAAACCTGTCTGTCTGTGGGAGCCATGTGGACACTGGGGTACCCACCGGTGCTACCACTAAGCTGGTAGTGGCATCGATGTAAAATTCTTTAGTGCTGACCAAGCTGATCTATGTTCAGCATGACATTAACTCATAGGGCTCTCATGAAAGGTAGAAATGTATCCACGATGAGATCAACTTTATCAGCGAACGGTACTGCAGAAGCCATCTGGTTATTGTCATCTGGGGTTGTTGGTGCCATGGTTGCTGTTGGCCTCGTTGGGTGTTATGGATAAGTTGTCAGTGTTGAAGTTTCAGGAACTGGAGTGTCGACAGGTAGTAGCCAGGAGATCCCAACATTAATCTTGTCTAATAGAATGGCCACAGGCTTGGTTTGGTGGCAAAGATTTGGCCGGGTTTATTGTCTACACAAACACAACCCTAACATATTGTGGTCTAGCAAGTACATCAGACCAAGAGCTGGTGAATTTGTACCTGTGACAAGGTAGTCAGCACAAAACCATGCAGGCTCCCCCAGGCTGTTACAAAGTTGCCCTGCTTTCCAGTTCTCTTTTTATACGATTATCAAAGCTGCTTATAGACTTAAAAAACCAAAACAAGACAGGGGCTTTACTTTAAATTCAGTGTGCCCCCAAGCCTAACCTAGTGCCTGCCCAGAACAGCTTAGTTTGACCCGGCTTGCCCATTGTCTGTATAGATCAGGTGCTTTAGTGGAGCTTTTTTGCTGCTTTGATTTGGTAGCTGAAAAGCCCTGCTGAAGCACACAATTTATAAAGATGCTGCGGAGTTGGGTCAAATGCATATGCTGCTTCTTTTGGCAGAGTGCTTCTCCCCCCCCCCGTCTGACAGCAGCCAGTATGTATTGCATTTCTTCTGTATCTTGAATGTCTCAAACCATCCTGTACCATGGGCTTGTTTCCCAATCTGACCTGGGTGTTCCCGGTCCAGCCTTATCATCCTGGTATTGGACTATCCTGCCTTCTA
>NW_005841887.1:2785875-2792643 GCF_000455745.1 Alligator sinensis | reverse complement strand
CAGGAATGCACATCTGGCCCCCACATGCCAAGTTTTGCTTATGTGAGGTGTTCATAGATTGGTCAGGTTTGCTGGTGAGGCCATTCTGGACAATGCTTTCGCAAAGCCTTTGTGTGAGCAGCCAATATTGATCAATGCTCCAACGAGGCCTAAAATGATTTATGATCCAGGAAGGTATTTAGACACCTAAACTCTCTTTGAAAATGCTGAGATTTTGGTACCTGAGTAGGAGTCAGGCACTTTCCTACCTTTTTTGGTTTAACTGGCTTCCCCTGAAACCCTGAAGGAAATTGAGATCATCTTGCTGTGTTTGGGAAAGTTCCCCTTGGTTATATCTGCATCAGGCAGAAATGACAATAAGAAAAGGGCTGTAAGGACAAAGTGATCTTGTATTGGAGAATGCTGATCAAACCCTGAGAGTGTGATGGCAGTGACAGAGAAACATTATGGGAAAGAGATTTGCAAAAGGCCCCTTGTGCTGATAATGACTAAATTTCCTATTTTTCACATTAGAATTAGTATAAGTCCCATAGAATTAATATTACAGAAGTGGATGTGGAATAAATCAAATACCCCATGTTTGGCCTTTCCAGTATTTTGGAGCCTTAAGGCTCATTATTGGATAAGGAGACATTTAATGATCTGTTTTAGAACACAAACAGGATGAAGAAATAATTCCACACTGGGATTCGAAAATACTTTTTTATGACCGGTTGGGAATATGTATATTAATGCCTCTTTCTTGCGAATTTTCAGTATTTCTGGTCATTGGTCATTTTAATGAGTAGCCCAGCAAGAACCCGTGAGAGGAATTTTGAGACATGAGATATGAAGCTATGAAATCATGACACTTTTTTCCCTGTCTATTTGATCTTCACATCTCTTAGAAAGCCGCCAGCATGGAGAGACAGTGGTCATGTTGTTTTGAGACTTGGGCAGGATGTACGGGGAGGAACACTTATTGTGCGCTCCAGTACAGATGAGCTCACCAGGAGAACGTTCCTATTTCTCTTTTGAGCTTTATATGACTATAGCATTGTCTTCCAGAAAGGCATCCAGTCTTGATTTGGAGACCTTAAGAGATGGAGAATGTATTAGTTAAGAGTTAATTATCCTTATCATCTAACATTTGTGCCTTGTTTCTAATTTGAATAGTCTGGTTTAAACTTTCAGCCATTATTACACCTTCCTCCATTTGATTCAAAAGGCTTTTAGCACCCAGCTTTTTCTCCCCATCAAGGTAGTTACTTGCATGTTATAATCAAGTGACCTCTCAGCCTTCTTTAGGAGAAGCTAAAGGCATTGATCTTTTCCCATCTCATTGTTAAGGTGTTTTTCTAACCCAAGGGCTAGTAATCAGTTTGTTCCTGTGCCCAGTGAGTGCATCAGTCAATCTAGTGCAATGTGCAGGTTGCTTTGTTTGAGGATGATAGATATAAGTGCATATAGAGCTGGTGGTGGAAATAGCTTGATTCTGACAAAGTTCCAGCAGAACTGAAGTGAATTTTGTAATCTACCTAGTTTGCTGCCAGCTTTCCTCCCCAGCTGATGGAGAACTGAAGGCCTGGGAGCCCTCCCCCTCTGCAGCTGCAATGCTTGCAGTTCCTCAGCAGTTCAGCTTTGCAGGGCATTAATGCAGTCTACATCGCGGGCTGATGCTAAGCCAGGCACCACAACGCTCTGCAGATCCCAGTTCCCAAACTTCCTTGCTGTGGTTCCTTAGCAGCACAGTGTCCAGGACCTCCCATGTCCCTGGCTCCTGGGCAGACTGGCTTGGAGCTACTGCTGACAGGGATGGCCATCGTTGTGCACAAAATCAGATCGCGAAATTATGAGATTCGTCCTTCCCTACCTGGCTCAAGCCAGATCCCATCTATGTCACCCCATTGCTTTACTTCCCAAATGTGACTTGTCTAGCGTTCAGGAGACCGTGGCTCAGTTCTCTGCTCCACCACTGATGTCTTGTGTGACTTTGGACAAGCCACTGGGGTCCAGATCCTGCAGGATGTTCAGGTGCCTAACTTCCACTGAATTCAGTAAAGTTAATAGGAGCTATCCCAGCCACCTCAGTTCCTTTTAGGACCTAGGGCTTATTGCCTTTTGTACCTTGTTTCAAATACAGATTACAGAACTTCCTTACCCGCCCCCCCCAGGTATTGTGAGACAAATTTACTGATGACAGTGAGGTTCTCAGTTGTTGCAGTAATGCTGGCCACATAAGTAGGATGGATAAAGGCTGCAGGGGTTTAGGTTGTAGCCGTGTTGGTCTAAGGACATAGGCAGACAAGGTTCCTTGGGTGAATTTGATATCTTTTATTAGACCAACCCAAATAGTTGGAGAATAGTTATTAAGCAAGCTTTCCGGTTCAAAAACCCTTCGTCAGGCTAAGGAAGTTTCAGCAGTTGGTGTGTGCTCTTCCTGGAACTTCCTTAGCCTGACGAAGGGTTTTTGAACCAGAAAGCTTGCTTAATAACTATTCTCCAACTATTTGGGTTGGTCTAATAAAAGATATCAAATTCACCCAAGGAACCTTGTCTGCCTATGGATAAAGGCTAACATTTGAGACCACTTGCACTTAATCCACTAATTGGATCCATT
Organism: Alligator sinensis; assembly: GCF_000455745.1. Lineage (NCBI taxonomy): Eukaryota > Metazoa > Chordata > Crocodylia > Alligatoridae > Alligator > Alligator sinensis. Next base: position 2,790,044 of record NW_005841887.1, on the reverse strand, counting down.
GGCCTAAACAGATTTTGGGAGGTGGATTGACTCCCACTCCTTCATTCACAAGTGCCAATTTTCTGGCAAAAGTGACTGTTGTGGGATGTTTTATAGATAAAAGCTGCTTTGTTCTGTGTATCGCCAAATTTTCAGACACTTTGTAAAATGATTCCACAACAGTATACAACTAAATAAAACAATACACACCCACTCTTCCATGACGACTCAGCCCCAGCTCTAGGATAAAACTATCATCTAAGGGCACTAGAAAGAGCATGTATTGACTTTTTTGCTTTGCTTCTGCTGTGCTTGCACTGTAGCTGCTTGCTCCCTTCTGTCATGTTCTTGTGTGTTTTCCCTGATTGCAACAATTAATTGACTTTGATTGTACAATGGCATCACTAAATTAGGGGAAATAAATGCTGAAGCATGGAGGGTGGAGGGTTTGCTTAAGGCTTAAGCAATGTACTTATTAATAGAGCAGCAACTTGAAGCACATGATATGACCAGTAGGATGATAAGCAATGTTCCCTTTCTCTTACTGTGTGAAAGCAAAAGGATTCTCACTCCTGATACTAACCAGCAGCACCATATCTAGACTCCTGGCAGCCTCATGTGAACTTTTAGTATCGGGCCCCCCCTTACCAGAGATAATGATAATAATAATAATCATTCTTTTCATCATTTTTGGGCCCTCTTTCTGTCCGAGCCCCAGGCAGCTGCCCGGTTAACCCATGCCTGTGTCTGGCCCTGCTAACGAGCCACAGTCTGTAAGCACCTCCACATTGCTCCAGCGCTGTAGGGCAACATGTTAGATGCGCCCAGTGTTATTCACCACCTTCTACCTCCAAGCTATCTTTTTTAGTTATACCAACAGGTAGAGGATCCAGACAGATGGGAGAGTATCCTTCCAGCAGGAGCTGACTGAGTTTCTGTAGTGGCTCATGTTAGCAGCAGACAGAATTGAGGGATTCTGACTTCTTAGACTCTTGTAGCACTCTTATGGCTGGTCACATCAATGGTGTTTTATTGAATTATTTAAATCCATGCACTTCACCATGAGTCATCAGTAATAGGCCCTTGGCTTGCATCTGATTAGGACACTCAGATAACATTGCACCTTCCTGAACTTAGCTTCTTGATGCCATAGCCTGTGATCTGTGTCTCCTGATTCTTGTTTCCAACCTTAGCTCAGCTCCGGTTTCCTGATTCTTCCTGACTAGCTTGATTGCAACTTTGGCATCCGGACTCATAGTGTGACCCTCTTGTGGCACCTACTTCTGGCCTTCAGTTCTGGATCCAGAGACTGACCATTAGGCATGATCACCCACATCTCATTCCTCACACTAGCCTTCTGTCAGCATAGCTTATACCAGTTCCTGAAGCAAAATTACTTGCACCATAGAAAGCATGTTTATGCAATTATATAACTATCCTTTTTACTGAGGCCTTTGGTTTAGGGCTTCACAAAAATCTCACCCCTTCCTGACATTGCTACACCAATTTTGTTGCTAATGTAGCCTTATAGGTTTTACCTAAAATACAAAAGGACATTGAATGGGGAAACAAAAGTGTTATGGGCAATAGGAGGCACGTGAGACTCATGTTGCGTTAACCCTAGCAATAAGACTGATAATAAATTGGGTTGCTTACCCTCAGATTCATAGAGTTTCTCTCCCTCTCTCAAACATTTCTTTATTGAAATAATCAGTATCAGAGATTTCTGCAGTATGCATCACTTTTATGGGGCACGATCCTGAAAACACTTAGACCAGAGTAAAAAAAAACAACCCCAAACTCAAGAAGGTCTGCCTGAGTATAATGAATGCATTTCTGTAGCCAACAAGGGAGCGATATAGCTAACATGATGTCCAGCTTCCTTAGACTCCAGTGTCTGAGTGACCAGGTACCCATTCACAGCTGAGCAGACAAGGGGCATGTTTATGAGCTTGGACCTGACCGTGTACTCCTGCCACTCGTGTACTTGCTGCCCCATAGCAAGGTGTCTTAGTCACCCTGCTATGACCCCCAAGCAAGAGCATGAGTAACTTCACTCAGATGAGCAATCACAGTGAGAAACTAAAGGCCCAATCCAGTGCTTGCTGAGGTCAAAGGTAGGCTGTTGAGTTCAATGGGCATAGGTACAGGTCTTAACTGATTTGTCCATGGTTCCCAGCAAGTCATTGGCACATCCGGGTCACAGAAACATGGGGTTGGAAGGGACTTTAAGAGTTAGCCAGTCCAACCCCGCACCGGTGCAGAATTTGCTGTTCCCTAAACCATCCCATCCAGCCTCTTCTTGAAACCCTCCAGTGAAGGAAATCCTATAATGCTTCTCCACAGATTGTTCCATTGTCCTCCAGTTCTTACATTTAGGATTTTTTTGCCTGAGACTTGAATTAAATCTGCTTTGCAATAATTTAATCCCATTGCCTAAATCCTGCTTTCTACAGCAAGGAAAAAGAATTTATCGCCATCTTCTTTGTGTGCCTTTCAAACATTAAAAAACTGTCCCTATCTTAATTTCCTTTTCTCCAAACTAAACATGCCTTGTACCTTCAACCTCTCAGCATACAGTTTACATTCCAGCCTTTTCATCATCTTCATTGCTTGCCTCCACATCTCCTCCAGTTTCTTTACATCCTTCTTATAATGCAGTTCCTGAATCTCAAAGTACAATGCATGACTCCTGGGTGAATGTCCCATTAGCTGGTTCACACTAATGAATCCTTTCAGTTCAAAAATGCCATGGCAGAAACAGAAGGGGTTCAGCTATGGATGTAAGAAATTAGATTCTTGCAGACACATCCATGTGAGAACAGACTGAAAAGATTAGGCTGAACCAGCTCTGGGTCTGATTAAATGTAATTTGTTCTGAGGCTGGTCGTTCAGAGTCCACCAACCGCTTTTTCGTATGGCATCAGATATCAATTTCCAAATCTATGAGCCGCTGTCTAGTACTACCACTCAATGTCCCACCTCGGCATTTGTAAAGACTGTAGCTTTCAATTAAGTGCTGTACTGTTTCCTGGACACTGCATTCGCACAGAGGGCTGTCCAAGATGTTCATCCTGTAAAGTACTGTTTTGAAGTCTAGTTCTCAGTCTGTTCAGCTTGACACATGCTGCACCAACCTACTTTCATCTAACATCCTCAGACTATGGGTTTCCAAAATCTAGATCCATTTTTTTGTTCCCTTCTGGAACATGACTCTTGTAACAATACGTGGCAATCTTCCAAAAACGGAGGTAGCAATTTTGGAGGAGATATCTGCAGCCTGCCAGCTTCATTGGCACTGAAATTCTTTACCATGAAAAGCATCCTGGTTCTCAAGGGATGAGGCCATTTGCATTGGAAATCCTTAGGCCAGTTTTGGAGTAGGAGTGATCTGTCTCCTTTTCTCCGGGGATAGCCATAATAGGAACACACTGGCTTGCCCATCTATTCCTCTTCCCCTGAACATGATGCATATTTTAATAGTCCCAAAAGAGGGACTGGAGCCAGAATTTGGTACAATAGGGATACTAGCAGATGCATAGGAGTGTGTGTGTGTGTGTGTGTGTGTGTATGCATGTGTGCGCATGCGTGTATGTGTTCTCTCACAAGAGAGCGAGCACACAGCGGTGGCAACAAAAGACATGAAATTTGGCTCTCCGAAGTGAAAGGGCACAGCATGACAATCTGTCTGTATGTAGGTTTCCCAGCTGTATGCAGTAGCGTGCACCTGGGGACTCCCAGGGGACCAATGAAGAAGCACTTGAACTACAGCAATAAAAATGCAGGCTCGGGAGGGTTGACATTTCTCCTTTCGAGCTTGATGTGCTGCTTGGCTTTGTTGTAGAGATTGAAACCAGATTTCTCTCCGTCCATGCATTATGTTAATTTGTGGTTCATCAGAACTTGCTGCTTCCCCACACCCACCTTTTGGCTAGACACAGCTGCAACATGACTTCGAGAAACCACCTGCAAAATATTTTAATGACTTCAACCTGCTCTTTGAGGTGAATTAATAGCAGGGAGGCCTCGTCTGCATGGTAAAGTATTCAGGGTTGCCAAGTCAGGCCACCCTCAAAGACAAAAATATGTTCTGGAACAGCTCCCTTTGACAAACAGCGTTGTTCTCTGAAGCCCCTGTACAGCATCATTATTCACCCCCTCCCATCCTAATAGGTGAGTGCTCCCTACAC
>NW_005841887.1:2749326-2785858 GCF_000455745.1 Alligator sinensis | reverse complement strand
CGAGTAATATCTGATCCCAAATATTTCACAAAAAAGCCAAGTTAGAGATAGATATGATAATGAGATTTACAAAAATGGGAGCTGCATAAAAACCAGCCACATGAGAAATAGGCTACCTCTTTAATGGTCTATTAAAAACACTAGAACTAAAGCTAGCGTGATGTACCTTGTCCAGTTGAAATCCACACACAGCATCTATGAACTGTAGGGAGGAGATTAGTGTATCCCACTTTCTCGTTTAATTTAGAGGTCTGACCTACAGACCCCTTTCCCTTTCCCAGAGCAGCTCAGGAAGTCTGTCCTCCGGAAGAAGTGCAACTATTGCTGCATTAGACCTGACTCTTAGATATCCTTCTCTCGGTTACACTGGCAAACATCCAAAATACTCTCATTCATTTGGAGTCATTCTGGATGTGCCGGGGTGTAACTAAAATAAAAATTAGCACATTGGCTTCTGCTCAGCAGCCCTGGATGTAGCTTGTCTTTGGTAAGGATCCCTGGGCTGTGCTCTCAAGGAACTCTCATTCTCACTTCTGTTTGAATGCTACTGTCAAACATTTCAGCTTGAAGCACCATAGTTTCTTCCTAGCCCATTCCATTTGCTCATTGGGTAGGTAGGGCAGATATACTCAAGTACAGGTTTGAAACAGTGGCAGGCTGTTAGCAGTGCATAGTAGACACCAAGCAGATCTTCTGAAAAACAGTGGAGAGGGTGAAATAGGTAACCCTGAATGTGTGTGATTACTATATATGGGGAATTTAAAAGAACACGTCCTTTAGACTCCTCCTTTAGACTCTTAGGGCTTCCGATGGTTATAAAAGAGCAACCACCAATCCTGCAGTTCAAAGTGTCCTCGAAATTATGCCCCTTGACCCGCTGAGCATAAACGCTACGGTCCGGGTTCAGTTCTGGCTCTGAATGTAGCAGGTGTTGGCCCTGAGATGTCTGAAGATTTTCTTCCACATTTCTACCGAGGGTTTCACTGAAATCTTAGCCTGTGGGCACAAAGCAAGCAAGCTGGAAGCAAAGCTCAGCCTAGCTCATCTGGAACCTGAAATGTCTTGAAAGCATGAATGTGTGGGTGAAGCTCATCGCTGGCTGAGCCAGCTCACTGCATCACGCAGCGTCTCACTTTAAAAGATCCCTGGCCTGGATGACTTGGGACAGTTTCCAACACAGCTATAGAAAATGACTGGCTTGAACCCAGCGGTTCTCAACATGTTTGAATCTGCGACTCACCTCTAGCCCCCCAACGCTGCAGCCTCATAGCGTACTTCCCCCTCTACAACAGACCCACAGCTTCCTCCCCACCTCCCACTTGCTCTTCCAGCTCCCTTTTCTAGACCCCCACACACTCTTCAAGCCCATCTTCTCTAGCTCTCTGTACAGTCCCAGCCCTTTAGCAGACCTCTCCACAACCCCATGTATAGCTTGATTGCTTACTAGGGGTGTGTGAAGTGGGCCCTATTCGATTCAGATTCAGATTCGGTATGAATCAGGGACAATGATTCAATTTGTTGATTTGGATCACTGTCCCTGATTTGATTCGGCTGAATCCGAATTGAAAGATTTGATGCTGATTCGGAGCATCAGCGATTCAGCCATAGATGCAGCTTTAAATATTTTTTCTACATACCTTGAGATACCAGGCGTGGCTCACGATCACTGCGGTGCTGGGGTGCACGGAGTGTCCCATAGGAGTGTGAGGGGGGTCCTTCTGGTCCACTTTCGGGTCTGCCGGGGAGTGCATGGGGGCCCCTCTGCATCCCTCCTGGCTCAGTGATTGGCTACAGGGGGACTCCAGGTACCCCCCCCAGACCCAGGAGGCACCAGTCGCTGAGCCGGGGGCGCATGGAGGGGGGCAGTATGCTCCCTGGGGGACCTGGAAGTGGACTGGAAGTACTTCTGGTCCACTTCTGCATCTGCTGCCAAGCGCACTGGGGAGCCCCCCAGGCTGCTGTGGGATACTCCATGTGCCCCAGCATCACAACATTCATGAGCCACCTGCTACCTAGAGACATGTGAAAAAAACATTTAAAGCTGTGTCTATGTCTGAATCGCCAAATCTTTTCTGAATCTCTCTGAATCAATTCAGAGGGCCCCGAATCGATTTGGAGAAATTAAAGGGTCTCCTGATTTGATTCGGAGATTCGGCCACTGAATTGGCCACTGCAACTAACCCAGTCTTGGGACTGGTGGAACACCAATGGCTTCCCCTCAACAGATACACTCATCAGATACCTAGGAATAACTAAGGACTGAACACCAAGTCTGTCATCCCTGAATTTCCCACCCTTTCTCCACTGTTAATTGGGGTTTTTTTGTTTCCTCTTCTGGCCCCAAGTTCATCCTGCCATTCTGTTCCTCAAGGGGCCTGGCACTGAAATAGCTATGTCATCACTGGTCATCCTGGCGACTGAGAGCTTCAAGCTGCTTTGCAGAAAGCTTCAGTTCCCCTTTCAAAACTGCCAGAAAAGTTCCTTTTTGTTGTTTGTTTGGCAGTAGCCAATTTGTTGGATGGAGTTTGCTGAGAAATGGCAATAGTGTGTGTGAACTGCAGTGTCAAATTATCACATGCGTTTATTGGCCATTTTCATTCAACCCTGTCATATGCCGAATTGATCCCAGGCAATCTGTACTCATCAGGCAGCTGTTCTCAGCTCATGGAAGTCAGGGTCATTTTGGGCAAGATGGAGTTTTAAAGACAACAGGATTTGTCTTCACTGGAAGACTGTACAGTGCTGATGGCAAATGCCACACATAAGCAGCAAGACCAATGGTCTATTTAGTATGGGGTACAATAGCAGAGCATTTACAGCATCTCACTGGGGTTCCAGCACAATGGGGTTCTGGTCTTGTTGTAGGTATTACCCCTTTTAAAAAGTACCATATTTTCTTACATATGCATTCTTTCCCCACAAAATCAGCTGCTGGAAATTGAGGTGCGCGTTATAATCGAGGAAGTATGGTAGCAGCAGGTTCTGCAGTGTAACCCTCTGCCGGGGAAGTGAAAGTACGCACTCCTCAAAAGCAGCACACTGAACACGCTGGGGTCCCTAGGTGCTGCTACTCAGTTATTTATTGCTACTTACCAGTATGTCCAAGGAAAGATTTTTTTTTTATTCTGCTTTTCAAAAACAAGGTGCATATCTTATTTGGGGGACAGACACGTTGTATGTGAAAACACACAGTCAATAAGTAAAATAGAAATTTAGCTCTATATAGAGAAGTTGACTGCTAAAAATATATTTAAAAATTCACAATAAATGTCCTCTCTTCTAGTAATAAAGAAACCTTGGCAGGGAAAAAAAGCCTAAAAAAAAAAATCAACTAAAAAAAAATCTGCGCATGCGCACATACACACACATTGAAGAAATAGCAGGATAAAATCATTTAAAAATATGTTTTCATTATTGGTCAAATATTTAACTCTCACCCAATAAAATAATAAGATCTGACCGTCATTATTTACCTCTATTAACCCGAGTCCGATATTTGTAATTCAGAGCAGCACTCTTGATGGGATTGAAAAATTTGACAGGAAAGTGGCTGATTAATATTCACAGTTGTGTTTAAATTAAGGTTTCAGATGGCAATGCCTGCACTGTACATTGTTTAACCTTTCTAAGTCATGGGCAGGGCCAAGCTTTTAGAGCCTGATCCAAAACCCATTGAAGTCAGTGGGAGCCTTTCCTTTGACTTCAATACACTTCAAATTCACTCCTTCTTGTGCAAAACCCCAAGTAGGGAAAAAAATCAGGGTCAAAAGCCAAAGGTCCACCTAAGTCAAACTACCCCTTATAATACTGTGGCTAAGAGACACCAGTTTCTGTAGCCAGGTGCACACAAGGGAGTGATGGGACTAACCACGTCCAATCACCTTTGACTCCCCAGCTTGGCTGACCCACTTAGAGTGAGACTGGTGGTAGGTGGGATCTTGAAATCTTTTCAAGGGTGCTGGAGGCACCACACAATATTAGCATTGTTAGATGTGAAAACACTTACACATGATTCATAAGATAAACCCAGAGATTTCAAATAGGAATCCATAGTGTCAAAGGCATTTTGACTTCTTGTGGTCTTTCTGAGTTTTTTTGCAACAGAAGAATTGATCTATTATTGTTCTATAGTCAAAAAGCTGACATTTGGGTGGCTTGAGTCTAAAATGGGGTGTCTTGAATTTAAAAAGGTCGAGAACCACTGATATACAAACACTGGCATGCTGTGCACCGCAGCAAAGTTGCTGATCCAGCCAAGTGAAATCAGTGGGACACTCATGTACTACACATTCAACATACATATAAGTAGTTGGCTGGATCAAGGCCTGAATAAATGGTTAAGATAACCCATTTGACATAATGTTGGAAACCTCAAATCTTATCCCCTTTTTGTCTATGCCTCAAGAAGATTTGCAAGGAATTCAGGATCAGGCTCTGAGACTATATCCCTGCCAAGACATATTAGAAAGAAACTGTGAACATGAAAGAGAACAGATCATGTGTCAAAACAGTGTATGTTAATTATTGACTCTTTTGGCGTTGTGGGTTTTTTAATTTTTAAAATTATTTTAGTTAAATTACAAAGAAAGCTAGCAAGCCAGTAAGCAATTTTCAGTACCAGATAAGTACATAGTTTAGTGAGTATGATGGAGGTAACAGGTGTTAATCATTACAGGACTTTGTCTGGATAATGTCTTTAAATCTCCGCCTTGGCAGGATCTGCTTATGAAATCATGCCATTCCCATTATACATGGTTTGATTTTTAGAAGAGAATTGAGATTTGCTGGGAGTGAATCTTTGAGTAGCGATGACAAATCAGATAATCCTGTAAGAGACAGTCCCACTTTAGGAAAATATGATTTGATCTCCCTTCTCCCTTGTAGAAATTAAAGTACTTAAATGTTCTCTGTTACGATGATTGCAGATTGATGGAATAGTTGTAGTTTTGGGAAAATATAAAGAGAGATGTCAACATGTTGATAAACGTATGTGCCAGAAATATATGTATCACACGCCAGTCTGTTTAAAAACCGTCGAAGAGGGAATTAAGGGAGACTTTCCTCTTGGATGGCAAATAAAACAGTAGCTCACACGAGACATTACATCATTAGAAAAAAGTATATTTGAGCAAAAATGGGCTAAGGATGCAAGACTTTCATCCAGATCTAGATTTCAAAAACTTTAAGATAAAGGGGCAGCAGTCAAAGCAGAGCCAGGATTTGGCTTCAACTCAATATAAAGATTTAACCTCAGATTTCCATAACTGGTCAGGGGCTGGCAGGCATTGGATAGGCATGCCAGGGCAAGGGAGCAAGGGGAGGTGGGGTTTTTCATGGATCTCATGCATGCTGGATCCAGCATCTGCTTTGTCTGGTCTGGGACCTGCACTGCACATGGTGCCTGTCCCGGACTGGCTGGAAAAGGCACCTCATACAGCTTGCAGAGCGGGCACTATGTGTAGCATAGCCTTGGACCAGCTGGAGTGGACAGCATGGGTTCTGGATCTCGCATGTGGTGGGGGAGAGAGGAGGAGGAGTCCATGGGTCTTATCTGGCTCACATGGCCAGCCCTGCACCTTTCATCTGGCCCATGGCCAGATGAGTTTGCGCCCCTGGTGTAGACACAACTATGCCAACAGAAAATGCTTTTATTAGTTTAGCTAACAACTTAGTGGAAATTGTGTACTATGCTCCTTTTGTTGGTGTAAACGGTCTCCAAGGAGCTGCAGTGACTCAACAGCTCCTGAGGGCATCAGTGCTAAATCTAATCTAAGAGCTTGTCTGCAGGCAGAAGTGACAATTTTTGTCTGATCTGGCCCCTGAAAGCGCTCTACAGCTGTGACCTAACACAAGTACTTTAAAAGGGCCCAATCTCACAACAGTCTGCATCCTCATTAGGTGATGGTTTAGATGAAGGTGTTCCAAGCAGAGTGCCGTCATTAACTTGTGTCAGTGCACCCTGAATGGGAAAGGGAGCAGAGGGAGCTTGGTCTGGGGGTTGCCTAGCCCATGCTGGAGGGTGGGATGGCTGGATTAGAGCCCCGCACCCCCTTGGGCTCCAATCCACCTGCCCCACCCTCCAGTGCTGGCTGGGCAGCTCCCAGACTGAGCTCCCTCTGCTCCCTTCCCACCCTCCCATACTGAAGACAGTGCCGAGGGTGGGAGTGGGGAGGGACAGGGCTAGGGCAGTCTCACAGCCACTCCAAACTGCAGCTCAATCCTCCAAGCCCCGGATCCAATAGCGAATGTCTGTTAGGTCCGAGGGATCACTGTAACTCATGATGCTTCCTGGTGAAGTACCATGAGTTACAGTGGGGAGCTGCACTTCTGTCTGCACCTACAAACAGACACAGCTTTGCTTTAGTTTGGTTAACCTGGTTTAGTTAAAGCCATGCAAAGCACCATGTGGCCACTCTCAAGTCACTGTAGAAATGCCTTACATCTATTTCCTTAAGTCCATAAGTAACAGGCTTCCACGCAGTTTGTGTTCCAGATTTGTCTTCTTTCTTTACTAGGCATTACATTTTACTAGGACTCCGTACAGGCTGGGCTCACTGCAGTTAATGTAGCATTATATATCTGATGGGACCATATATCAAATTTCGGTTTCCCTCTCTAAGACATCTCTCAGTGAATGGTTCTGAGAGCCTTTCTTAACAATTTTTCAGAAATTGGGAGAAAGATAATAAAATAAAGGTCTGGGAAAAGGTAAATTTGCTTAACCAAATGAAGTTTTATCTCTAAGCTGTCATGAAGATGGTGATGGCTTATAGAGCATGGTAGAAAAAGCCTTTATTTACATAAGTTAAGGCTGTCCGTGTCTGCCCAGCAGTCATTCTGATCACGTGTATCAAAGAATTCCTGTGTGCCGGAATAAATAACGATGCTGTCAATGCATCTCTGTAGAGATGTGGCCATTACGTCTCAAGTGCCGTCGCTTCATCTACTCCATACGCAGCTGTCTTCTTCCTCCTGTAAAATGATTTCCTTTTCATTTAAAGCAAACTCAATTATAATTCGTTCATAACTAGCTACGGGGCATCATCTCTCTCCCTTACATCAATGTCCATCCGCTGCTCTTTTGTCTTTTTCTAATCGGCATGCTGGAAGCAATTCTGGACACGATGCCTCAGACTGTGCCAGCAGTCCATACCGGACCGTACGCGCTAACAGAAAGATTCATTCAGATCACAAAGGGGAAAGGAAAGAGAACACAAAGGAAATATCAAAATCTGAAGAAGTCTGACATTAGTGGTCGCCCACTCACTCCGTCTCCCACAGATGAAATGTCCTGCATTGCCATCAATGCATTGTCCTGAGCTGATGGCAAATGGCAAAGCTCCAGGCAGGCACAAGATATTTGGCTACTGGTGCTCCCTTTAAATAGATACAGCACGTGATGGCCTGCATGCCAACGAACTCTGCTGGCCAGTGCAGAGAGAAGGGAGGGAAATATTGCCCCCTTTTTCCTACCCGTGCCTACCATTTTTGCATGGCTCGTCCTTCTACAATCAATCTTTTAGTGAGCTGGAGCTCCAGAAAACAAATCCTCCCTTCATGAGGTGTGCAGCCAACAAGACACCGACCAGAACGCCAGGCGGATGAAGAAAGGATGGGATTCTTGATTTCCAAAATGAATATTAAGCATGTGAAAACATTAACCTTGGAAATTAGGGGTTGCTAGCATCCCTCTTGACTTTAATTAAACTCATTGTCGTTTTATGGTGAGCTCCCTCTCCCTCTCTCTCACTGGAAGTCCATTTGCCAGAGAGATTTTACCCAGCTCTCAAAACTCAATTTTTAATTAAAGTTATTCACTGGCTTTGAACGACTAATGACCTCTTATCAGGTGTTCAATTAGAACTCACAGCCAATGCACTTTCCCCTTGTGCTGTTTATTAACACACTTATTTTTTTATACCATCCCCTCTGTTGAGACTCTTCGCACTTTACAATAATAGTGGAATGTAAAATTTCCTTTAAGCACATTTCCCCCGGTCCCTCGAATCACTAGAAGACAAGGCCAATAGTAACATGAAGAGGACAAGCTGATCAAAATGTGTTCCCACAGGATGAAGTACCACCACTTCTGAAAAGGTAGTCTTTATTGGATCATTTTTGGAAAGAAAAAGAAAATCCTACTAGGGACACTTTCTGGAGAGACAGTCCATTGTAAACATTAGGGATTGTTGATACTATATTTTTTTTAAATGTAAGATGGTCTTTTTCAAACAAAATATTTTTTTTCTAAAAATGTCCTGTATCTTAATTTCAGGTTAAAAAGTGTAAAAAAAACCCAAAAAACTTTTCTAGGCACCATAGATGTGTCTTTGGATGTCTTATTATTTTCTTACATTGAGTGTCAGAAAATGCTTGTACATCTTAAATTCAAGAGGGTCTTACGTTTGAAGGAATTTGGGAAGTTCCTTATTGTTTTTATGTACCCCGGTTCTGCAATGGGTTCCATGTTATGGACTTGGCTAGCTTCTTAGGAGCCTTTTGAAGCCTGGACAGACCTTTGTCCAGGATTGGGACTGCAGAGTTTCCTGAAAACAGTGAACAATTGGAATGGGAATGGAAATGGCTTCCTAGAGGTAAAAAGCTCCCTTCTTCTCATGCTCTCTCATTTAAATTAGACTGAGGCTTAACATCACGAGTTAATTTGCTAAGAAATCTGTGAGCCCAGGCTGAAAGATGCTATTCATCAGCAGAGAAAAGGCTGCAGCACACAAATGCTGCACCATAAACCTGTACGTATATATGCCAACCACATGCATGCGGGAACGCAGAACACGGAGCCGTCCTCTGTTATGTGCATTATGTGATCCTAACTGGACTTTTGGATGTCACATACTAGTACAATTTAGCAGAAAGCTTTTAAAACCAAAATGCTGTCCTTAGGGAGAAATCTGCAGTAGATTCAAACATTAATATAATATAGCTTCCATTTCAGTGTGGATGTTGCATGATAAACAAACCAGTGTTAATAAAATAAGGGCTCAACATGGCTAATAGGACTAGATTGACATTTTAAGGAAAAAAAATACTTTCTGGGCTATGTTTCTCACTGGAGTGTATGGGGAACTAGCCTCACAAATCCTATTGGTGTTAACTGGATTTGTCAACTAACTTCATGCCTGGGTCTTAGGAAGCATATCTCATGATGTCTTCATAACTTTAAGAAAATTAAAGATTTCTAAATGCTGCTGTTGTTTTCCAGTGTGGCGCAACAGTAAGGAAAGCATATGCCACCAAACTCTGTGCTGGAAGCTATTTAGCAGACAATACATTTAAATTTATAATTATTGACTGAATGCAGATTTCATAAAAGAGTCCACAAAGAAGCTGTTAGCTTCCTACTGAACTTCAACTTATGCTGGCAACGAAACAACCCAGCAGCATATTAAATACTGATTTAGTAATAAATTAATCCAGCATCATTAATTAATCCAATTTACCTCATTCAGCCAATTAATCAGTGCAGAAAAGACCTTTATCCCTTTATTCCAACCAGGAGCATTTCCTCATCCGTCATCCAAAGTCCTGCCCAATCATTTTAGAGCATGCCAGGAAAATTAAATTTGGGCAATTCGGGATCCCTGGGGAGCTCCCATTGAGAATACCAAAATCAAGCGGGATCTAGTCGCAGCCCGTGCAGTGATCAGATGTGGGAGTTCATCACAGGGAGAGAGGAGCTCTCTTATGCAGACACATCTCAGGTCATTTATTAGGGCTCTCTGACCAATACATGCATGAAAATGGCCACTTCTCTATAGGAATGCACAATCCTTGCTCTTTTGTTGAGGCTTCTGTTTACAAAGTGTCTTTAATTTTCCTGATTTTATAAACTGGACAGAAGGGTTTAACAGCAGCATGGCAGAAAACTCTCAAAACAAAACCTTGGCTCTTGCCAGTGATGTTCATTCCAGTGTTGCAGCCCTCAAGTTAGTGCTCCCTACTATATGAGTGAGCAAAAGAATAAAACAATACAGAATAAACTGCTATACATGATGTTTCATTTTGGGATGGCTGGCTATAGCAATAACCAGTCACAGATGAATGCCTTCATCTCCTAAGCTATCTATCAATAAAATAATCATGTAAAGCTAATTTTCTTTTCGTTGCTCTTTGAATGTAATTTTTTTCTATTACATTCCTAAAATATAAAAATGCACCACAGGTACCTTAATGGTGAGAAAATATTTGTGTCCTCTGCTACTGTATTAACTGCTACCCAGATTATCTTTTGTGACTCCACAATGGCCTGTTTGATCTCTCCTCTAGGAGAATGCTGCCCCATACATCTCAACAACAAGGAAAGCATAGGGGTAACAACTGAGAGTTGCTGATTTAGGATAAAAATGACCAATAACAAGGAGCTTGCTTATAAATATAAGCCTTCTCCTTATCTTTCTGGTATATTATTTGCTTAGCAGGTGCAGAAAACCAGAAGTTTCTCCCTGATCATCCTGTCCCAAAGGAAGGGGTCAGATGCACAGCTTCTTGTTCAACCATGCCCAGTTTAATCAAGGCAGCAGCGGTAGGAAGGTGTTTGCCATGCTCCTCGCCATTATGCTTCACCTGAAAGAACCACATGTTAGGGTGGACAGGTCTTTCTGCCATCTGGCCTTTGATCTCGCTGTTGAGACTGTCAGCTGTACGTGTCATTTGTGGTTGAGTGGCACCACCTGACATTGGACTATGCTCCTGGATGTCAAACTAGTTGGCAGAGAGGCTCATGGAGATACTGGTTGGCAAATTGTGTCATTGTGCAGATGTGCATTGACATCCTTGACAAATAAGAATGAGAAGAACCTGACCTGCAATCTCCCGTGATACAAAATTGGGAGCATTTGCTGGTAGATCTATTTAGCAGAGCCTCTGACATGAGCAGACCCAGGACCGACAAGCACTTTACAGGAACGTATATGAAATATCTTGAAAAGTGTGAGGAAATTGGTGGCTATCAGACATCCAGGGCCCAGCTGCCCCCTGTGAAGTCACTCAGGCCTGGGCAGTAGGAATGCAAAATGTGTCCAAATCAACAGGTTAGAAATTGCGCTCAAGTGGAAATGGCTTTACAAGGTTGGAGTTTCTCCTTTTGCCGACCTGTCATTTATAGTCATTCCGAATTAGGTTTTTCTGTTCACACACAAGAGAATATGGGATATATGGACTGTCAGGAGCGTGGGTCCAGACATGTAGGAATAAGTGATTAAGACCAGGATTGCTGAGTTTCTCTCAGATTGTTAGCACCTGGAGATGAACAAAACCAGCTCCGCATTTCACTTACTCAGGATCCATCTAGCAGACTGCTTAACAAAGAGCATTGTAATATCTCCATCTTGTGGTGCGATGCTAGATTGCTTTCCACTGGTAGCAAAGACGAGAGGAGACTGTACCATTTGAATCTCAGTTGCAGACCTCCACTCACAAATTGCAGCCTTAAGCCCAGATCCAGAGCTTTAGTTTGGGCCAGATCTTAATTTTCGCTGTATATTCTTCTGCACATGTGGCCTCAGTATTTCTTTCTTTCTTTGTTTGCTTTTGGGTTTTTTTTTTCTTATGGATGGACATTGGCAGGAATTGAGAAGGTCAACTCGGCTTTGTTGGGAACTGCCAGTTCCTTACCATGCTCCGAAGCAGTTCTCCAGAAAAGCTAACATGGACATTTTCGCTACCAAAGTACAGGTGACTTTTTTTTAAATAGCATCCCTCGAACAAATTTGAATGAAAGGATTTTCAGTGAGACCGCATAATTACCCCATGGATATCTAACAAATCATCTTCTGTGATGTGTTTTCGGAGTGTCATTTCAAGGATGGCCAATCAAAGTGACCATGAAATTATTGCAGAAATTATATTTTGCAGGCAAAATATGTAGCCTCACTGGGACTCCTCATCAGCTCCTGCTATAAAAGTACCAGGACTTTTCTGAGCTCATCTATTTATAAATCCTTGCAATCAAAGCACTACCCTAGTCTGTAATCAAGTGTCCCTATATAGACTTGTTCTCTTTGTGGTTCACTCGTCAAAAATGAAAAGGCATTTTCTGAAGGTGAAAAACTTGGAGATCATTTTTTAAGCTCTGAAATGCTGCAGTCCAGATCGACAAGACAAATTGGATGATCAATCAAGCCCCGTCTTTCCAGGGAGCTAGGCCTGTGAGATATGATGATCGGGTGCCATTGCTTGAAACAGGGCCTGAAGATGCTCAGCACCTTGCAGGTTTGAGCTCAAGGCACAGAAGTGAATATAGATGATATGTTCATGTGCAGGGAAACAATACGTTGGCCTGAACTTCATCTTTCTAAGTCATCGACATTGTGCTGGCAGGAAATGTGTTTAATTTGCATTCTTTTAGGAAAGCTGGCATCAAAAAACCGGAACACATGGCACTGAGCCTTGTTAAATGAGCATCAGTCTATTTAAATATAAATCTGTTTATCCATTTCCAGATCTGCTGAACAAAACAGAGCTGTGTGTGTGTCGCTACACAGGCAGAAGAATGGATCCGGTATATCAGATTTCTTATTCACTGATGCTATTTGGATTCTCTTATTTTCCTATTGTGTCATCACCCTCAAACTGATAGAAATGAATCATCGCAACATTCATTAAGTAAAGCTGTCAGTGTTTTTAAGCAGGAGGCCCTGGATGTAGAGCTGTGCTCGCTTTACTTGTATAAAGCGGTGAAGTGAATCAAGTACCAAAGGCTGCTCACGTTCACAGCAGACCACTACTGGAAGAAAAGGGTGGTGGTTTCCTTCCTGCCTTCTCCTCCAGTCCCTGAACAGGAGACCTGTCAATGAAGTGGCAATCTGCAGGTGTAGTCTTAAAAAGTTACTTCCCAAGAGCTTAGTTGACAACCTACTGATCAGCTAATGTGAAACAGAGCCCTCTGAAAGGGGAGCAAGGAGAAAAACAACCCAGAATATTGGTGTGTTATGCATAATTCATTTGGAGACTAGACACAAAATACCACAGGAAAGGAATTAAAATGTGCCATGCAGGACTAGGGGTAACTTATTCCTTATGCTTATGTTACTCCATTGATTAAGGACTATGTGGCTTCTCTGTGCATTACAAATCTTATCTTCAAAGCATTCCTGTCTTTACTACCTAATGCACCAAATGTCTTGTACAACTGTCCAGTTGGTTCACTGACCTTATTAAATGTTGGGCTTAAGATCGAGTTCTTACAGAAAACACAAATCCTAGAGATTTGGCCAGCAGCTGGGTCATCTGAGTGCTCCCATACCTAAGAAGTTCTAGCTCTTCAGACCAAGAAGTCCCTCTGAGGATTGTAGTGACAAATGGGTACATGTGTTTTTCCTCATTTCCAACCCTCTTAAATGAGGAGGAAAAAAATTCAGTCCTGCTTCAGACAGTTATTCTGGGGGAAAGCTCCTTTTTTCTGGGTTAGCTTATATCATTTAGCAAGATGTTTTAACCAAACCAAAAAAGACAATCTTATAGCTCAGGGGTGTCACACACATCTGGCTTGTGGGTCGGATGAGTGATATAGGACCAGTCCACAGCCTAGATGAATAGTGCAGGGCCAATGCAGCAGATGGATCCCTCCACCCCACAGTCTACGCCTCCCCGGAGTATGCCAAATCCAGAGCATGCAGTACCCACTCCAGCCAGTCTAGGACTCCCACTGTATGCAGCATCTACCCACGATCAGCCAAGGCAAGTGCAAATATCGGACCAGTGGAGCAGGGGCTACAGTCCTAGACCGGTTGAGGCGGGCACCATGTCTGCCTTGCATCCCGCGCTGGCTGGGGCAGGCACCATGTGTGGCTTGCATTTGTGTGCCTTATTGTGCTGTGTGCAGAGTGTGCCGGGGTGGCACCGGGGCTGGATGATGGGGATTCATGGGCCAGATCTGTGACACCCCAATTATAGCTGAATAAGAACATCCACAAAGGGGCCTCTGCCAGGTTGGCTGTATCACTAGCCAGAGAAGGCCTTAGTCTGAGAGCTGTGCAGATCTTTAAACTCCGTACTTTTCTCCCATTCCCCTCCAGCCTGCCAAATAGAAAACTAATATTATAATTACTGTTAAGAAATATTAATATGAATAATATTACGAATAAACCTTTGTTCTGCTCTCACGTTTCTTTATGGCTTTCAAGGACATTCATTGGATGTCATGAAGGTGAAAAGTCATGAAAAATGATGAGGTTATAATGGGCCATAAATATCTCCAGGAAAACACTGAGAGACCAGAGGTCAAAGACACTATGAAGATAGGGCTTAAGAGCCTGACCTTGTTTGCTCACTATTGATTTTGAGCATGTGTTGAGTAGTATGATCGGGAGCTGCGTGTTTGCATTTTGCATGTTATTGGCTCCTACAGAGCAGGGCATGGCTGTGGGAATAGTCATTAAAATGCTTTGCTGTCTCTGGAGAGTGGCAGTGCATTTCTAGAATGAGAGTGTCTGGCAAAGAGAATCACCTTGGCCCTTGGGAACCACCTCATGATGGGTTGTCTGCAGGTGGACTAGAAGTTGGTCAGGCTGAAAGCAAGAAGCAGCAATGAGCCAAGATGAAGCCTAGTATGAATATGCTCATTGAGGGTTGGAGGGGATGGCTGAATGTGTCCCAGGAAGGGTGAGTTTGTGCACTGTAGCTGAGCTCCATTCAGTAGGAAGGTGTTTCACAATTGCGTGGATGAGCACTACCTGCCTCAAGAAGTTTATGGGCCAACAAGAGGCAAGGCGCTGCTGGATCTGGTCCTGGCCAAAGGGGATGATCTGATCAGCGACCTAAGAATTGAAGGGAAGCTGAGTGACGGTGACCACAAGCTGATCACTTCCACTATCCATTGCAAAGCCGGCAAGACATCCAACAATGCAGTAGTCCTCAACTTTAGGAAAGCTGACTTTCATAAGCTCAAGAGACTTGTTCTTGCAGAACCTAAGAGGCCATGATTTCACAGGGAGGGGAGTTCATGATGAGTAGTTGCTCCTTAAGAAATCGATCCTAGAAGCACAAGGGGAGTCCATCCCCACCTGTAGGAGAGGTGGTAAAAGGGCTCAACAACCCC
The DNA here is from genome assembly GCF_000455745.1 of Alligator sinensis. Lineage (NCBI taxonomy): Eukaryota > Metazoa > Chordata > Crocodylia > Alligatoridae > Alligator > Alligator sinensis. The sequence goes on along the minus strand of NW_005841887.1, from coordinate 2,770,803 downwards.
CCTTGGCTCAACAGGGAACTCATGGACCTCCTACATCTAAAAAGAGAGGTGTATAATGGATGGAGGACAGGAAACACTACTGAGGAGGAGTATACTGCACTGGCCCACACCTGCAGGGAGTGAACTAGGAAAGCCAAGGCTGCAGCTGAACTCCATCTGGCTACACAAATCAAGGACAATAAAAAGTCCTTCTTCAGGCATGTGGGGAGTCGAAAGAAGAACAAGGGCAACATTAGACCCCTGTTAAACCAGCTGGAGCAGCTGACTACCGACATCCAGGAAAAAGCCAATCTACTTAATGATTACTTTGCATTGGTTTTTCACCAGCCCAAAGGGTCCACCCTGCCGAACATGATGTGGGATGAGCGGGGTGAAGATGGATATATGCCCCACATTGGTGTGGATCTTGTGAGGGAGCATCTTGAGAGGCCGGACCCCCATAAATCAGCTGGTCTGGATAGGTTGCACCTAAGAGTGCTAAAGGAGCTGGCAGATATCATAGCGCAGCCACTGGTGAGGATAGTTGAGAACTCATGGTGCTCGGGCAAAGTACGTGAAGATTGGAAGAGGGCCAATGTGATGCCCATCTTCAAGAAAGGGAGGAAAGAAGACCCGGGAAACTACAGACCAATCAGTTTGACCTCAATCCCTAGGAAGGTTTTGGAAAAAATTATCAAAGAAACCGTTCTTGACCGGCTACATCCTGAGGGACAGCCAGCACGGGTTTGTTGCAGGTAGGTCTTGCTTGACCAATCTCATTTCCTTCTATGACCAAGTGATGTATCATCTGGACAAGAGGGAAGAGGTTGATGTCATATATTTAGACTTTAAAAAAGCCTTTGACCTCGTGTCCCTCATGGAAAAATTGGGCAACTGTGGCCTCGACTATTCCACGGTCTGATGGCTGGAGAACCGACTCTGAGGTCGGACCCAGAGAGTGGTAGTTGACAGAACTGAATCAATGTGGCGCTCGGTGACTAGTGGGGTCCCCCAAGACTCTGTTCTTGGACCTGTACTCTTTAATGTCTTCATAAACGATTTGGACAGTGGTTTCAAAAATGGATTGGCCATGTTCACTGATGACACCAAACCTTGGGGAACAGTCTCCACACTTGAGGATAGGCTGGTGATCCAAGCCAACCTCGATAGGCTTGCAAGGTGGGTGGATGAAAACCTGATGGCATTCAATACGGAACAATGTAAGGTGTTTAACCTCAGGAATAAAACCCCTCATCACACTTATAGGCTCAGCAATGCTACACTTGCTAGCACCATGACTGAAAGAGACTTGGGGGTCATGACTGGCCACACAATGAACATGAGCCACCAATGTGATACTGCAGTTGGCAAAGCGAACAAAACTCTGGCTTGCATCTCGAGCAAGACCCAGGATGGCATCCTCCTGTTGTACTTGGCCTTGGTGAGGCCACAGCTGGAGTACTGCATCCAATTCTGGGCTCCACAGTTTAGGAAGGACGTGGAGAAGCTTGAAAGAGTCCAGTGGAGACCCACGCACATGATCAGAGTGTAAGAGAACAGGCCTTATGAAGAGAGGCTGCAAGCTACGGTACTCTTCAGCCTGGAGAAGCGCAGGCTCAGGGGTGACTTGGTGGCAACCTATAAGTATATGGGGGTGTGCACCAGGATCTGGGGGAGTGACTGTTCACCAGAGCACCCCAAAAAATGACAAGGTCCAACGGTCACAAACTCCTGTAAGACCGTTTTAGGCTGGACATATGGAAAAACTTCTTTACTGTCCGAGCCCCCAAGGCCTGGAACAAACTCCCCCCCAGAGGTGGTGCAGAGGTGGTACTCTGGACACTTTCAAGAAACATTTGGATGTTTATCTTGCTGGGATCTTTTGACCCTAGCTGATTTTCTGCTCCTTAGGCAGGGGGCTGAACCTGATGATCTTGCGAGGTCCCTCCCAGCCGTAATATCTATGAAATCTATGAGAATTGCAAGAGCAACATCTGCATGCCTACTACACGAAAGGCATGTCCACATGCATTTGATCTGAGATCAGTTTACTTACAAGTAAATGCTCCCGGGCAGGTGTCTACATGTGCAGGGATGTGGCAGAAGGTTTTCTGTTCCTAGCACCAAACTGCAGCCACTTCCTGCGGCCCTGCAATAGGCCCCTGCTGTCACCGGGGGGAGCTCCCGGATCCCGCTGCAGCAACTAGCAGCTGCCAGCCATCCTAAAAAGTCAGCCCTGCTCTCTGCTCCCTGACCAGCCAGTTCCCTGACCAGGAGCAGCATGCACAGTGCAGAGGCAGCAAGTGGCAGCACTCTCCTTGCTGCCTCTGCCTCCCTGCGCTATGGTTGCTCTAGCCCCTGGCAGCAATGATCAGGGCCCTGGGCTCCTGCTGGCCACTGCACTGGCCCTGCTGACCCACTGCACCAACCGCCGGCTGACCTATGGCCATCTGGGCCCATCCCAGCCCCCGCACATGCAGCAACCTCCTGCCTGGCCGCAGTGTGCCCTCCCACAGCTACCGCTGCTGTGCACCTACTGCCTGGACCCTGTCTAGCTGGCTGGACCCTGGCGTGGATGCCAACGATGGACTCTTGGACGCTACCGGTGGAGTCGCCCTCGCCGTCCTGAGCCTCCAGCCCTGCTGCCTCTGGGCCCACCAGGTCAGCCTCAACTGGTGGCTGCACATCGTCCAGCAGACCTGGGATGACAAGCAGTGGCTGGAGGCACTCCAGATGACCCGGGCCACATCTGGAGCGACAAGACACCAACATGTGGCCGCCCCTCCCCACAGACACCTGCCCTCGTGCTGTTTGAGATAGCCACACCTGTCAGCCTCCGCTATGTAGGCCATCTCTTTGGCATGGGCAAGGCTACCACTGGGGAGGCTGTCCTGGAGGTGTATGGCCCCCTCCAGGATGTGCTGGGGCCCACCATGCTCTGGGTGCACAACCCCCTGGCCGTAATGGTGGGGTTTTGTGCCCTAGGTTTGCCCCAGTACATTGGGGCCCCATCACCTGCCTCTCGCACAGCGATTGCCCCTACTATAGCTGGAGGGGCTTTCACTCCGTTGTGGTCCAGGGCATCGTGGACCATCACAACACCTTCATGAACATGGGTTCCAGATGTGTGGGCAGTACCCATGATGCCTGAGTCTTCCAGAGCTCCACCCTGCCAGGCCTGATGCAGAGTGGGTGCTTCATGCCAGGGGTGCTGGACCTGCAGCTGGGTGCCATGGTGGTCCTGTTCCTCCTCATCAGGGACCGTGCCTACCCACTCTGGTTCATGTGGCCCTACATCAGCCAGCTGGACCTCCGCCAGGCCCACTTTAACCAGTGCCTGGGCTGGACATGCACCCTGGTGGAGTGCACCTTTGGGTGCCTCAAAGGATGCTGGTGCTCCCTCATCGCCTGCTTTGAGCTCACTGAGGACAACCTCCCCTGGGTCATCGTTGCAGCCTGTGCGCTGCGTAAAATCTGCGAGGCCTGGGAGGAGCTCTTCCGCAAGGCCTGGGTGGAGGAGGAGGACACCTGGCAGTGGGAGCACCACCTGCAGTGGCAGTGATGGTGACAGTCGCAGGGCCCCGCCAAGGCCCTGGGCAAGCCGCATACCCGCTCCTTGGGGACAGGGCACCAGGTGTGAGGGGTGCTGGCTGACCACCTCCTCCTGCATTCCCTGCTGTAGCCCATCTGGACAGCTTCCCATGGACCCATCCCATCGCACACCACCGCCCCCCACCCCCCCGCCCCGGCACCACGCTTACTGTGGATGTCTCAGAAGAACATCAAACATATCCCCCTTTCCCTTCCCACTCCCTCCCAACAAACAGAGCCCCACCACTGCCCACCTCACCCAGCAACAATCAAACACCCTCTTCCTGTACAAACTATTTACATCGTGGTTTGTGTGCCGTCCTGGGGTGGGGGGCCATGGTAAGGGGCAGGGCATGGGAGCAGGTGGCCAGCATCCTGGCTTCTGGCTATTTCCCCATGGATGCACACATTGCAGTGAGTCCGGTGGGTGGAGGCTCACCCAGGATGACAGTGGCTGGTGGTCCCCCGGCATGGGCAACTCCCCTTCCAGCAGCTGGTGTCCAAGCCCAGCAGAGCCGGTGTGCAGTCCTGGCCCCGCTGCAGGCAGCTTTGGGTCCGTGCCCACATGGAGCTGGGGCGAGTGGTGGGCCTGGGCCCAGGCAGGGGGGCTGGGTGGCAGGGGACCTGGGGCAGGGACTCCTGGCTGGTGGAGGTGGTGCTGAACCTCAGGTGGGGGCCTGCTGCTGGGTGGCAAGCAGCTGCCAGGGGACAGGCAGGGCTAGGGTTGGGGGCCAGGCAGTGGGTGGGACGAAGGCGATGGCCAGGTCCAGGACAGTGTCTAGCACCCAGTGGTCATCGTCTGTGGCATGCACCACAGTGCCCAGGACCATGTCTGCTCCCGCAGGGCCTCCGCCCGCTTGCACTCTGGGGCCAGAAGCTGCGCCTGGAACTGCTGGTCCACCTGGTCCCACACATCCTCGCAGGCCACCTCCTCCTCCCACTGGGCCCATGTGTCCACCAGCCAGGCCTCCTATGCCATCACCAGCGGGTCCAGGAGGACAGTGTGGTGCTGAGTTTGCCTCTGTGGGTGGCAGCAGCCCTGGGGCCCTGGCAGTGGGTGGCGGTAACTCAGCCTGCATCCTGGCTGCCCACTGCAGCCTCTCCCCCATGCACAGCAGCAGGGCCTGCAGAGCCATGAGAAAGAAGTTTTTTGTGAGAGTTTGCAACATTTTTTAGATAAGATGTGCTGTGCCAGGGGCTGTGCACTGCCTGGCCTCAGATCAGGGGTTGGGCATGCACAGGTGCCCAGGGACCATGGTAAATCAGGCAGGCAGGGCTGGGCCCAGGAGGCCACTGGCTGAGTCCTCCATCCCTGCTTGCTCCTCTGGGGCAGGTGGGCCACTGAGTGCTGGCTGCAGGTAGCCTGCCTCCCTTGCCCCATTCCCATGGTGGGACGGGCCTGGCTTCTGGCAGCACCTGCTGCCATGGCTCTAGACCCTGCTGCCCCCCACTTCTCCTCCTGTGGGCCAGCTGCTCTGTGCTGCTGTGAAGCCCACAGCACCCAGGCTTGGGGGACTGGGGCTCCCAGATGACTGGGACACGAAGGTGGTCATGCTCCCGCCTTCTCCATAAGGGGCCTCTCTGGGGAGGTGCCCCGGGTCCAGCCCCCCCAAGGCGGCACTGTGCCCCAAGCATTCCCCTGCTGTGAATTTCGCAGGCAGTGTAAGAGGAGCTGTTTGTGCAGACTGTCAGGTGCCCAACCCACTACACTGTGCTGCTGCTGATCACCGTGGTGCCCCGAGCATCCCTGCACAGCTGGCATGGGACCCTGAGCTTTGACAGCACAGGGGACAAGCCTCTACTGCTGCCTGGAGGGCTACCTGTGGTTGTGCAACATGTCCCTGTCCCCCGCAACCGAGGAGGACATCACCTCTGGCATTGATGCATTCCTTGGTGTGTGAGAGGCCCATGCCCACCTAGTTGTGGGGGCACCGGCTGCTCAATAAAGTTTTGCATCACCTCCCGCCTCCCTTCATGTTGTAGGGGGAGGAACCTAGGGTCAGGAGAGTGCAAGCAGGGTGGGCTGTATTGGCAGGGGGGGCAGGGACAGGTGCAGGGTCTGGGGCAGGGAGTGCCCTCCCCTTCAGTGCAGGGCTTACTACATGGCTGGGGCTGGCATGGTCAGTGGCTCCACTCAGTCCTGGCTCTGGCAATGGTGTGTGCCTCTGGGTGGTGTCTTTGCATGGCAGGGCATGGTTTATGGGCACCTGAGCAGGGGCCCTCAGGGAGGAGCTGGCACTGCTGGTGGCCGTGGTGACATGACTGGCTGCACCTCGAGGCTGGGGCTGAGGATGCGGAGCTGTCAGGGCAGGCGCTGGCCTGGGCTCTCCAAGCTGCTAGTGGAGGGTGCAGGCAGGGAGCTCGGTGGGATGGGCTGTGGGGGGCCCGAGGGGCCCTCCCCCACCAACACATCACCCCAGGTGCCAGGCTGGTGCAGGGGCTCAGGCAGGTTGCCTGTGGTGCTGTACACAGCACAGCTGCACCATGGGTCCTGGGGCATGAGGATGTCAGTCAGTTGCCACATAAAGGGCATGGACTTGTGGGCACTCCCCCACCGACAGTTGTGGTCAGTGATGGTGACCCATTGTGCCTGCAAGGCCTTGACCTTTATGCAGCGCTGCCACGCCAACTGGTTGTGCACATGCTCCCGTATCTGGCCTGACAGCCCCTCATAGATGTGGGCATTGGAGCACCCACCCATGTAAACTGCTGCTGCACCCCCACTTCACCTCACAGCGCTATGAGATCGCCAGTCTCCTGCAACCGGTTGGGGCCCCGGGTGGTAGGCACTAGCATGGGTGAAGATGAGGCCTTTGGGGCTCCTGCACCTGTGCATGGCTGTTCCTGTGCTGCTGGGCCTGAGCAGCAGCCTGCAACACCTAGTGCAGGGGCATGGTGTGGGGCTGACAGCTGTGCAGCGAAGCGATGCCCCACAGCACTGGCAGGCTCCAGGTAGGCTGCTGGGGGTGGGCTGCAGGCAGCTGGAGCTGGACCTGGCAGCTGGGCCTGGGTGTTGGCAGGCCTGGCAGGAGCCTGGAACACCCTGCAGGCCTGGATGGCACGGGACTGGTAGGTGCATGGCACTCTGGTGCCAGGGTGCAGGCAGGCTGGTACCGCTAGCTTGCAGCCTGCCCAGGGGGACACAGGGGCCTGGAGTGGCCTCAGGCTGCCTGTACATGTGCCCCCGGGCTCAAACTGCCTGCAGACTTTTAAGGGCCTGAGGTCAGGGCTGCCATAGAGGTAGTCCATCCCTGGAGCAAGAGAGGGTCCCAGCCCTGGAGTCCTGGGGCTAGCCTCATGCTGCCCTAGTGGCAGGGCTGACTGGGAGCAAATCTGCTCCCAGTTGGCGTCTACACATGCGTTACTGCGCAGTAACCACTCACAAGTAAATTTGCAACTTGCATTTGCAGGTACCAAATTTACTCATGAGTAGCATCATTTACTGCGCAGTAAGCATGCACATGTGTAGGCAGTAAGCATGCACAGTAAATTATGCTACTGCACAGTTAAACATCTTGTGTAGATGTGCACAAAATGCAGCAGTGCTGCGACAGTAGCAGACGGGGCCTTTGAGTCTTAACTGTAGTCCTCCGTGCCCTGTGTTACCTCCAAGGATTTAAATAGGTCCAGTTTGTAGTCGACTGTGTTTTGCTCGAGGGGATACAATACCAGAGGCCCAGTGGCATTTACATTTGAAAAGCAGGATGTCAGGGATCACAAGTGCATGCTGGAGATGGAGGTGGTGCTGCCACCTGGTGTGCAAAAGTGGAACAGTTGTGACAAGCATGCTAGAAGGGTGCTTTATCACAACTGGGATGGCAGGGTACCTACAGTTATACTGCACTGGTACTCAATCGCATTACTAAGCCTGGGTGACCAAGGCACGAGTCCTCGGTGCTGACCAAGGAGGGAGGCCCCAAAATGACAACAGGGGACTAGAGACTCTGGCCCTGAGGAGCAGAGATAGGAGTCCCCATCAGGAGTCTCCCCACCATGGGCAATGCCGTTACTACAGAGGGACGTGTCAGTGCAATCGAGGAGATATAGGGTTCACCCTTTTACAACATCCTCTTTTGATCCCTCTGCAGCAGTAGTACCTCCCACAGCAGCAGGGGAGGGGGCGCGAGGCTGAGGTGGGGACTCCTGCCCCCTTTCCGTGATGTGAAAGCCCCCAGCCCTTTGCCAGGCACACCTCTGGGTGAGCCGCGGCCATGGCAGAGAAGACTCTGCCTCTCTCCTGTGCTCAACACAACTCCCTCCCCACACTACCCGCTTCTGTCCAGGGTGCCAGAAATAGCTAGCTGCACCTCTGTCGTTACTAGCAAGTTACAGGTTATTTATGGAAACAGAGCAATGCTTTTAAGGCTTCCCACCGATATGCTGAAGCTGAAATATGAAGCCAAGGAGCACAGAAACTAAGGAAAGAACCTCACACTGCAGATAAACCAGGCAAGAAAGGGATCGGTCTCCTATGAAACTGATGGTAACGGACAGAAAATTCATGTAGCAAATAAATGGAAACCATCCATGTTGAGAGCATGACTTAAAAGAAAAGAATGAACTAGAACCCCAAAAGGAGACTGGACTGACCAGTTGGAAAAGAAATGAGTAAAAAAAGACTTTTTACTCAAAGCAATATGGTTTCCAGATACAAAGCAGTCACCTTGGTAAGTAAATGAGGCAACATGATGATTATTATGCATACTTTCTAACACAAAAGTAGTCCCTTTTCCTTTGTTGAAAAAAATATTTTTACAAACAGCCGATATAAGCAATTTTGGTCCATCCGAGACTGATGGAACAGATACAAGAACTTATTGCAAAGCTGGAACTCAATATTTTTTCCTAGGTGCCAATAACAGGTTCCTCTTATAGTTCTGAGACCCAAGCAGGATCATCTTAAAGGAAAGCATATTTCATTGTCAATTTTGCAAAAATCATAAAATAAGAGGCACGTAAAAACTTGCCTAGATGAATGCTACAGATAGCAACTTCATGATGACTCAAAACTTGCTAGAAGTGTGCAAATATTTAGCCAGTGCCACAGATTCACCTTTTCTTTACTCCTTATCAGACTGCAACATCCTTTTTGGAGGGAAAAACAATTTCCGACAGTCCACACCTGGAAAAGGAGATGTGCCCACCTACTGCCTTTGAAATCCCTGGGTCAAATTGATCCTTGGCTTAAGAGTTACACCAGAGATTAATTTAGTCTGATGTGTCAACACACCTGGCAGCATTTGAGGTGACATATCCTGAAGTCTAGCATAAGATGATGCCTATCTTAAAAGCAAAAACATGTTCCTTTTGGATACTTGTTGAAGTTGACCAACAATTATGCCTGTTCCCAAATATATGCAAATATTAATCAACAGTCTTCTTAGCTGTCTCTTAGCAATAGAGTTCTTAGTTACCACCTTCCAATTCTTCTGCAATACATATATTATCCTTTGCCAAGGAATGTTGTTTGGCATATCCTTAATATATCACCTACATAGTCATCAGTCAGCCTTAATGATTCATCTAGTAACATCTCTAAAGCCAGCCTTTGGGTTAATTGAATGGTTCATCACAGCTGACAAGAAAGAGTAGACTGATTCCCCACATATCAGCAATAAAAATATTGGGAAGTGGGAATTATTTAGATCAGAATCATCAGGCCATTGGAAACCTGAATTAACTAAGCTGGCTTTCTTGAAACTGTGCTGATTTAAATGATATCAGAATCTGTTTCATGAGAGCGTTTTGACATTACAGAGGCTAGCGGACTTACTACAAAACAGTATGTTAGATTTTGTGTTTTAAGACATTACGGTGTTTTCTGTTTTTATTGTCTTGCTTTTTAGTGTTCATACGTGATAAAGTATTGCCAGGTTGCATCATTGCATCTGTTCTTGTGATTAAGATGTTTGATTGCCTTTGTGGATGCTGCTTTCATATATCAAATATAGCCATAGAGAAACACCACAGACCTCATGAATCCAGAGTAGATTGGATACACGTCTGAATGGCTGGACATCTCTAGAAAAGGTAGGGATCTTCGGTGAAAGGCCAAAGATCAGATTTCTTCATCTTCTGACCAGATCATGTGAACTAGGCTGCTTCTTGCCATCAGAAAAAGGAGCTGCTGAATAGACAGCAGATGCTCAGACCAGCATGCTGCCTAATCTAATATAGTCAAACAATTATCCTAGGCACCTGAGAAGCTATTTTTAACTGTGATATTTTATCTACTTTATGTTGGGATGAAGAATATTAGGTCCCTGCACCCTGTGAGTGGCTGGAGCTATTCAGCCTCTCTCAGCTTCCAGATTTTGTGCACATACATGGTAACTTGGCTTCTTGGTCTCAAAGCCATTTGTTAGGATGCTCTGAGGCTTTCTTGGAGTCTGCAGGACCCTTGCCATAGGGTGTTACATGGCTTTAGATAAGAAGTCTCCATAAAACTGTAAGCAACATGTCTTCTGCAGTAAATCTTGCCACTTAGTCAGCAATGAAGCAGTCACTTCATGTGTTTTCTAACATCTCATCCCATCTGTCAATGAGTAGAAGCCAAGAAACTATAAACCAGTGGGAAAGACCTGTAGAGCTTCCAGCAAGACAGTCTGTGTCGGTGCAGATTCATGGGAAAGTGTCAAAAAAATCACTTGAGGTGTCCCAGTATATGCAACATAATTCCCTGGGCAATCCTCTACTGGATAATTTTACCGCAGCACAAAAACCTGCCAGTTCAGATACCAGAGGAATGACTATTACATCCAAATCTGACGAGAATAGAATTGAGGTAGTCTGTCATCTGTTGAAATCAGTGAAACTAAGCTGTAAGTCAGTGGGCCTGAGTCTCTTACCGCTTTACCCTGAATAGCATGGCTCTTCTCTTTCTGTATGGCTGACTTCTGAAGCCAGGTGCTACCAAGTGTGGCTGTGAGTGCTCGAATGGGGTGCTGAGTGATTGACCATAACAGACCTGAGCCCTACATTAACACTGTTCAAAAGTCCAAACAAACGCACAATATGACATTTCACAATTATATTCCTGACATAGGTTTAAAGGGCCACAGCCCACACTTCTGCCCAGTTGTTAAGGCAGAAGACTCCTCTGTCTTTGCTAGAGTCTGAAGTTTCTTTTCTTACTGATCAGTTAATTTTTGATTGATAAAACAGTTAACAAATACGCTGACCTCTCGCCCTCTGTGTGTCAGACATCGATTTGTTTTTCCAGTGCTGCTTGTGCTACTGAGAGGACTGGAAGCACCTCCTGGGTCACTGAATGCAGTCCCCTGCTAGGGCAGGCCACTGCCTCATATAATCCCTTTCACAAACTTATCCAGCTCCATTTAAACCAGCTCAGTGTTCTTGCCCCTGCTGTTCCTATGTGCAGGCTAATCCAGCATCTCATTCTTAAAATCACTTGAAACATTCATTTAATTCCCAGCCTGAAGTTATCCAAGGCCATTTTATAACCATTAGTTCTTGTGCCAATACTGTCCTTTAGCTATTTGTCATGAAGGGCTTTCTTTTGTCTGTAATGTCCTGCTATCAAATGAGCCATGAGATAACCTCTGTGTAAAATGATTTCCTGGTGTTTAAATAGCACATCACGTTGCTGACCCCAATTGCATGGTAAGAGAGACTGTGTTTTATATTCTAAAATGTAAGGAGCGATCTCCATCAGTGAAAATCTCTTCCAGACAAATACATATTGAATATGCCCTCACATGTTTGAGAAGGTCTTTACTCCTCAAGTGTATATTGAGAAAATCTTTTAGGGCTTCAATTGACTCCCTACTTCCAGAAATATATGGAAGGTGACTCATCTGAAGCAGCAACCACAGAGAAAGAAGTAAAAAAAAAAATCCTTACAAGAAGTAGAGGCAAAGTGCTGCTGTATTACAAAGAAATCCTAACAATAGAATTGGCTTCTTGGCTTCTGCAGGAACAACTCATCTGCAGTACCTAAAGAAGGCCGCAAGATGTCTCTTGAAACCAGCAATTGAAAGACGTCAGAAAACAGCAAAAGCAAAATAAACCCATTCACCATGTGACAAATTTCATAGGCTCCCCTCGCTCCCGTGTGTCAATGTGGATGTATATTCAGGTCAGATACTCTACTGATAAACTGGTAGAGCCCCACTGAAGACAAACAGAGTGATGATCTTTTGTGCGGAGACGCCTGTCCAAATATCACACCCACATGCACATACATCCCCCTACCTGACAGAGGAGGTCTTTGGCAGGTGACTTAAACACACACATTCAGTAAATCTCCAGCCTATTAACAACAGTATTGTCTTGTAAATGCAGAGAAATAATGATCATAAATGCACACCTTAAAACCTAAGCTAAAGAATATACTTGGTGTAACAGGAAACAATAAAAACAGGAACAGTGATTTATGGGAGGTGTTCCATCATGTATTTCCATACTCAGACACAAAGACTTTTTGTCTACACAATTTTATAGGCCCATAATTCCTAATGGGTGCAGCTCCAGCAGGCAGAAGTTGTAATGGAGACAACGTGCCAGTAACTGCCAAGGTTTTTATTGTTTAGACCTGCTTGGAGGATCATTAGGTGCTCTTACATTTTCCTTGTCTGTACGATGGCCTTGATTCTGCAGTGAGTTCATCCCAAGGCAGCCCCACTCCAATGACATGTCCCTTTTGAGTCCTGTTGGGTTCTGCGTGGGTCCAGCAGTCCACTTTGGTCCGAGGCATCACAGGCCGTCCGCCTGTCTAGTGGTTCTCATGTTGTTTCCTCTGTTCTTTCTCTCTCAGGACTTTTTGTCGATCAAGCGCCACAGCTCTTGGACTAGGCCTAGTTTCCTCTACAGCAGCAAGACCAGAGGAGAGTCAGTGCTTCATACCGGACCCCATCTGCATTTCAACAGTGGGAGGGGAAACATGTGGCACAAGCTCTCCCTTCCAGCTGGTTAGGTTCCTGTGCAATATCTGGTAACAGCGGCAGTGGACATTTTTCTAACCAAAATATAAATATGCTGTGTCTGTGTTTACGACAGGGGACATCCCAGCGAGGTTTTGTTGTTAATTGGGCCAAATCTCCAGGCAGCAAATAGGCATAAATCCACTGAAACCAAAGGAGCAGCACTGAGTCACATTAATTAAGAAACTTGCCAAATGACCAGCCAAATTGTTACCTTCTGTACATCATCATATAAGAGAAACATTTTCTGTTTTTAAAGGGAGACCTGAAAAGAAAGATGGTCATATCAATGAAGAGGAAAATGCAGACACCATGAGAAGCACAGGCCTACAGAACAAGTGGATTAGTGGGAATTGATGCCCATCAATATGATTCATATGATCAATAAAAGGAGAGTATAAAGGCAACTTGCCCCATCCTTGGCCCATCTCGGAGGAGCTGAATGGATTATAACATGGGGAAATCATCATGCAGTAGATCAAGAAGTAACCAAAAAGCTGATGCTGACAATAAATGTGCAGCTATAGCAGGCATCTGTGTGCGTATGCATACATGCGTTCGTTTGCTTTGGATAACAAAAATTCAAGCGTAGAGCAGATTCACTGCAATAGAAAATAAAACAGAACAGATGGAGAGACTTCTGCCAGGCTAGAACTGAAGCAGGGGAATAAATCCTATGTCTCCTACTCAAGATACCTTAGTTCCCCAAGTAGAAATGAACCACTGCATTTCAGACAGTAAGGACTTTGAAAGGAAGCCAAGTGTGATGTAGCCATGTTGATCCTGGAGAGACTATAATGATCTGAGGCATGAGCCAAAGCACAATGAAGAAAAATGGGGTCTTTGAGTTGTCACCAGTGGGCTTTTGCATACAGGTACAACTTATTAGATGTCCTGATATAAAGACAGTTGGGGACTCTTTCCACTGATTTCTACGGGCTTTGGGTTGGACACTTCGGGCTTCATTCCTATAACATTCGTTTTTTTTTTAAGTTCAATTAATCAACATTTTAATAAGAGATTTTGTGTGTCTTGATTTTTGAGTATCTCTGTTTTCAGCAGGTGTTGAACACTTACTCATTAAAAGCTGTCCCTCTGTATGGTATCTCAGTTTGGGTATCCAAAATGTGCCCATCCTCAAAGCTCTGCAAGTTTCTTAAGTCTTGGACTGCACTGATGTGCCTCGCGTCCTCTGACATCCACAAAGCGTTACTGTCTTAAATCTAATCAAAGTGAGGAGAGAAAGGAAAGAAACTGAAAAAAAAAATCCCAAGCACTCGCGTACGACTTCATACCAAACCAAATGGAGCTGAAGGCAACATGGGGAGAGTTTTGTTCCTTTTCTTACCTAAGGGAAGTGGAGGGAGTTATCACTAGAGTTATTTCCTTGCATTCAGAATATTTAAAGTTATGATTATGGAGTGCCTGGGTATGCTTTGATGGGTCTACACCAGACCTTTCATGTGTTCCTCATGGCAATCCTGGCTTTTGTCAGAAAGTAGGGGCCTTCCACAGCTGAACATTACTTACACCAGAAATAAACTAGGCACTGCAAAGAGGTATGTGCAGTAGAGGAGTGGACCCCCAACAGTTTTTGTTTCCTACATGAATTTTTGGAAGCTTGTTGCAGACGGTGCGCCACACTTGGACCTTGGTGACCTGAAAGGTGTTGTGCAACAAAGTAGAAAAAATCAGCTTCAAACTATAACAGCTCTTCCCATGTTTGAAGGCTTCGCACAAAGTTATAGTGATGGTGAAACCCTGAGCATGAAATCTCCTGAGTGAAAAGGAATTAGTAAACCCCATATTCATGAAATATTGAGAGCTAATTATATGTGCATCGGAAACCTCTGGGGAAGGGAGATGGAGGCCTTTCATTAGACAGTAACTGGAACTTTTTCATCATTTGTCTAGCTCAGGAATGTAATGTTAGTCTGACTAGGGACTTTAGATTTGGCTGCAGGGCTGGGAGTGGAGATAAAGTGCCATGCTATGGAACATTTCCATTTTCCTATGGCATGTCTTGGAAATAGTTCTCAACTTCGGCATGTATCTGAAAGGTGCTATATAACCCTATCAGCCTTCCCTCCCTCCTCCCCCGTCTGCCTTTTTTTTTTGTTCCTCCTAGGATGTGTTTCACAAGTGATTGTAAAAGTAAATACCGTCAAGAAATATGATGGCAAATAGCACTGTCAAGTCATTCTCCTTTCTTGCAAAATCCCCCAACCCTCATCTCCAAAATCCTCCTTCAATCATTTCCCCCTTGAGGTGCCTTGGATCCAGAAACCGAAATCTCTCCCAGCATATGTGTCAACTTCAGAGTCATTGTTATTTTTCTGCGTATTTATTTTACAGATCTGCCCACTGCTTTGGCAGCCAAAATAACTCTATTCCTAACCCGCTTCAGTCCAACATGGAGGAGAAACATGAACAAAGATCAGAGCCAAGCAAGCCGCGATTCCTGGTAGGGAACGAATGTCAAAGGCAAAGACATCTGGGGCTGAGGACACAAACCCAGGGAGCTCTAGATGCTTTACAGATACTTAGCCTGGGCTCCAGCCCAAGTGGGGACAAGAGAAACAGCAGATCGTGCCCTTGGATAACAGCTTCTCAGCCCGAGGATCTCGGCTTGCGCAGCTCTCGGCGACTCCCACAGCTCCCGGCCACGCACGTGCTGAACAAAGGAGGCTCAGAGCGGAAAGCTGCGCTCTCCCCCGGCCCGACCCGACCCTGCCTCCAGCCCCGGCGGGGCTGCTCCTTCCCGGGCTGCAGAGTGCGCCCGTGCCCTGCTAGCCCCGCAGCTCGGGTGCTGCGACCCGCAGGGCTCGGGAGGGCTCTGGCTGTGCCCGCGGGGCCAGGGCGAGGGCTGGGGGGCAGGTTACCCCGGGGGAGCGGGGGCTGGTTTGCCTGAGCTCCTCCGGGGAAACGCAATCGGGGGGGGGAGGGCTTCGGCCTTTTGCTCCCCCTCACTCCCTTTATCCATTGCCCGTGTGTGTGTGTGCGTGACTATGTTTGTGTGTGTGCGTGACCGTGTATGAGACTACGTGTCTGACTCTATGCGTGCGACTGCGTGGACGCGCGCGTGTGAGTGTAAGTGTGCGTGTGACTAGATGCGTGTGTTCGCGTTTGTGTGACCTTGTGCACGTGCGGATGCGACTCTGTGTGTGACTGTGTACACGAGTGTGTGTGACTGTGTGTGTGTGTTCGTGTGGGAGTGTCTCCCCACCCACCCCCTCGCCTGTCTCCCGTGTTAAAAGCAGCGGAGGAAGGCCCAGCGAGGGGGGCAGCGGGGGATAAACGCCTCCCGGACCCCCCCCTTCCGCCCATCACCGGCTCCTTTCAGCACCGACGGAAGCAGGGGGCTGCAGCAGTTGCATTAACATGACTTTCCTTCACAGTAAATCTCTCCCATGCCGACAGGGAGCCGACACTCCCCCCGGGGCTCAGTGTTTTTCCAGAGATCTTTTCTTCGGGGGGGTGCAGGTGTTTTTTGCTCCCTCTTCCTTGTCTTCGAAGTAACATCAAGCGTGGGACTCTCTACCCGTCCTGATGCTGTTTCTCTGCGCGTCGTATCCCCCTGCCTGCCGCATCTCCTGTGATCCAGGTCCTCGTCTGTGCTGGAAAGCCACACCTCGAGTTATTTCACGTCCCTAAGGGCCTGTCCACGTCTCTGGGGTTGTTTTGTGGGTTTTTTTTTTAACTGCTCGAAGGGTGTGAAGACAGATCTGCCATCGCACCGACCCGGCGGTGGACAGATGCTGGAGGCGGATGCCCTTGCCTTCTTTTGCCCCCTCGGGTGTAAGGGCACGGAAAGGCGAGGTGGCCTCCTGCTCTTCTTGGCTCCTGGGGGACGGGGGCGGGGGGGAAGGATTGTTTGCTGTGTTGTAGGTTTGTCAATATGACACGCGGGATTGCGTCCGTCCGCCCGTACCCCGGATCAGGGGTGTGCGGCATTGGCAGCTCTGGAGCCCACCGGGGACAGCGCCGGGGAAGGGCCCGGGGGCAGGGCCCGCAGTAGCGCTGCCCGCTTGCCTCCGGGCATCCGAAAGCAGGGGCATGGCTCCGTGGGGCCGTGGAGCTGGAGCCTGGCTGGGGCAGCTGCTCCGCCCGGGCACGTCGGCGCGGCCCCAGTGAAGACAATGGGGAAGTTAGTGGTGAACACGACAGGGCTAGAACAGGGACACAAGGAGGTCACATCTAGTCCAACGCCCTGCTCGTCCCAGTGTAAACCCTCCCAGACAAACTCACTCGATTCCCCAAGTTCCTTCTCTGGGGGACAGGAAACCCCCGTCGGTCCAAAACTCCCTCAGCCTCGGGGTATTTAAACCGTGCGGCTGTGGGAACAAACCAGATCCATCCACCTGCTTAGAAAAGAGTCTCTGGATGCCCACCAAAAACCCCAACGGGTGTTGCAGGCTGAGCTGGTTTCTCCCGCAGGCGGAGAGGATCTTCTTGCCCGGGACAGCCCGGGAAGCAGCGGCTTCCTAGATAGGGGTGCTCATGGCCCGGGGAAGGGAGAAGTGGCACTGGTGGGATTGAAACGCCCCCATAGCAGCGTAAGACTGACCATCTCCTGGGTCAGACCCAAGTCCAACTAGCCCAGTGCCCGTGTGACTCCGTGGCACAGAGCGGGTGCTGAAAAGGGTGAACCGGGTGGGACCGGGCTTTGTGCTTCTCTCCTTGGCAGCCTCCAGCATTTAGGGTCTAGGGAGGTCTGGTTCAGAGGCTGCTGCCCCCCACCCTCCCCTGCTCAGTGGCTACCGATGCTTCCAAGACTGTGTCCTATCCCTTTTTTATCCTGAACTGCAGCTTCATCGCAGCCCGTCCGGCTCTGCAGCCAGCTCGTCCCTGCCGGCCTTGGCCTGCGCAGCGGATCCCGCACCCTTGTCCGGACGCCCCCAGGCCCTTTGCAAAGCCCCTGGGGCCGCAGCTCGCTGCCCGCCCGTCTGCGCTCGGGGCTGCCCCGCATTTCCGCGCATCGCCTTTCGGTGCCTTGTTCCGGGCAGGCCAGTGCTTGCCTCTTCTGCTCCCAGCAGCGAGGGCTGCCCTACAGACGGCCCCATTGCCTGGCTCACTGATAAAACCCAAGGGAGGTTTCTTTGGGCATTTGGCACTGGGCTGAGCACATAGTTTTAGCACCGAGCCCTGCTATTTCAATCTATTTTTCTTATTTCCAGCCAGATCTTATAGGTCGGACTCTTCCCTCCTTAGGAGCTGGGGTCCATGCGGGCTTCACAGACGGGGCGCCCCGGGAGAGCCGTGCCCTTCCTGCTCCGAGCCGCACTTCAGGCCGGCTCCGTGTCCGCCGGCTCCACCTGCTCCTGTCGAGTCTCTCCTTAGCTCTGGGGCGGGCGAAGCGATCTGCTTGCTTCGGGCTCCAAGTCAGCCTTCCCCGCGGGGGTCCCCAGCGCACCCTCGGGACAGCTCCCACGGGGGTGTGGGGAGAAGACCATCAGGCAAGATGCACATGGGGCCCAGACAGCCCTTGGGCTTCAAGATCATGCAACCCCGATAGGCCAGAACCACTGACCACCCCCCTCCAGCATCATTCACTTGCCTCCAAACTTTCCCGAGACACCCCACGCACTGCAGCGCCCCGCAGCCGGAGCCAGCCCCGCGCCTCCAGCAGCCGGCGACAGGTGGCGCTTTCCCCCCGCGAAACCCGCAGGCTGCGGGGCCGGATCGGTGCCTGCTCCGGGACCTGCTGCCTTGCACCGTGTGCAGGGATAGGGATGGGTGGGGACAGACACCACCACCGTGTTACCGGGAGTTTGTACAGGTCTCGTCGCGGGGTGTGCCAGCTAGTAGTACCCACATCAACAGCAACCCCCTGCCCTGTGGGATGCCTAATGTGCCCATCTCCTACTTCCGCACAGCCTTTGCTATCTCTGCTTGTTAGAATTACAGACCCGGAGACTTAAGTTACCCAAGGCAACTAAATACGGTATAAGCCTAGTGGATTGTGCAGGATCTGTCTATTTATCTTGCATGCCCCCACACTACGCCCCCCGCCCCCCAAACACGCACAGAAAATAGCCTGGGTGAAACCAGAGGCAGAGACAACGCTGCTCCCGCACTTCCCTTCTGCTTTTCTTTACTTCCAGCGGGAAACGGGGGGGAGTTTGCCGCTGCTGGAGGAGCCGGGCTGCTGGCACATCACTGACCCGCGCTCTCGTATTTGGCTTGCGGAGTTTATCTCTGGAGATCGCGTCCCGGGCTCTGCTGCACAACCATATCTACAGAGGGCAACATCCTTAGTGCAAAACGGGACGTGACTTGCATTTTTCTTCCTTTTTTTTTTTTTTTTGCCCCTAAAATGACCCAGTTCCGGGCGCTGCCACTGGGCAGCCTTAAGAAAGCATCACTGCTCCAGCAATAGCCATTGCTGTTCCCTTTGCTTTTTCTGTTATTGTTTTTTGTTAAATCCTGTCGCCAAAAATATATTTTGGAAGCTCGTTCTTTCCCCCCGCGGAGGTCACCTCTCGCATGGATGTGAACGAGGGAGGTGGGAGAAGCCCCCTCCCCCGGGAGCCCATTGCTCCGGCGGGGCAAGAGCCCGGGGCACAAACGAACTCGTGGCGCGGATCCGAGCAGAGACGGGCGCAGGGCCCCGGGCTCCATCAGCGCCGGGTGCGCAGCTCATTTTGCCTTAAGATGATAGAAAAAGCTTCGTGGGTCAGGGGGGTTTGGGGTTGTTTTTTTTTGGTAGGATGCAAGTTGTGCAGCAGTGTGTCGCTGGGCTGCTTAATTTCAGAACAAAGGAGCAAGGAAACAATGACATTACAAAACACGTGCCCCCCCCTCCCAGAAACTTCCTAAAGAAAAGTGTCTCCGGGATGCCGGGCTGAGCGCCGGGCTCTCTTACACCCCTGGCTCCGCACCCCCCGGGTTGTGCCTTCTGCGCCGCTGACTTCAGTGACTTGGGTGAAGTCACTGATGGGAGCTGTTGCCTGAGCGGGGACGGGAGTGAAACAGGAGCCCTGGCTTTGTAATCAGCCGCACAAATTTCAAATTAATTAACCTACGTGAATGGAGCCGGCTGGAGCACAATGGCGAGGGCAACACGCTCTCAGCTCGATGCCAAGCGAGTGGGGATGGGGGGCGGGGGGAGAAACATGAAGAAACAAATAAATTCAGCACTGACCCAGCCAGGCTGTGCCTAAACCTTGGCGAGAGGGGAAGGGGTCCAAAGCTTTCGCCAATCGCTGCAAGCGCACGATTATTTTTTAACTCTATTTTTTTAATGTTGCTTGGATTAAATTAGGAAATTATCTATCTATCTATCTATCTATCTATCTATCTATCTCCTAATTTAATCGGAAACATACATATGTATGCGTGTTTGAGTGTGTGTGCGTGTGTGTTTGTGTGTGTGTGTGACTCCCCAGGCAAAGTCGTTGCTCTACCCGGGTCGCCCCGTTGATATGAAAGGAAAGCACCTGAAAAGTAGTAGAGTTTCTCTTGGCCAGGGCTCCGCTGAGCGAGCAGCCGCCTGCCCGGCCCGGGCAGGAAGGTTCCACGCGGGACCGTCCTGTCTCGTCCCCGCGGGAACATTGGGCGCTCGGAGGGAGACACGGGAGCCACCCGGCACCGACATAGTGGGAGGGAGTGCTCAGGTCGGGGTCAGGAAGAGGAGTTTGGGCGTCTCTGTGGATGCTGCAGAGGTGGTTTCCCCAAACAATGCGGTGCCCACGTGTGTGCGGGCACCTCTGCACGCACCCACGCCGCGGGATAGGATGCACGCGGGGTGTGCACTTTCAGAGCACAGAGCGAGTACAGCCTACACGCGCGCTTTACACGGCTGTGCCCTATCCATTTGCCTGGGTGTGGGCATAAGGGCATACCCGTAAAAGCACACACACACAGACACGTATACCACACGCGTGCATACACACACTATACTATTCCATTTGATATACAATAGAGTATATGGTCATATAATATAATATGGACAAATATTATCCACACACAAACACTTAGATGCAACGGTGGGTGTCTAGAACCACGCTAGGCATATGGCCATGCACACGTCTATGCACAGTTTGTGTGTGTGTGCGCGCGCGCGCGTGTGTGTGTGTATGTGCAGCTAGAGAAGAGAATCGCCCACATCCCTGAGCGGAGCCTTGCTAGGGAGCGTGCTGGGAGCTGTGCCCCGGTTCCTGGCGGGACTTACGGGCACAAAGTATCGTCCACCCCATTGACTGGGGTAGGGGGCCAAGAGGGTGGGGGACACAAAGTGGACAAGGTAAAAATTGCAAGGTAAAGATCTCCGCTGTTTCAGGACGCCCGATGCCCACTTCCCATGTCACTCTTCACTTGTCACTCTTCACCGCAGCCCCCTTGCCCACTACACAGCATCCAACAGAGCTAAAGAGCCCGCCAGGTTCTATCCAGCCCCTGTGTGTGTGTGTGTTGGGGGGGGGGGGGGGTTGGGGTGGGAGTGCAGGACCAGCACCTTTTTTTTTAGAGCTGAAGAAACCGACGAAGCTGGAGCCTTTTCCATTTCTCGTGCCTTGACCGTTGCCCTCCCCCCACGAAGCAGTGTGGCATTAGGTGCGGAGCTCGGGAGGAAATTGGAAACACATTGAAAAAATGTAAATGGGCTAAGCTGATCTGACACTGTTTGGAGGGGAAGATGAGGTGCACGCGGGGCTCCACTTAATGAAGCAAAGATGAGAGATGAAAGCCAGATCGAAATCCAGCTCCAAACTTTAAGCCCGCGTTTAGGATGCAGGGAGCGAGACGCGGAGAGCCGGCTGGCCCGGGGTAACTTAAACCAGATTGTCCGGGAGGCAGAAGGGGCCGGGGGAGCCCCTCGGACTGCCGGCTGCTCGGGAAGATGTTCCTCCTCTCTCGGACGCGCGCAGTCTCTGGAGAGACGTGTGTGTGCTCCAGTGCTGGTGCTGTCTAGAGCAGCCGGACCAGGTGATTCGTGCTGCTCCCGCCGAGGTAGGGTGGGATCTGG
>NW_005841887.1:2739875-2740999 GCF_000455745.1 Alligator sinensis | reverse complement strand
GGAGCGAGCCGCCGTGCTATCAGGCCGCGCCATCTCGGCCCGCGTTATTGACACGTCCGGCTACTTGAAACTCAGAAAAGCCACTTTGATTGACGAGGCGGACGGCCGGAGTGATTGAGCTGTCAGCCCGGCCGGCAGCGAGCCGAGCAGGCCCGAGCCTCTTGCAGGGGCCTTCTTGGGGCCCGGAGCTCAAATGCACCCCGGGGGGACCTACCCCGCGCCGGGGCTGCTCCCCTGCCCCGGCCCCGGCCCGGGCCTGCTCTCCCGCACGGCGGGGAAATAAAAACGAGCCTTGTCCGGTGGGAAAAGGCGGGCCTTGCCCTGCTCCGGGCCTCCGCCTGAGCCCTGCCTGGCTCGGCTCACCGGGGAAATACCCCTCCTGCCCCGGAGCCTCCACTTGCCCCGTCTCCCTCCGTCTCCCCGCCCCGAGGACTGTCCCCGCTCCCCGCTGCTCGTGGCTGGGCTGCTTCTCCCCCCACGCCTCGCATCTGCCTTCCCATTCCCGTGCCCGTGTTTTGGCGCTGCCCTCGTACGAGGGGACGGGCCCACGGGCAGAGCCGCTCTTCTCCACCCCCGGTTCCTTCTATTAGATTATTATTTTTTGGGTTTAAAAATAAAAACAACCCAAAACACACAAAAACTAGGGGCAGGGGAGAGGTTTGCAGCCCGGGCGGTGCAGGCAGAGCTGGCGGCTCCCGGGCTCGCTCGGACCTATAGGACGGACAAGAAGACGCTTTGTCCTGGAAACAATAGAGCCCGGAGGAAGTTGCTGATGCTGGTTTGGGGCCGGTGGCGGCTCTGCTCTTCATTCCCACGGCGGCGGCCGAGGGGGACCGGAGCGGAGGTTTGCCCGGGGTTTCTCCCGCAGGGCAGGAGGCGCCTTGGTGCTAGCTGTGCAGAAGGCCAAGGGCAGGCGTGCGCCGGGACCGGGGCCGGGGCCTTCCCCGGGAGCCGCCGGCTTTGTGTGTATGCGTGGCGGGGTTCAGCGGCGGGGCCGGAGCACGGGGCTGCGCGTGTGTCTGCGGTGCGGGGGCTCGGGCCTCCCCCCCGCGGGGCAGGCGGCCTGGCTCGGGGAGCAGCTGCTGGGCCCACGGGGGCTGTGTTTGCAGCTGCCCCCCAGGCCC
>NW_005841887.1:2729965-2739275 GCF_000455745.1 Alligator sinensis | reverse complement strand
CAGGGGGGGCAGACGCTGGCCCAGGAACTCAGCCTCAACGAATCCCAGATCAAGATCTGGTTCCAGAACAAGCGGGCCAAGATCAAGAAAGCCACGGGCATCAAGCTTGGCCCTTCATCTCATGGCCCAGGGACTGTACAACCATTCCACCACCACCGTGCAAGACAAAGACGACAGCGAGTAGTCAGGCAGCCCAGCACACCCCGCCCCACCCCGATTATTATTATTATTATTATTATTATTATTAATATTATTATTGCCAGGGAAGGACAAGAAAAGACACGCACACCCGCACTCACGCACACACACACACAAAGGACTGACCAGTGCAAAGGGACACACGGAGGGGGACTTGGACAGGTGCTATTTAAAATCAAATCTATTGTCTATCCATAGTATAAGGACTCCAATTAAAAAAAAATTATGAACACTTACGAAAATTATCTCTATATAGCCAAACAGCATATGACCTTGTATATATTTAATTTCAGGTAAGAAATATGTGTAGCGATCTCTATTTGCTGGACAGCTTCTCTCTCTCTCTTCTTTCCCTTTCTTTCTTTTGTTTGTTTGGTTCTTCTGTTTCTTTCTGTTCGTTTTCTCTCTCCCTTTTTTTTGGATGTCGTTGGCTCTTGTTTTGAAGTAAATGTTTGACTCTCTTGACCTTTTATTTTATTTTATTTTATTTTTTCTTTCGTGTGAGTCTCTGTCTTTTTTTTTTTTCTGAGGGAAAAAAAAATCTGATCCACAGACTGCGAGACTGAACCCGCCGCTACAAGCCAAAGATTTTATTATGTTCAGAAATCTGTAGTCTGAAATAAAGTGTAGACTGTGTTCAGGATACAGGCTGCTTGTCATTATTTTTTTATGTTTTAAGACCTATATGACGCCATTTTCCATTGGCTTGATGAATTGTTGTTGTTTTAAATTGATTAGCACAGCAATTAGCGAAACATTTCCTCCCCTTAAAAAGTGCTAATTAATTTTTAGCTGCGAATCCAACCCCTCAGAAGTGGTTGTTGGCGTCTCCAAAAAAAAAAAAAAAAAAAGAAAAAGAAAAAAAAAGTCTCCTTTTAAACTAGCTAAATCATACCTTCTTTTTTTTTTTTTAAACAAGGGGGAAAATCCTCATGAAATCCATCAGCAAGTCCTGGAAAATGGGAAAGCTTCTGGATATTTTAAAGGTTCCAGATTGCGTTTAAAACAGACTTTCCTCATCTGCTTTCGAGATCCCACCCGTCCCATATTGAATCCCACAGAGAAGCTTTTTTTTTTCCAGGGAAAGACAGAGGCTGGAAGGAGAGAAGTAGAAAATGATCATTACTTCGCAGGCGGTTGCTTAGCAGCATCTCCTAATGAATGGTACTTTCACTCTTAGCCTTCATCTCAGCCATTGCAGGTTTTTAAGTCAATCCAGTCATTTAAGGAACATTTTTTTGTACACACGGAAATTATCTCGTGCAGGGGGTGGAGGCCACAGGATGGGCCCTGAGCTCGAGGCATCCGTGCTCCCCAAAGCCGGGCACGCTCAGGGAAGCCGGGTTTCATTTGGCCGGGCTGGGGCTCCCGGCAGTACCGCCGTGTCTCGGGCCAGGCCCGTGACAACCAGCACTTCCAACCTGACTTCCAGCTAGATCCGCACCAGCCCTGCGCTTTGCTGAGCTGCTTTTGCACCCCCCCCCCCAACCTTTCCATTTGATTTGCTCCCTTCATTTTTCATTCAGGGCCTCTATCTCTTTGCGAGCGCGGGGATTAAACACTGACCTTTCCTTCCATCGATTGCACTTGATTATATTAATTTCCTCACCTTCCTGTTTATTTGGGCTCTACCCCCCCTCCACACCCCCGGACTTGTCTGCCCATTGCAACGGGCTGAATTTGCCAAAACTCGGAGACAGGCCAGGGGGACAGAGGAAGGACAGGCTAGTAAATTATAGAAAATAAATGTAATCATGGCTTCCCGAGGATAAGTATAGCTTTCATATTTTAACTTTTTTTTTTTTTGCTTCGATATACAGCTAGAATAATTACTGGCTTTTTCCTGAAGGGACGTGCGTTTCCCACACAGAGGGAGAAAAGGAGAGAGAAAGCATATTTTAACAGCAACAACAAGTCTCAGCTCCGCTCAGGATCGAGTTCATAAAAAGCCCCGGCTCCAAAGCAGCCCGGCCGGGTGGGTCCTCAGACTCTCCCGGCGCGGCGGGACCGCGGCAGGCTCCCGCAGAGAACCCCGCAACTCGGTGCACGTCCTTGCAAACGTGCGGGGAGGTCGAGGGGCAGCGGGCTGGGTGACACGGTTGAAGGCAGGGCCGCAGGGGTTGTCAAACGAGACGCCCGAAGTATTGCACAGCAGATGCCTTAGCTGATGGGGCTTTTTCTTTTTAAAGCTGCGCGCATGTGGGTATTTTTTTTTAACCCTTGGCCAATGGCTTCTGGAACAGCAGGCGCCACTGGGGCAGAAGCGGGGGGCTTCCCCCAGGATTAGAATAAATAAGGTAAGAGCTCCCTACCTCCGCCCTCCAAAAGAGCAGGGCATCTGCAAACCCAGGCAGCGCGGGAAGCTTCCTAGTCAGCAGTGCCCCAAGCTGGCGGCTTTGGGTTGGCAGGGAAGCTTCCTTGCGAGAGCAGAGCGGGGCTCGGGACCGTGTCCCCCCGGCAGTAAGGGCCGGTGTGGAGTGTGCAGGCAGCTTTGTCCTGCCCATGGCCAGCTCCCGTGCCCCGGCTGTAGGGCACCTCTCAGGGAAGAGCATGGCGCCCGTGCCCCTGGACTGGACCATCTCCCCGCCGGGGAGCAGCAGGGCCGTCGGGTCCCGAGCCCTGCTCCCTCTGCACCTCGCTCACCAGCCCTGGCGCGGACCCCGGCTCGGTCCTGCCCCGGCGTCTCCTGCGCACAAGACCCCCGCGGCCCGCACAGCCAGCTCCTGCCCCGCAAGCGGCTCCCAGGCAGCGATGAGCCCCCGCGGGGACTCCAGGGCAGGCTCGCCGGGATGGATGCCCCGTGCCCTGTGGCACAGGCCAGGTCCACCCCAGCCCGGGCCTCGCGGGGCTGCCTGGACCGGGCACGGGGCGGCGAGGGCACAGGGCTCCGGCTGCGGGCGAGTCCTGGGAGCGGGTGCGGAGAAGGGCACAGCCGTGCCGCATCCTGCAGTCCGGCTCCCTGGAGAGAGGAGTCCGCGCAGCAAGGGGCGCAGGTCTCCGCCAAGCCCGGCCGGGGCGTGCAGCACACTGCCAGCCACGCACACCGTCCTGCGTGCTGCACACACACGTCTCTGTGTGTCATGTGTGTCTTATATGTGTGTCTGTGTGCACATGCATACATATACACACATTCGCATACACACTCCCACCCCTATATACACGTGCGTGTCTCTCTAGATATAGAAACACACACAGATGTGTACGTGTGTTTCATATGTGTTACATATGCGTATGCACACACTCCCACCCCTATAGACATATAAACACATCTGTGTATGTGCTGCTATACACCCACCCACCTTTATATATAAGGGAGAAGCCACAACAGGCTAGTGGCTATCAGACCTGGCTGATATAGAGGTGTGTGTGTGTGTGTGTGTATATAAATACACACAGGCATATGTATGTGTTTCACATGTGTGTTAGGGGGGTGTGTGTGTGTGTGTGTGTGCACATACATATACGCACACATTCACATACACATTCCCACCCATATGTATGTGTGTGCGAGTGTGCATACACACACGAGTACTCTATCTATCTACACACATATGCACACACACCTCCGACCTGTCTGTGTCTATATACACCCCCCCCACACACACACATACTAAATAGCAAGCTGTAACTATATCGTACTCCTATAGGACACCACTGTTCCTGTATTGCTGGAGCACACGCACTGTGCGCTATGCTGCCCATTGCTCACACTATTACACACATATCACCAGGGCCGGTCCCAGTTGATTGGAAGGACTCTTCCTAGCGTGATTTCAGCAAAGGGGCGCAAAGGCCACGTGCCCCCCCCCCCACTTAGCGCTTTTTAACCCAGAACTTCTATTTCCCCCCCACGAAAAGGATCCGTAGCAGCCCCGTTGCTATTCCCTCCCTGCGCAGCTCCACTTGCTTATTAACCGCTGCCTTCTCCGCAAACCTGCTGTGAATCTTTAATGCCTGCGGGACCTGGAAGATATTAACATTTTATTTCCGAGCTTTCTGTCACCTTGGGCTCCCCCAGCCTGGGAAGGCCCCGGCGGGGGAGGATGGGGCGGGTGTACTTCGCTGCCCAGCGCTGGGCAAGGGGCAGGGCGCAGCTTCTCGCGGAGCCCCGGGCTTGGCACGGGCGAGGGCCAGGCCTGGAAAGGGCCGGGTGGGCTGGGTGACAGCGGAGGGCTCTGGATGTGTCCCGCACTCAGGGTCCGCCCCAAATCATGGCTCAGGTAGACCGGGAGAAAGACAGACCAGGTTAAAGGCAGCCTAAAGAGGATTATTAACCAAGCCAGGCCTGGTAGCACCATTAGCCTGTTGTGGCTTCTCCCCTAAAGCGCCTCCCTGCCAGGCCACGCCAGCCCCGGGCGTCCTCAGAGGGACACTGGCCGCATGCACCTGCCTTTGGCCCTTTGGCAGGGAGCCCCCTCGCCTCCCGGCCCTAGGCACCGGGGACCCTGCTGGCTGGGTATCTGGTCCCAGGCACGGATCCTGCTGGAAGGGCCAAGCGCCCTGTGGGATCCAGCAGCCTTCTCCTGGGGGGAGCTGGGGAGAGGGGCTCTCACGGACCCACACGCTCGTGTGCAGTGTTGGGGGGGGGGGGATATGCACACACTTGCACACAGCTGGTGGAGACCCTCCTTTTCTGCGGGCTCCCGGGCTCGCAGGCCCTGCTAGCCCCTGCCATGAACCAGGGGTGATGGGACGGGGCTGCCCTCGGACAACTCCGAGCCCTCCCCCCTCCGCTTTCCCCTGCCCAGACCACCGGGGCCCTGCAGCTGCGGTGGGCGCCCAGGGCAAGGCACCGGGCAGCACCAGAGCCAGGGAGCAGCCGGCCCGGTCCGCAGAGCTCAAAGCCTCCCCCCACCCCTCTTCCAGGAGGAAATGAGGGTCAGACCAGCCCTACACCCCAACCCTCCCAGAGCTAATTTAAAAAAAAAAATCAGATCATATCTAGCAGATTAACCTCCCACCCCTGCCGCTGATTGAAAACATCGAGCAGCTAATTTCTTTAAAAACCACCAGGAGAAATCAGCTGATTGCTAGGAAGTTGCTGGGGCCCCGGGAACCCCTTTGGCATTGGGGGGGGTGGTGGATATAACCTAACACCACCATCCAGGCGAGGACTCAATTCCCAGCCTATTTCTCAGGGTGGGGGAATAAAAACAAGTCCTCTTCAAGGGCACGGGCCTGATCTGATCAAGGACCAGCCTGATCCTGGAGCCTGACTCCATCTCCTGCCCTTGCGTCGAGGTGCAAGGGGGCCAGGCCAGACCCTGCTCTTTTACATATGCAGATAGGGGCGGAAGGGACCAGCCCCGGCCCCTCGGCCTGGGGGAAAGACACGCGTTTCCTGCCTGCCCCCATTTGGAGGGTGAGATCCCGGTGACTTCTGTCAGGAAGCTTGTTCCTTTGTGCTCCCTTCCAGGAATCAAAGCAGACATGATTGTGAAACCTATCTTTCCAGGTCAAAGGTCAGATTTCACAATCCCAATTACAATCATTTCTAATGATGTTTATCTTGAGAGCTCCGAGGGTTTGGATGCCTCCAGGGCTCTAGGAGGGAGGGGGGGTGGGGGGAGAGAAAAAAATCTATTTAAATACAAATCGTGCCCGTTGTTTTGGCCCTGGAGTTTAACACATCAAAATAAGAAATGCCAGGGCGTCTGTGCTGCGCAGAGAGGGAGGGGGAAGGGCTTAAAAAACAAGTCTGGATGTATTTATTTAAAGTGCTGGAGAACTTGGGTCCAGGCTGCAAAGCCTGGGACGGGTTAAGCGGGTGGCAGTGGTTTTTTGGATCCAATTCCCAGGGACAAACATTGCTGCCCCACCCAGCCGGCCCCTTTGGAAACAGCCGGCTGCATTGCCCAGCTTTGCAAGGTTTCCGCAGAAGGGCCAGGCGATCTCGGTCCGGGGAAGTTCAGCTCTCCAACTGCCTGCTTCCCAGTCCGCAGAGACCGGACTAAAACAAAGCCTCTTCTTCCCTAGCAGCGAATATTAGCAGACAATGCCTTAGTTCCGGTAGAAATCCCCCCCCCCCCCCCAAAAAAAAACAAACCTAAGTTTTACCCCCAAATTAACTGCTCAGTAGATATCGGAGCGCTGCTCAGCTTCTTGGGGAGTCGGGGGTGGCTTATGAAACAAGGGCTTGCGTTTTCTGGTCACACCCCTAAATAATAAATCATCCAGATTGCAGCCGGCCCGTCTCCAGTGATGAGCAAATGCACCCCGTGATTTTTTTCTCTCTCTGATGGCACTGAATACTTGTGCCGTTTGGAAGGAAACCGCGCGCTCCCTAATGCTGATATTCACTTGTGTGTGTGTGTCCATGCACTACTTGCTATTATTTTGCGTGCAACAAAAGAAAGCATTTCTTTACTGCTCTGCCCTACTTGCTGCACTAAAATAATCGGGATAATTTTTAATGAAAGGCTCCTATTTTGCGTAAACTTCCTCAGAAACCACTAAGTTTAGATTTTAATTGTTGTTGTTACTAAAACTATTTTTTCCCCCTTTACAAAGCACAGCACCAGTCATTTTATAACCAGCTGTGAAATAACCTTCACGCTGGCCTAAACTAAAAGGGAGACTTCCCATTGAATCTGAAAGCACCCTGGGAAAAAAAAAAAGAAAACAAAAAGTGAGACAAAACAGCAACGGGCAGAAATTTGGGGGAAAGACTGAATTCTAAGTTTAAA
Organism: Alligator sinensis; assembly: GCF_000455745.1. Classification (NCBI taxonomy): domain Eukaryota; kingdom Metazoa; phylum Chordata; order Crocodylia; family Alligatoridae; genus Alligator; species Alligator sinensis. The sequence continues at coordinate 2,732,391 of NW_005841887.1, read as the reverse complement.
ACAAATCTTTAATTTCCCTCTCTCAGAAAGAGAGTTAGAGAGAGCAGACACAAGCAGTCCTCTTCTGGATCTGACTGCTCACAGAAAAGCATAAGGTGCTGTGCATCTTTGTGTCCTAAATCAAATGCCTTTGAAACAGGTTTAAAAGAGTGTATGTGAACTAGCTAATGAAGCTCTTTCTTCCGGTTGAATAAGTCGGTGAACCAGACTTTGGTGGAAGTAGAAGTCATTTTCTCTGAGATCTGATCTTTACTGGACCAGGTGAGCAATCCCTTCATTAAAAAAAAAAAGAGAGAGATTTTTTTTTCTTTTCTATGTCACTTTATTCTTTGCATAAAAACTTTGTTAATTGTAGCAACAGCAAAGCCAGAAAGAAAATGACTTTAGTCACTTTGCCAATTAATTTTTTAGAGGTTGTCTCTGCAATTCACGTCTTTTCTGAAACTGTCCATCAGGATTCTTTGAAACTTGGTTGTTTTTTTGTTTTTTTTAAAGATCATAACGATAGCGAAATGTTACACACTGGCAACAGATTGATCAGAAGAAAATTCTTTCCGTGGCTATTTCAGACAGATGGCAAAATCTGCGGGGCAGAAACCAATTTTGCCTTTTAGAAAAATAAAGATAAAAATTAAAGCATAGAAAAAAAAAGTTGACTGGAGGCGATGAGGTTCCTTTTCTGTTGTAGATCGTGGAGTTTTGTTCCGAAAATGCGCGTGCTTGTGTCTAGCTGGGCGCTGTGCACATCTCTAGCTCAGCGCAACCCGATGCCTTCCGATCTGGGCTTGGTTAGATTTCAAATTGTGGCATTAGTTCGGACTCCTCCGTCCTGGTCCCCTTCTTTCTCGAGCAGCTCATGGAGTTGATCTGCTTAATATCTACCTCCTTTTCTAAAGAGGGAGCCGCAGGTAGACGGCTGGCAGGCTTCAGGAGCGGCTGTTGCATGGAGAGGTGTAAATCAGAGGTCGGGAGTAGCAGTGCTTGTGGGATACGAAGCTCAAGTTGGAAAGTGATTTAAAACTCAGGCACTTTCTGGAGCGAGGTTTCCCCCAAACTTCATCATCCCCGGGCCTGCTCCGCCAGGAAAAGAGCCGAGACTTTCCCCCGGCGTTTCAACCACAACCACGTGTGCGAGCAGGGTTTTATGGCTACTTTTTTGGCAGGAGGCACCTCCGCGAGTTTTAGCACAGGGTAAACTGTAGTGAACCTGCCTGGCTAAAAAAAAAAAAAAAAAAAGGAGTGCTGGTGCTTAAAAACAACCAAGGGGCAAGAAACCAGGGCTCTCAAAGCCAGGAGAGGAGCAATTGCAGGCTACTCTCTGCGATTTTTATCCCCATCCCTGCAACCATGGGAGTGATATCTATCTATCTATCTATCTATCTATCTATCTATCTACGTGATATCTATCTATCTATCTATCTATCTATCTATCTATCTATCTATCTATCTATCTATCTGTATATGTATGAGATCTAGCTATATATGTATATATATGTATATATAGATAGATATATATAGATATATAATTTTGGGGGTCTATATAGGGGGGAAATCGCATTCATAAAGACGGGCACGCGTGAGATCTGCCATGGGTTATGCTCAGATAACCTCCTTGGAGTGAGCTCTCTCCTACTAATAAATGGCAAAACTTTGGAACCCCCCTGCGAGGCTGGCATTGCACCCAGAGCACCAACATAAAAGGGGTGGGGGGCTACAAGGGCCCCCAGCACCTGTCTCCTGGAGCAGGACCCGGGGCTCGGGCACATTTCCGAGCGGTCGCAAACTGCCCCAGCCCCGAGCTGTCCGCAGAGGGGGCCGCCAGGACGGGACTCTCCTCTCCTACCCTCCCGGAGCCCAGCAGCCGCAGCCTGATCCTCGCAGGAGAGAGGTTCCTATTTCATTTTTTTCCCCTCTCCCAAACATTAGGGAGTCTTTAAAAAGCTCTGTCTCCCGTTCAGGAGTCAGGCCCGTGTGTTTGCTAGACCCAGGTAAGCAGCGACATCACTACACACACGTGCATGAGGCTGCGCTGAGCTTGGGGCGGGGGGAGACACCCCCAAAAGTGCAAGACCCCAGCAGCGCCCGGAGCAGTCGCCTGTCTTTCCAAGCAGATTTGCACAGCCCCTTGTCGGCTGCGCCACATCTGTTCCGCACGGCTGTCAGCTGGTTAAGAGTCAATGCCATCATGAAACGAGGACGGGGATTGTGGGGTGGGTGAAATTCAGAAAATGCTGCGGACGAGCAGGGAGGGGAGGCCAGGAAAGTTTGGCTCGCCGGCTCCTTGGGGGCTCCGAGCGCTGAAGCAGGGTCATCCCGGGGATCCGCGCCTCCTTTGCTTTGCTTGCCCCGGCATAACGCGCTCGCCTGCACTTCTGTCCCCTGCTTTTGCCCGGCTGGGGTGGTCAGGTGCCTCTACACGCCGGGGC
>NW_005841887.1:2679163-2729907 GCF_000455745.1 Alligator sinensis | reverse complement strand
TACACGACGTGGCAAAGGGCCTGAGCCCGCGACCCTCTGGCTTGTGTCTTTGCAACTTGGCGGAGTTGTCCGCGTGCGCTCAGCGCCCGGCTCTTCTCCGCGCGGCTTCGGGCGCGTTGGGGCTGCGCGCCCGCGCAAGGCGAGCGCCTGGCACTGCGCGGAGTCTCCAGCGCCGGGCCTGGACCGAGACCCCCGCGAGAAGAAGGGGCAGGAAGGCAGACTTGCTGGACGCAGGGCTGCAGTGGGTGCCGAAGCATGCATCCCGCAGACTGCCACCACTAAAATGTCACGGGGCAGGAAGAAACACGGGGGGATTCCCTGGAACCGACGAGGAACACGGCTCGGAAATCCTGGAGGATGTAAAGACACGACACATCAAGGTGTCACCTTTGCACTAGAGGGGCCTTTTAAGGCGGGATGAGCGTGTCTGTGACTATATATAAATATATATTTTCAAATATGCAAAGAAGGTAACACATCTTCACTCCCTCTTGAGCCTCGATCCTGCAGAGAGGCTCAGCTTCACAAATACATGATATTTGAAGCAGACAAGCCAACAACAGGGCCCTCTTGAATGCTGTATTTCTAAGCTCAGCGGTGGAAACGGTGGGCAGGATGTGGGAAATAATTGATGGCAAGGTTAAGAGGAGCTGTAGCTTTTTGAAAGAACAGTGCCTCCTTAACTGCCCTCAAATAAATAAATCATAATTGTTTGACAGTTGCTTATTACAATAAAGCTGACAAAAGCTTCCACTCATTAGTTATGTGTATTCTTTGTTTTTTGGGGTTTTTTTTGGGGGGGGGGAGGGGGGTCTTGTTAAACGTGATTAATGTTAAAATAAACTATTCCAGAATGTATGTTGCCAGATTTTTATCTGACACTTAGAAGTGCTAAGCTTCTTAAGGAGAGCAAAAAAAAAAAAAAAAAGGCAGGGCCAAGAGGGGCAAAAAAAAAAAAAAAAGGCAGTGCCAAGATGGTGCTGATTCAAGATAAGGCTCTAAGATAGCACAAAACTTCTCCCTTTAAGGGGAAAAAAATGGAAGCGCACTTGATGGGACTTTGTCTTTTTGCCAAACCCCAGTGCTACAACACCCACTCACATCTAGCCCACGTGGACTTCCATGCCATTTTTTGGTTCCAGTGACTTCTGCCTGAGGAAGGAATACTAGGTTGGGTCCTTCAGTGGGTAGGGCAGTGCTTAAACATGCCTCCAAATGCAGATGTTGCCCCTGTATATCACGCTGCAAACCTTGCACTAAATTCACATTCTTCCTAGTAGCATTTCAGCATCTCTGGGAAGCCTCAGCTGAAATGGAAGTTCCCATTACAGGGATCAAACCCCCATGAGAAGCAGTTGGAGGGGAACCGGAGGCGCAAGGTGGTGATGAGTCTTACCCCAGGTCACTGCTAGGGGCTGGAAGTTATCTGAGGTCCCTGGCCTCCCATTACAGTGCCCGATACAGCAAGTTCCCTTGGTCTAACTACAGCACAGATGAGCAAGGGTAGTCAGAATTAAGAGCAACAATAATAAGCGTTACAAGCATGTATTGACCTGGTTATCCAGACACTGGTGCAAATGCACCAGTCGTTACTCAGGTACAACTTGCATTAGGCACAATGGGAACCAGATCCTCAGCTGGCACAAAAGCTAGACCAATTTATACCAGCAGAGAATATGGCCCTGAAAATTTTACCTGAGGGAGGACTACAGCTCTGGGTTATGTTGGCACAAGGAAAACTGCTTTTGGGCACCAGGATATTTCTTATATCATTTTCAGTTGCACCAATGCTACCAAAGTGCATGTCTTAGCGTAGGCCAAGGTATAGGTGATTTTACCTCTGTGCCAGTTACACTCAGCCTGCTGCGGAGCTGGTACCATTGATCTTTGCTGAAAAATGGGGATGAGATTTCCTCATGCTGCTACAAACTTGCGCATGAACTATGAGTTGAAGGCAAAGTATCAGCTCAGACATCTAGTTCGAGTCTCTCTACTTCTGTGGATTTGTCAGTCGCGGTCAGGTTTTTAGGAGGTCCTCCAGCTTTATTCCATTTGTTGTTTTCCTTAGGCAATTATACATGAGAGAGACAAAGGCTCTTGTGGAAGTGTATGGAAATGGGCACAAATATGGGTATTTGTATGTAATGGTTTACATACAGCTTGCACCAGAGATATCCGCTATATGAGGTGTATTTAGTTGTATTTTAGCTTTTGATTTTGTCCTCCTCTAGTCTCGGCCATGTAGATCTTTCATATTTCACTTTTGCAAATGTAACCATTTATGCTTGATAGACCACCCCAGCTCCACCAGAGACACCTGGCATCTAATGTATTGTTTCAATCCATGGACTAAAGCTAATTTGATGTGACTAGAGAGCCTGGGAGTTTTGCCACTGACTTCAGGATCGGGTTTGGGCAAAGATATGAACAGCAAACCATAATCTCATTTAATTTTTCACTTACCCTGGTGGTGTAAGTGAAGTATGCAAAAATTTACCGCTGTAAAACAGGTGCTGGTCAGTTCAGAATTTGGCCCCACAGATTTGTGTGTGCTGTTTGCCACCTTTCATATGATGTTTAATTGAAAAGCGACTATCGAAATTGTCTACAACAGTGAAGCAGACTAGTGGTCCAAATATTGATGTAGAAATAAGAAAACAAGGCTGTGGAAGAATAACCAGTGCAGATAAGTGCACACTCCAATTTTTGAAGAGTGGGGCTCAGATTTGAAGATTCAAAGTTGGTATAAAGTGTTTTAATTTCAGTGAACTTAACAGTAGCTTACAATAGTTTAGGATTTGGATCTTCATGTTAATGACCACAGGACAAGCTTGAAAATCTCAGTGGATTTAATATTATGTATAAACTGATTGTCATATCAGCAACGAAGTTCATGAAACTACATGACTGGGGCTACTGATTTTCAGAAAGCTACAGAGACTCCCAGGGTGCTAACATCTTACAGTGCCAACCCCAATGGAAAATCACTTGAAAATCAAGGAAAGTATCCTACTTTCCTTATATACTCCTCAAAATCAATTTTGAAATCAGATCTTCAGCTGGTATATATGACTATAGCTCCACTGACCTCACTGGTGTTTAATAGGGTGGAAACATGCAGCAAAATCCTTTCAAAGGGGCTACGCTGATTCAGACCAGCCAGGATACAGGTTTTCAGTAAGAGCTGTGCATGTACAAGGAACTGCAGAATCAGGTCCATCATTTTTTTGTGTTTTGTCAGGGCTTATATCTTTGCACTTAGATATGCAATACTGAGAATCAGGATTTCACTTCTCTAACCTTGTAAAAGGGAGTGGGAAGGTTAATTTAAAATCATGCAACTTTCATGCACTCCAAACAATTTCTGACTTTCTATTAAGAAAAAACGAAGAAAATAAGTTATTAGAAATATATGCATGGGTGACCTGGAAATAACATATTTATTTATATATTAAGACCCTGATACTGATTTTTTTAACTCACTCCATATTTAAGGCCCAATCCTTTTCATCTCAATGAATCCAGATTTACTCTCATCTATCTTGAAGCAGAATCTGACTCTTAGTCTCTATAACTCTGGCAAATTGACACTGAAATCAAGTGTCATTTTGCATATGTAAGAGATGATGAAAACTGAGTCAGGACTTCAGAATTTGGCCCTGGGCAATGCCAAAAGTGCTCCAGATTCTATTTAGTTCAGATAAGCAGAAAAATATGCTTAAAATCTACTCAGGATAGAAGTTCAAGTGTTTAAAATAAACCTGACTATTCCTCACATATAGAATCAAGAAGATAGGACTGGAAGGGACTTCTTGAATCATTACCTCCTTGATCTAACCTTTTATATCCAGCAGGATAAAAAGTTACACTAATCCTGCCATAAATTCACCTCTCTTTATCTTAAATGTCTCTAATGCCTGTGCCATAATTATCTCAATAGTTATTCCACTGCCTGATCATTTCTACTGTTGCAATTCCTTTCTTTTTATTTCTTGGAAACCTTTCTCATTTAGATTAAGACTCAAATACATGTTCAGCTGGTAAAGGAGTTTACTGGTCAGTAAAAAAAAAATCTCAATATAACTGTGCTTGAATTGCAGTGATTACTTGAACCAGTAAATCATTAATGGTTAGCAAAATAATGGAATGATCTGTGCACTAATTCTGCCAGTGTTATACATGCAGTGAATGACAAATGTTTTTAGAATGATTTCTGGAGAAACCAATGTAAATGTTGGGATGTACCCGCACACCAACTCTGCTGCAGACACCTCTTTACAACTGCATTTTAAGGCTAAGGTAACTTGGAATTTGCTCCACTGTGAGACAATTTAGAAGTCATGAACTAATCACAAGTCCACATTATTTACTAGTCACAATAGAGCCACCAAAATTACAAGAGTATTCTGAATACCTCTGTAAGTTATAAACTACTTAAAAACCTTAAAGCCAAATGACTGCAACTGTACTCATTTTCCAAAAATATGCAGGTCCACCTAGTCCACTAGCACCATACAATGTCAACCTCAAATGAAAATCATTTATAGTCCTACTTTCTTATCACTCTGTAAATTCCCACTGCAGTCAATGAAGTGAATCAGGTCCTGAGCAACCCAATCAGCTCTTACTGCCATCAAATTGGCCTCAGTGGTCTGATTTGCATGAGGGTGCAATCTATGATTTTTTGTGGGGATTCAATTGTTGAATTGTGGGGGGGGGGGATTCAATTGTTATGAATCCTGTGATATCTATGATTTTTTGTGGGGATTCAATTGTCATTTTACATATAGTAATGAAGGGTACTAAGGAGCTTTCAGGATCAGGATCCAAATGGCTTCCTACCCCTTTTGACACAGCTCATAACAACATCAACAAATATATATTAATCACATTCGTGCATTAAGACAAATATATTCACAGGACTATTGAAAATCAATGCATGGTAAAAATTCAAAGTGCTAGGGCCCAATGATGATTATTTTGGAATCAATGGGAGTTTTTCCATAGGCTTCAATGGGAGCAGGAGCAAGTTCTTGTGCTATATATGAAAAAGCATTAAACTTAGAGCAGACTAGTGTGTGTTTAAAAGTCTGTATTGTTTCTTGCTTGTAATGATAGTGTCTTGTGTGAAGTCCTATATATTCCTTCACAATAAATACATGAAACAGTTAATCCAATGTTATATTGTTTAGCAATATTTTACTTGCAAATGACCATTTCTTCTCTGCTCTGTTTGTTTTTCTGAATGTCTGTTTTATATTCTGGAAATGGAAGAACCATTCTTTTAATGCACATTTCTTTCTGATGATAATATTTCTTTCTGGCAAATTTCACAACTCCAAGCTAGTCTATATTTTTGATCAGTAAATATTGAGCCACAATGGAAAAGTGTGTATGTGATCTGAAAAGGATGGGGGAAAAAAAAACACCCTTTCTGCTATATTTATATTATCTATGAGACATAGATATCGTTTTCCAAGGTGGTTCTAAATTACCGGTGATATAGCACCATGATGGATGTTGCCCTGTCTTCTTTTGATAACAGCTACAGTATATACGATAGAAACATTGTACATTTGTAGATAATATTCCATCCAGCTCCTTTGTGTATGCACCATGGGGCAGACCATACAATGTAAATCCGGAGGTGGGTAAAATATGGCTTAAACCAGCATGCAGGGTTGGGCACCTGGTATAAATTAGGACAGCCTGAAGGCTGTTTTAAAGTGGCTCCATCCCTGCCCTTCCTTTTTTTGCAGCAGGAAGGTGGGGAGAATTAAGAGCTGCCAAGCCACCTCTATGCTAGTGGAGGCTATTCCTTACACTGGCGCAGTCCTCCTGGACCAGAAAGCTGGTGACATGGCCAGCTGAGGTTGGTGGAGCAGTACTCTGTTGCTGAACCCCACTCCAGATATGCCCCACATCTATATTTCTATCTGTTACAGACACATGAGTTTCTGAGTCGTATAAGGATGTGTATGAATTACAACTGTGTACTGTCCACCGAGATCAAGAAGCATTTGATATCAGTTATTAGCATTGTCCAGTTGATAAAGGATTCCCACAAAGACAAATCCTGCAGTCCTTAGTAAGCCAAGATACCACTGACTTTAATAAGAGGTTATGATAGGACTTGAGTGAAGTCAGTGGGAACTTTTGCCTGTCTGAGGACTGTAGGTTTGACCTATTGCCTTTGTAGCTGCAAGGTTATTCAACACGAGTGAACTATGCCTAGAAAGTGTCCTACTGTACCCCAGTCAGCGGCAACTCTTTGTTAACTTCATTGGGAAACTTTGCTAAAAAAACTGGTGATGTGATAATACTCAAAGCAATTTCAAGTCAGCGAACACAATCTACCCAGAAACATACCTCAGAAATGAAGCTGGATAATTCAGTGGAGTCTAACTGTGTAGATGCTTGATCCCGCTCTTATTAACATCAATGGGAATTTTGCCATTGATGGGGGCCATTCAGCGAGAGCTGAGCAGGGCCCTACAGTAGCATTTTAAATTACAATCAAAGGTCAGTTAAATTATATGGTCACTTAAAAGCTGTTCCATAGAAACCCGAGTAATATTCAGTTATGCTGGGCACTTGTCTAAAAGTGTCAATTAGGATCTATTTAGATACATTCACTTTTTAAAAAGCCAGTTGGCACCAGTAGCTTGCTGTAATAGTTGCTGCATTCTAGGTGTTAAAGCAAGGCATTTGTTTTTGAAATGACCTATAAAGCCTGTCAGCATTTGCAATCCAGCTTGAGAACAGTTGTGCAAAGCAGCTCGTTTGATGTCCAGGCGGATAGTTTGCCACCTTGGGAAGGATCCAAGTTTTTCTGGGAGCTGAAATTATCGCTGTACAGTACTGGAATACTAGCATTTGGCAACAATGAGGTATTGATAGAGACACTACCCTATAAATAATCTATTCTTCCTCCACTGGTGTGAGATGCTGAAAATAATATACTCTATTATGAATGAAAGGTGTCGAAGAATGGGCTTGAAACTCAGCACGGTCCTTATGCTGAAACATGAATGCAGCCAAATGGCTCACCTGCCAAGCAGAGGCACAGCTTGCCTTTCAAATAAGTTCACTGTGTTTTCCTTGTCTATTATTATATCTACAAGAAGCAATAAACAGTCTAAATAAAGCACTAATTCTCAGCCTTATAACTTATGGCCCCATTATGCCTTTATACAATTTACTCATATTTATCTAGATGAACTAAGTGTTACAGAGAATTTAAAGCTAGTAAACATGCTGTCTATTGAATTATTTTGTGCGTGCTAAGAAAGTAGCTTCTGGCAGCATTAAATTATTTAACGCTATTTTCCTGTATCATGTAGATGCAGTATAAGCTTCATTTTTGGATTATGATTTGTATTATGAAATGCTTATCAAGTGTTTTCCAAAGATTAGTTTAGTTTTAATTAAATAAACCTTTCTCAGGAGAAACCTCCCAACTATTCTTCATACCCAGAGGCTACCGTACTTGTTGTTTTTAATTATTTTTCACTGTTACCCAAACTGCTTTGGGTTCTCCTGCCCAATTAAATCAAAGACATGGGCTTCTTATACACAATATGTTTAATATTTAATTTTAATTAAATTAATTAAATTGTTTATTTAATTTTATGTGCATTATTGTGCATAGAGCAATGCAAAATTTATGATAGGCAGAATATGTGGAAGCTTTCAAACAAGCTAATTACAGAGGTAAAAAGAGACTTCTACTCTTGTTTCTAGGGAATAGGCATCCGACCACAAGGAGATAACAAAAACAGAAGTTGTTTGGATAAAATAATAGGTGGTTGCACAGCATTAAGAATGATTTGTTTTATCTTAGTTTATCTTGTTGCCATTACCTGCAGATATTAAAATAGGCTTGACAACAGTCCTCTGCCACAAATTAAGGCAGTAATCAATTATTTGTCGGTGTAACTACAACTGAAACTGCATTTTCACTTTGCAGAGGGATATATAATACAAATGTATCGGGACTGTTACAGACCAGCAATTCAAACAGTACAATATAATATCCATCCCTGGCCACACCCTAGGTTTTTTTTCTCTTTTAACAGATTGATTCCTCTCACAGGTAATCATTAGAGAGAGCTTTGCTGGTTTACTAAATGGACTGGTGAACAAAAAATCATTTCACAGTTCTTTTATTAGGCCAATTTTCTTCTGCAATTTTGCTTCTTGTGGTGGTGGGAGTTCAATGTTTCCCCGCACACGTCCCTTCTTCACCTAAACAGCCACGACTGTATTCCTGTTGCTGTTTTAGTTTGGTGTGCAGCTGGAGTATTGTTTTATCAGGTTCTTTTCCTTTAAACTATAACTGTGGATAGACAGAGATAGAGCTAGAAAACGATTTCATACAGCCTTGACGGTTATTTCTGAAAGAAACTCATAATTAAGACAAACATGCATCTAGTTAGCTCTAAGAATATTTATTGTGATGTAGATGGAAGCAGCGGCCAGGAGTGTAGTGTGTGTAAGAATATACACAGACCGACTCTGGAGGAACGATCCAACTAGAAGCAACAGGGTCTTTCTATTGCCTGGAGCGGGCTATGAATCAAGACCCAAGGGCCTGATTCTGCAATTCTTAAGTAGATAAGCGCAGACTCTGCATACATGAAACTGGAGGGTAGCGTCAGTGGGGAGAGCAGAATCAGACCCAGACTCTGCTACCCTCTTGGAAATGGGCCCATAAAGGCAAGCCACTTTTATTGTAAGAGACTGTATTATATTTCTTGTATTAGTGTGGTTGCTCTGCTAATATGGGTATGAATACAATTATCCCAATTACGTGAAGTGTATGCTACCGTCCAGAAAAAACAAAAGGGAAAATGTTTCATTGGAGGGACACCTTTTAGTTCCGGAGAATTACAGAACACATTTTAAAAATTTCCAGTAACATTATCATTGCAAAGCACCAGTACACATTTTTCTTCTACGCTGCTCATTCTCCATACTTGTTAAGAGTTTACAGTGAAATACAACACTAATTATCTGAGTATCATGGCAGATAAAACAAATATAAATACATTAACCCACATGGATTATTCATATAATTATTAACAACTCCTCACCCCCCCCAAGGGAAGAACTGCTACAAACAATCTCTCTTAAGTTAGCGATATTCATATAGCAATAGCTTTGTTTCAGCAGATTAAATAGTATCATAAAAAGTAGCTGATGATGCAGTAAATTAAAAATCAGATTGGGGTCAACCTTACAGCAGTTTTGCCAAGTCTAATACAATTATCCATTAGTGGCTAAACATTAGTTTTAAATCAACAGCAGTTGTCACAAAGAATTTTCTCTAAAAATTAATAGTAAGAGAATTCAGAATGAGAGCAACCTTAACGGCTATTCAAAGTCTGAAGAAGTCCTAATACTGAAAGCATACAGCTCATAAAGACTCATTGGGGTAGAGTGCTTTCTTCTTGGATCTATACTGCTACATATACACAGTAATATCTTGTCCATTTAATACATCTCTTTCACTATATACCTATATGGGGGGGCAAATCCACTCAAGTTCATAGAGATATAGCAAAACCTCAGTATTAAAAGAAGGAAAGGAATAATACATTAGGATAGGGCTAAGCTTTATTCAGCAGCTGTGACATGCAGGAACGAGCATTTGCACTGGAATTTTCAATGATATTTCACATTTTACACAAATACGTATAATCCGTATTGAGGTGATGCTGGCTAGTTGTTTTCAGTGCTGTCCTGTTACATTCAGTACAGTATATGAAAACATAAAGAGTGCAACATGCTTGCATAATAGGGAGCGTGTGCATGTAAATTATTGTGAGTAGGAAATAGAGTATTTAATCCCTTCTAAACATGAGGTCTGCAGTCAGGTGGTGTGCAACTATGCATGGGTTGGGGGTGTAGACTGGAATTTTTGGGGATCCCACCAGCATGTCATAGGAATGGCATGGACAGAATCAGGCATGGACGGTTGGGCAGTAGATTTCCCTTGTGTGGCTTGGTGTTTAGCCCCTGATGACTGCCTACGTCTAGGCGGGTATGGATTCCCGTGTGGCAGGGCTGAGACTAGTGGACTGTCATTTTGTAGAGCCATTGGTCACTGACCTCCACCGAGCCAGGCTGCAGGAAGAAGGAGGGATACTAAGGGTCTAGTTGCTGGGAAGCTTTACAGCCATTCTCTGCTCGGAGAGGAGAGGATCTCTTCTCTCTCCTCCCCCCCAGATCACCAGTGCAGCGCTCCCATAGGGCAGGAGCTGGGTTGCTGTTAAAAAAAATATAATCTTCAGGATGCATTTTTTTTCCCAGCACCTGACCCTCGTCTTCTTTTGCACGCGAAGCCGAGGCTGCAGTCTATCAAAGCCATAATCAGATAACAAATAAATAAGCTCAATGAGATTTGATCTTAAATAAGAGATTTTAGAGGTAAAAAGAAATGCTCTTGAGCCCTCCATAAGTCCTATACTTTCAGGAGCCTCTCATAAACACCCTCTCCTTTGAATAAAGTATGCTGAAGCCTGTAAACAGAGCCAACAAAATAAGCCTAAGTGACTACAAGGAGCATGGCTGTATATACGTGACTGGGTATTAGGCTTACCCATTATCTTTTCTTGGCTACTCTTGGCTTCACCTGACTGAATGGTTTTTACATTTAAACTTATTAGCTTCAATGGAGTTGGTTCGGTCCAGCAAGCTCAAATCATCCTAATTTTCAAGGGTCTAAATCCAGCTTTACATAGGAGCTCAGGACTGTGAAGAGCCGCCTAGGTCACTGAGTCCTGTCCCCTGCTATCACAGGCAACCATGTCATCTCTTTTTCATAACGAGCACAAGCTCCTTGCTAAATCTAGGTTGCTTTTCAGCCCCTGCTCTGTGCACTGGAATGCTCTTGCTGTCTTTTGCCTAGCACACCATCCCAACTCTTCAGTAACTCTTGCTTCTCTGTTCCTGAAACGTGTGTTGAATCCTGCCAGTCTGTGTTTGTGTTTGGATGAGATTAGAAATGGTGTCTGTACACGTACATCGAGGCTGCTCCGATGTGTTGTAAGTACAGGAGGATGGTAATTACCACGCTCCAGCAGACTCCAGCGTCATGTGTATCGGTGTCCCCATGCTGAAAAATGGCAGCAGAGGCACTTTAACTAAAGCTTGTCAAATGAGCTTTACTTAAAGTGCCCTTGTCGCCATTTTTCAGCACAGGGATGCTAATACATGTGATGCTCAGAGTGCTTTAATTAGAGCGGCTCTTGGAGCCACCCTAATTAAAATGCCCCCCTCCACCCCTGCCTCCTGGAGCACGCTCAGCATCTGTTACAAACTAGGACGCAAGGGCCTGATCCTGGGTTCCTTTTTTTGTGTGTCTTTACAGAACAGATGTTCATCTGTCTCCATGACAGTATTTTCTGGGGTGGATTATTTTTTTTGCTTCTTCTTCCACTATATTTATGAAATCCCCTTGTAGGTGATCCAGGGGCAGCAGAAGGCTGTAGAAACATTGCTTCCCAAGAGCTAGACCCCCATGAAAAGTAGGATCACTGAGGACACGGAGCCAATACAGAGAAACAGAGCATCTGTGCGGATAGTCCTCTCTCCCTGTTGGTCCCAAAGGTTCGCCAGAGCTTGGAGCCAGACATATTGCCTCTGTCCCCTGGCTAAATAACTGGAGAGAAAATTAAACAAGATTTCATCTCGGTGGTGTTCTTTTTTTTTCCTTATGGGACGATTTAATCAGGTTCAATATGGTTGCTTAGTCAGTGAACTCCTCAAATGAACAATTTACCAAGCAGAGAAATGAAAAAAAAATACAGCCTGTGACCCAAGGAGCTAATCATTTAAGCAGAAACTGGACAAGATAAAACAGAGGGAGAAGACTGGAGGATGGGACATGGGGTTTTTGTCAGTCAACTTAGTTGCACTACATATGCACACGTCCAATTTTTGTTTGTGCGCTGGTTTGCTGTTGATCGCCATGTGGTGATCAAGCAGCACAGACACCAAGATAACACACTTAAGATGCTATGAACTCTTTTTTATGTCAGCAATTTCCTCCCGTATCCAGCTCTCATTTAGAACGTCACCCAAAACTTCTCTCACAGAGCCCATTCTCCCACCGCTGCAGATGGGCTGCTGTTTTACATCCACTGTTGTGTGAATTAAAATGATCACCATTTCATTCTTTTTCAACCTTTATTTTAAAGGACCAACTCCCTTTCCTATTTCACAGTACCCTTATACATATTTTGCTGTTCATTCCTTAAGCACAGCCCTTCTGACACGTGCCCATTTCTTGTCTTGTGCTACTGTGCTTGTGCCACCCCCCAACATGCCGGCGTCTCTGAAGACCGCAATCTCAATCCTTCCTGCACTGCAAATAGTTCATTACCTCTTTAGAAATGAGCATAGCATTAGAGGACCAGGGACTCAGGACTGTGAGGGGTCAGCCACTGGGGCTTCACAAAGACTACACCTCTGTCCCACGTCACTGCCTCACTGGAGGGTTTAGACATTACAGCAGAGTCCAGAGGGTAACTGTTGAGTCCAGCCTGGTTCCCTCCACTTCTCCACTGTTTTTTCTCCAGCAGATGCCTGAGTTGGTCTCTGCTTCTCCCATATGTAGCTGATGGCTTTAATGGAACAGCTTAAGTGAGTAAGTATTGCAGGTTTTAAGGAAAAGGTCTTGATAGCAAAATACCAAATACCCAAATACTTGGAGCTAGAGTTAAGACTTATTATGTAAACCTTTATTAATTCTGGGATAATTAACATCATTGCCCAAATCGAACCAGGTCAAGCCTTTACACCATCCCGACCATCATGTGTTCAGTGTATGCTACATATTTTAGCAATGTTTTAGAGAGTTTTCACAGATTCATAGACGTTTCGGGTTGGATGGGACCTCATTGTGACTATTTCCATAGACATCTGCCATCCTTAGTTATTCCATGCAGAACTAAGAGGGAGTTACATAAACCTCTAAAATAGCTTAAAATGTCTTTGCCATGAATTTAAAGGCCACTGTCCTGGGAACTGCCATCACTATAATCAAGCCCACCACTTCCCAATGGTATGAACTTCCAGTGTTAACCCCTGTGTCTATCTATCCACAATACTTAGATGACTCACTTCAGTGAAGTATGTCAGTGCTTCGCAATTTTTACAGTTACTTAAACTCACAGTCTGCCTGTGACATAAAGAAGTCCATTTACAGATGGGAAATTGAGGCACCAAGAGGCTAAGAATATGTTCACACTGAGATATATCTTGATATCATATGTCCACCCTGACCACCATTCTCAGCCTACCTAAGCCACGTGGGCAACCCTTCTCAAGTATCTCCTCCCATGAGAAGGGTTGCCCATGTGGCTTAGGTAGGATAATGAACATCATTGCCCCAACAAATACTGCCAGTATTTTGCTTGTTAAGCCCTTCTAATATGTGTCCACTGCTTGTCTTTCCTGCTGTGCTTGGCTCTAATTAGGAGAGAGACAAGAAGTCGGGTGCAGAGCATTCAGAAGGCAGGACAGGAAGTTGTGGGATTGAGGCTGGCAAACTTCCTGTGCTTGCAGCCAATAGTACCCGAGCAACATCTAAACAAACCAGGGGCTGGGTAGGAGGCAGGTGTGACCTCAGCTCCTGAAGTTCAGCACAACTTCCAGGGTCAGGTTAGCCTGGCATGGGGGGTCAGGTCAGGTGGTTTTAATGTAGATGGCTGTGTGTCGATGGAATGGAGCAGGGGAATTTAAATCCACGTTTCTCAGCAAAGCTTCATTCATGTTGGACTTTATACTGGAATATACGGAACAATTGCTGCTGCCCTGGGAATGTATCTTGCTTCATTTGGGGCCTTGGGCCAGGGTAATTCATGGTGGGCTGATGGAAGTCCTAATTTGTGGGGTAGTGTTGGAAATACTTTTTGACAGAGATTTTAAAAAGTGGCAACTCAGGGGATTTAGGATGTTAGGAGAAACCTAGGGAGCTGGACAGTGGGTTGAGTACAGGGGAGGTGGTCAGAGATACATGACACACTGATTACATAGCTTTGAAGTTGAAATGATTAAATGGAGATTGTCTACACACTTACACATACACACCCATGCAAAGTTCATGTGTTTCTCTGCATAGCTATGTGTATGATTTTACTCTAGGTAACATATATATATATATATATATATAGAGAGAGAGAGAGAGAGAGGTGATACTGTCTAATTGTTATAATAATTTCATAGATTTCATAGACATGAGGGCTGGAAGGGACTTCGGAAGACCATCGAGTCCAGCCCCCTTCCCGAAGGGCAGGAAGTCAGCTGGGGTCATAGGATCCCAGCAAGATAACCATCCAATTTACTCCTGAAGGTGTTCAGTGTAGGTGCTTGAACCACTTCCGATGGCAGGCTGTTCTAGACCTTGGGGGGCTCAGACAGTAAAGAAATTCTTCCTTATGTCCAGCCTGAAACAGTCTTGCAGTAGTTTATAACTGTTCGACCTCGTCATCCCTTGGGGCGCTCTGGTGAACAAATGTTCCCCCAGATACTGGTGGTCACCCCTGATGCATCTATCTATCTATCTATCTATCTATCTGTGTGTGTGTATATATTAAAATATGCATTTTAATATATATAAAAATGCATATATATGTATGTGTCTAGACTCTACACACACACACACGCGCGCGCGCATATATGTATCCTCTTTTGATAAAGACATTTTACTCCCCTCCAGCAAAATCTGGCCCTCTAAGGCAGTGGTTCTCAATTAAGGTACCTCAAGACCCTTTCAGAGGTGTTGTGGCAGAGGGTGTTACTGTGGCCAGGTGGAACTGCCCCATACACCTTGTGCACAGCCAGGTAAGCCTAAAGCAAACAGGAGTGCCCAGTCTTGCCACAGTCCTTCCCAATTTCAGCCCTGACCCTTCTGCCAGAAACAGAGGTGTGTGTAGGGCAGGTAGAAGTATCCTTCATGCCACTATTTCCAGGAGGAGCATGGGATGATGGGCTGGGATAGTTCTGCAGGAGTGGGAGCTTTAGGCTTTAAGTTTCTCTGGCTGGGCAAAAGGCACATGGGGCAGCTTCACCCAGCAGCGGTGGCAGCACCCCGGTTGAGAGCCACTGAGGTCAGATGACACTATGCGACAGTGGTTCTCAACTGAGATGCCACCAAACTAAAAAAAAAAAGTATGGAGGGAGGCCCTGACTCTCATAAGGTGGAGAATCACTGCTCTAAGGAGAAAACTTATACGGCAGGTTTAAGCCAAATAATTTTGTTCAAAATGGAGCCATTAAGCCCTTGCAATATGGTTTATAGTAGGGGGCGGACAGACTCTTAATTTAAAAAAGCAATGTGACTGGAGCAACATGAAAAGAAGTGCTATCCTAGTGCTTACTTTTATTAGCTGTGGCATTCAAAAAAGAGCCTACTGTTTAAAGAGAGTGGAGGGAGAAAAACTAAAAGCTCTTCATGGCAGGCGATACCTTCTGTTTTCAGCGCGGTAGAGGAATACAGAACGGTATTCCTAAGCAAGCCTCAAACTGGGCTGAGAGTCTTGGCTGCTTTTGCTAATATTTATTTTATGACACATTATAACTGCTGTGTGTTGCTGTTGCTATGAACCCATGGGAAATAAAACTGGAAACTGTGTCGTGATACAAGCCAACCAGCCACAACTTTATTAAATATGAAATTCAGTGAAAAAGCCATATTCCACTAGTTGCAGTAGCTATCAGTCAGGCCATCAGGGCTAAAGGCATTTTGAAATGCCTCAAGACTCAAAAACAGAGGTTGCTAACTCTGAGCGCCTTCCCCTTTCTCTCCTCTGGAAGACTCAAGGCTGGCTTTCCTTATGTTCATATCTTGCACCTATTCTTGTCCGGCAAATACAGCTAAAATGTCAATGGTCCAATATTAACTACTCACCAAGAACTGCACCCAAATCGGCTAGAGGACAAATATTATTCACAGATATTGTATCTAGAAGCATAATGGAGGGGGAAAAAATCAAGAAAAACCATGCTGTAGATATTGGGACAAATGTTATAAGCTAAACATTTCATATGTGCCTGGCTCTATTCCCAATCCTGACTAATTCCCTCACTGGTGGGGGACAACCATAAGGCACAATTCTGAGAAAATGGATGCCCGTGTTCAATTCTAACTGCAGCTCAACACTAGGCAGGCAAAAAACTGCCTTTATTGCTAAAAGCATTTTTCATCCTCGTTAAAAACAAATCAAATAAATAAAATAACATTAAAAAACCTTCCATGTTCTCAGAATTTTTCTCTGTAGTATTACAATTTCCCTTTATATTTTGGGACCAAATCTGCTACCAAATATTGTCTTTTCCTAATGGTATTAACCATTAACCATTTCCTAATGGTATTAACCATTAACCTCTCTGGAAACAATATTTGTCTTAGGTCTTCGACTAGTGATTCCAAACAGTGAGTTATTTATTGGTTCCTGGAAATGATTTCACCTCCGGTTAGTCCTTCTCTTCTTCAGCTTCAAATCCATGGAAGATCTTTCCTGATGCCAGTACAAGAGGAGAGAAAACATGGCTATTTAGGCTGTTGTCCACAAACCCTTCCTTGCTGAGCTACCGGTTGCGTTGCGAATCCACATAGTAGAAGCAGAGGGCTAAAGTTTTCCTTGTTGCGGCTTAGCAATGATGACTTTATCACTGGGTTCCATATGGTTTTGATAATGTATATTGGCTAATAATATATCCTATGTAAATGCAAGTCACACTGAATTACATTATGCTAAAATGGATGAAAATACATCCCTTTGTCATGTATTTACATCGCAAACATGCATTTAGTGAATGAAAGTGATTATTAAGAGTAGCCAAAGAATGTCTCTCATAATATAATTGTCAAGAGCGGTGACTTCTCTTGGGGACTTGGGAACCATCCATGGTTTCATGCTATGATGCATTCATCCCACTCACAGTTCTTTTTTGTCACAAAGGATTGCGTGCAAAGTTTGAAACTGTAGGCAGTTTTAAGAGTGTTTATGTGTTGAGGCGTGCGCGTTCCTGTGTGCCGCTAGAGGAGATAATAGGACGTAGGCTGTAGTGGGTACTTGGGTATATTAGGTATGGAGGTAATGGGTGCCAGGGCGTGGTGCTGGGATTGGGAATGGTGGAGTATTCTGCAGTGATGTGCATTAATCAGGGTTTGAGTGTGCACCTGATGGACTGGGTGAGACAGTTGGTGGGTGGTTACAGGATCAGGTCCTTACCAATTCCTTGCTCACATAATGCTCATTCCTAGGGCAATAATACTCCAAAAGACTCCAGAGCCACCATTTTTCTACCCACCAGATTCTTATCAGTGGGACTTTCCTATTGATTGAAATGTCTTAGCAAAGAATGTGACCTAAAAAGGCCATTAGAGCAGAGCACGTTCCCAGTGACAGGATTTCATCACACCCACATGTTTTCTATTAATTTAATAATCCTTCAAATATGTCAATACCTACATATTTTACACTGGAGCGGTATGACAGCTGTGGTCGGTTAGACAGTATAGATGTATGGGTCTTCATTGTAAGTGTCCAGCATTTGTGTAGGGGGCTGGACTAGGTGGCCCTTCAGGTCCCCTCCAACGCTCTGATTCTTGGTAATGCTAAAATCATTTGGATGGGTGGTTATATATGATCAAAGGACTTGGCAAAAACACATATACTTTTGAACCTAATATAAACCATGACAAAAGTAAGGAAGTGGGTGGTGTATGCCAAAAGCATTCAGGAAATATTCTGGTTACTTAAGGGTCAAAGCCTAGAGGTCAGGAATCAAATCCTAGTGCAGATTAAAGAAGCAGGCTCGGGAATATGACTATTAAGGATGCCGTTCAAAAGGGTGGAAGCCTCAGTTCTCTACCACCTGCTATCTCATGATGTCAAAGGACATTACAAGACCCTAGAGCCAAATAGAAGCCCCTTGGTTTCAAAGGAAGAATATTTTCTTCCTGACAGACTGCCCAATTCATCTGTATGAAAAACACTACAGTCACCTGCTGTTCCCAGTCACTGATACTGTGGATCCTAAATGTCATCTTTCCAAATTTTGTCCTCACATGTTACCATGGTAGTCACATGACTGATGGAATGGAAGGAAATAAGGCTACAATGTTTGTAGAATAACTCCAGTTCCTAATTGGACCGAATGTAGCATAAATGGTTTTTGAAATTGTATGTTGTGTCTAGCAACAAAGAAAAGGAAGGGTATTTTTTTTTGCCTTCACTATAGTGTAGGCACAATCATGAATACCTGAATAGCTCTGCGGTAAACCACCTGGCTAATCAAAGCTGTTTGCACGTCATGAAAGATGACTGTTCCTTTCCTGAGGAGTTTTCCAGCTACTGTCCTGATAAGATCGCTCAGCATGAGATGGAGTTTTTTACTCCCTCGGTGGAAGTAGAAGGCACAGTTCTTGGGGGACAAACACGATGGTCCTTGCTTAACTTTCAAGCCAAAAATGTTACTGTAGTTCTGAGGTGCATGAGGGCATGTGGGCTACTGGCTATGAATTAGATCCATATACCTCCTGGATTTTCTAAGGATACAGCGTAGGAGTCATTATTTCAAGTTGTTTGCCAACAAGTTCTAAATGGAGAGCAAGATATTTTTTCATCAAAGAATCAGTTGTTAGACACTTCCTTGAAAGGCCATCTCTGGATGTGGACGCTCTTGTCTTCTGTTACTGTTTTTTGAAACTTATGGTTTGAAGGGAAACTTTCAAGCTATATCTCTCTAGCTCTGTCTGCCATGTTTTGGACCTCAGTCAATATGGTTTTAGGCACGAGGGTAATATGGACAATTAATTATTGCTGTTTATGAATCCCTCTTGGCGCTGAATAGAAATCCAGCTGCCCTTCTACATTTATTTGCTGACTTCTATGCTGTAGAAGCTGACTGTAAGAAGTTGGTCAACAGTATAGAAATCCTCTAAAAGCTCTGAAACAGTTAGCATGGACACCTGATCCTTGTTAATCAGTTCATCACTATAAAGAAATCAATCAACCAGGGCCATCAATGTACTTGATTTAATACAGAATAAAATGTTGGTCAGAGGGCTGTGGACTTGTAGGGGTTTGATGGAGTGATCTTTGATTTCTCAAGGGCCCCAGAAAATGGTATCAATCAATTTCCCAGCTGCCTTGAGAGATTTCGTCTGGTCTCGCTCCTTGCTTATTTTCTATATAAAGCTGTTTGTAACCATGTGGGCTCTGGCAGGGGGTTATCGAGAAGCTATAGAGCTTGCAATGTCCTCAATACTTAGATGACATCTAGTCCTATTTTCCTTTCTTGTCCACAGCTGAGAAATGTGGTGGGATGTGCAATGGTGACTGGGTTGGGGATAAGAGCTGTCTAGCTAGACTGAACCCAGATGAGGCTGAGATAAATGGTTGTAGATTGAGGAAGAAGTCAGAGCAGCATTCCTAGACTTGGCCTGTATTCACTATCTGCTTCTGGGACTCACAACCAGCGTGTCTTGTTGGATTCCTTCTTGTTGGTGGATTTGTCGGGTAACAGTAGTCATCTGTTGCACTCATCTGTACACGGTGAAGATGTTGCATCATTTTTCCTTTGGCTCCAGACTTCCTCAGGGCAATCTACACTTTTTTCACCTTGCAGTTCTGTTACTCCACCATTTTGTATGGAGCCAACTTTTCAAACCATCCGATCTTTAAAGGTAGAGCATGGTTGGGTGGGCCATTCATTAGTTGAAGGTCTTGAGCAAAGAAGATATAATCTGCACTGACTGCCATCTGATTTTTTAGTGAAGCTTAAGAGTTTAATAGTGATAAATTGTTTGAGTTCCAGTTATTTGACCATGGTATAGTGGTGGCAGCTGAGGTTACCTGGGACTTTGGAGAAACAACCCCACCCAACCAGAAAACCATGGAGTCAGAGGACCTGGCCATTGGATTTTCTTTCATCCTTTTTGCTGCCAAAGCCCACATTCTGTTATTTGAAGCTACATAACCAAACCCACCAGTTTTCCCAAACTTTTTCTTGGATGTAGAGTATGGTTTGGGGTTGGTCTAAATAATGACAACAGGATATAGTGGAGAATGGCTTTTGGATTTGGGAGAAGTAGTTAGCAAAGCTCTTTTTTGTGGGAAGGAGGTGGCAGGAAGGTAAAGAGTTACATCCCCCAAAGTTTCCTATTTAATTTAGCCCACGTTTTTCAAAGTGAGTGTCCAAAGTTAGGTTAAAAAATAAACTATTAGGTTAAAAGAATGTATTTTAAAATTTAATTTACAATTGTTTGATCAGGTTCGCATAGACACCTTAGAAATTCTCTCAAGGGACATTCATAGTACTGTGAGACTTGCTTGGCTCCTTTTTCTCAACTTCATTGAGCGTCGTTTAATCTGCAGTGCTGCTTGATACTGTTTCTTCCCTGTGAATACATGTGATTATTTTAGCTGCTTCATTTTGACTTCAGTGCTGTCCTATATATTTCTGTCATTGTTCATCATTTTCACTGGTGGACTCCCTGTCCCATATTAAATTTGTCTCAAACTACCACATTCATTCTTCTTCTTTTTTTCCCCCAAATGTGGACTAACAACATTGTCTCTAGATACGACATTCTACCTGGACACCAATGCCCAAGGAATCTAATAGCATGGACATGGTAAACCTACATTTTCTTGTCTGCTTTAGTTTTTCAGATCTCACATTCAGCTTCCTTTTTCACTTAAAGCTAATTCAATGTTTGCGAAGGCACCCAATCAGTAGTACCAGAGCAGAGACTTCTTCACATTGCCCATCCAATGCACTGCCAGCCAAGTCCCGAAGGACCGCCTTTTGGAAAATAAAAGAAGATCCCAGTCTCCATGCTTGTTCAGACTTTGTGCTTTCTGCAGGATTTTTAGGAGCTCAAACATGGGCACAGGACACAGAGACTTGTGACTTCTTTCTCTGTGTAGGTCTCTCCATTTCTCCGCATAAACCTGCTAATAACAACTATTACATCCATCAAAAACAACCAGTACAATATATCTATGAGCAATGGCTTTGTCTGGATGCATGAGTCAACATGGTCTTAATCTAGCTGGATATCTTTAAGTTGAATAAATCTTATTACCGGCATGTGATCTTTAAACCCAACCCAGCCGTGAACTTACTCAAATATATCCAGTAAGATAGTCTTGCTGAGATTTGCTCACTACGTAGAATTACAATTATACTAGTGATGCTGGAAGTTGTGACTTAAAAGCAACAATGGCTTAAGTCAGGTTGAGGGGAAAAGAAGCGTGTGTCATCTGAACTGGTTTTACTATTCTAGTCTGCTTTCAGGGCTATAACTTAATGCCATAGGCTGATTTAGATGTAGCACTTGTCAGGCAAGAATAAGACTATAAGACACAGACATTCTAGGACTTGACCTATACTTTATTGTGACTACGTGATTGAACTCTGAGCTGACACACAGAAGGAGACAGCTTTTAGGAGAGGAAAGAGAATTTGTTCTGCTGCATAAGATTTCCAAATATCCTAAACTATATCCAGTAATTTAAGCCTAGCAAACTTTTACATAGCATTTGAAGAGGTGAGTCATTTCTTTTTTTTTCTTTTTACTTATTTTATTTCCTTCCCATTTGTTTCTGTCATTTGCCAATAAAAACAATAGCCCACATTTTCAATCTGAGAGGCCTAAAGCGATGCACCTAAAACTAGATTTAGGGCTTAAATAAAGGCAGCTGAGATTTTCTGAGGTGCTAAACTCCCACAACTGTGGAAAGCAGCAGAGCGTGGGGGGTCTAGCCTATCTGAAAATTAGACCACTTTTATAATTATACCTAATTGGGTGCAGTAGTTTGGACACACCTTTTCAGGGATGGGTGATTCCCCCCTCTGATTTTTTTTCTTGACTATCAGTTATTTCAAGAAAGTTAACCCTTCATATTTCCCACATCCATATTAGCTAGGAAAAAGAGGACTGCTGGGGCCCAGAATGGGACCTCCTGGTTTAAGTACATGGCAAGCTAAGGAGTTTGCACTCCACAGATCCAAAGATGTAAGACCCAAAGATGCAAGGCTTACTGAAGAGTCCAGATAGAGCCGTAAAGGTGATGATGAGAATAAGTCAACCCCTTTTTAAAAACAAAAAAACAGCTTAAGAGTCTCAGTATTTTTCATGAAAATGTTAAAAAAAACCCAACTTACATGTTTCAGACCATTTTCCAACAGCTTTAGCAATGAGTCAGTGGATGTACAGCTTAGGGACCTATGGCAGATGTCTATGACAGTCAGAAGGCAGGCAAGAAACCCACGGGTGGAAAACACTGTCAGGAGAAACACTAGTGTTCCTGTCCCCCTGCACGACCTATCGGATACGGGGCAGCACCTCATGTCACACGAAAACTTCTGCTCCAAATCTTAACAACAAACACTATTTTGGAGCATATCATGCAAAACCTGGTGTCAGAACTATTGCAAGAAGGGGCATAACTTGTAATCCCTGTCTTCCTCTATCTGCACTATAGGATAAATCAAGGAAAAATCAAGGGTAAGGAAGAAACATAAACGGGAGGGATTCCTTTGCTTTTTTGCCTTAAAGAGGGTTATTTTTTTTGACACATTTCCACACATTCTTTTAGATCCCTTCCGCCAGGGACAGGTCAGTGCAACAAGTTAATAAGGGGATCATTTACATAAGGGCAAATGCATCCTCATATATGTTATATAAGACTTTTCTGCTTCACAGACCTTGGACTTTTTAATATCAGCAAAGACAGCTTGAAGTAGTTGCTGCCCTTTTAAAAAACAAATTTAGCTCTTGTTTTTATTCCAGGCTTGCCTATAGGCCAATAAAAATTTTGCAATTTTTTAAAAATTCAGATCTGTTAGACAAATGGTTTCTACAAATATATTTGAACTATGGATGAGTTGTCAACTGTTCATCACAAAAGCTTATGTAATTATTTGATATTTGGCAATTCAAACCTTGTGACTTGCCATTTTAATCACACTATTATTAGGTCCCTGTCTAGATGACTTAGTATCTGTGAACTACTTCTACATCTGTCCCAAATACATTTCATTTCTTGATTAAACAAGTCTCAGCTGTAGACTGGAATTCACACACATTTATCTGAACAAAATGTATGGTGCACAAACAGCAAATAATGCATGACTACCAAAAGGACAAATATAAATCTGTTTTGTAATTTGGTGAGAAGTTGGGAAATATTTCTATGCTTTTCAACCAACTTTAATGCAGCATAGTGATGCTCTCCAGGGATGCAGTACCATGATACAGGTGAAAATATTAAAAGCTGTTGATGCAAAAAAAGAAAATGAGCCAAAAAGACCTAGTAAGGATGCTTGATGCTAGAACACCTTTCCAGCTCTTGTACACATTCACCAAACCCCCACCCCAGCAAGACTAAAAGGAAAATCAAGGTTATAGACTACATGTGTAAAGGGAGAGGATTGCTACAGACTTGTAAGGAATAACAGGTTTTGTTACATGTGTTGGTATGACTGAGGATGGGGTATGTGTCATGCAAAGCTGAAAGAGGGTGCTAAAACTGTATATGTCAATGGAAGTTTGCTCATGAAAGGTCACTACATTTCACTATCTGTCAGACCAGAAGAACCACCAAAGCGGATCAGTGAACAAAATGGGGAGGGGTCTTCCCGAAATGAAAATCTAAGCTTTTTAATTGGATCCATGATCTATGCAAATTGAGAGAATTGCTTACACTGATTTGTGAGGAGGGCAGTGGGGCTGTCAACCAGATGTTGGGAAAAGATTAAGACTAGACCAAGTACTTTCACTTTAACAAAGTTCACTCTTCCAAATCAGCAGCTGGGAGAGATCTGACTCTCCTTTCCCTGATGGAGCTCACCACAAAAGGAAGTCTTGGTTGCAGGCACATGGTGAACCGGGCCCAGGGGGTGGCTTAGCTGAAGCCCAAATTACAGGCCCCAAAACAGTCCAATGGTTCAATGATAGACAAAGAACTTAAATTATCTGACATTTTTCTAGACAGATACTGAATTATTTCACAAAATCTGGAATAGTGGAGGCTCCATCTATAATGGTCCTCACCTAAGTTTAGAAAGTTGTCTGATAGATGTGATATTTTATGCTATTTTTGCCAACCATCCAGCCTTGTTTGCATGGAGAGCTCAAGCAAGCCAATTTTTCACCATCACAATACAAAGACGTAAAAGAAAGAGAAATTCTCATACTTTCTTGTGAACACAGGGACTACTGATGCTGCATTTTTCTTGTGTTTGTCCTGTGAACTATGTATCTGAGTAATTCATTCCCAGTGTACCACCATCAATGAGTCTCGAGAGCAGCAAAACTGTTCAATATACTTCCAACATACTTCCAAACTTCTTTCTTAGTTTCAAAGATCCCTCAAGAAAAAGGGATATTTAAATCCTACTTTGAAACTTAACACTGGAAAGAACTTAATTTAACACTAGACGGAATCCATGGTGCCCTAAACTAAAACTTGACTTAAAAATTCAAGAACAAGGAGCTCCTTGGGGATGCATATAACATAGTGTATTTTTGGGCTCAGCTTAGTTTAGGTTCCCACTCTCTGGATGTTTGAACCGCTTAAACTTCCTGGTTTGATAGAACTGCACTGGCAGGAGAAGAGAAATGCAAGGGGGTAAATATGACAATAAGATAACCGATTTTTTACAAGACTCAGAAAAAGTTATTGCTGGGTATGTTTCAAATCTATGTCAACATGACAGAGGGTTCACTTTCTCTCCAGACTGATTCACATCCCTTTTGGAAGTAGCAATGGGAGATGGACAAGAACACCGTAAAAATTAGGCCATTAAAAGAGCATTCATTCACAAAAGGGTCCGAGTCAAAGCCCACTGATGTCAGGGAGCATCTTGCCATTGACATCAAGGCGGCATTGAATCGGAGATGAGATAGTCAGTTGTATGATAGACAACCTTGTATATCAAAGAGTGAGGCTGTTTGCAAATAGAGGGAGATTGGGTCTGATAGACATGACTACTAGTAGTGCCAGAGCATTAGAATAATTTTTACTATTGAGGAAGTGCAGGTGGCCTTGTGATTCACACACCAGACAGGGAGTCAAGGGGCTGGGGTCCCAGCCTGCCACAATTGTTCCGGTGGGACACTGGGCAAGTTACTTGGGGCCCTGTCTTGCAAAGTGATGAGCACTCTGGCCACGGGCCAGGAAAGCTCTGGGTTAAAGCCAATCGAACCACTCACATACTTAAAGTTAAGCATAAATACTATGCTGGATCAGGGCCAAGATGCTCTGAACCTTGAAGGACAGAGCCCTAGGTCCCTCTGTGTCTCAGTTTCCTTGATCTGTGAAATGGGAACCACCCTTTTTAGCTACCTTATGGAGTTTTTGTGAAAGGGAATTCATTCATGTTTGTGAAACACATTGAGGTCCTCAAGTGGAAGGCACTGCAAAGGTACACAACCTTTTACCTTAGGGTCGTATATGCTGAAGCCGATCACTGAAGCTAGAGCATAGCAGCAGAACAGAGGGGAGGTCACCGGGTCTTTGGTGGAGGTGTGTGCGTGCACAGATAGCCCCGTGGCCACCCGAGGCGCGGAGCTGCCCTGCTACGCCTCTGCTGGAACATGGCCTGTATGTAACAACAGCAGTGATATAATCCCTAGCCTTTAGGAAGTTTTCAGTGGGCTTTTGTTATGAAATGCCAATTAACAGTAAGAGTGCATGCTTATCTGAAATCTGAATATAAGCTTTAATATATTTAAAAACCCATACGGTAAGGTAATGCAATTCACTGATAACCCAAGCCGACAAACTAATTCAAAGTCCGCTGAAGCTGGCGGAAAGATTCAGTGGGGAAGTCAATACAAGGGAGCTGACACTAAGCACATAGGCAGATTGGTGGTTTATGGAGAAATAAAAAGATGATGAGGGTCTTTAGGTCAAGAACCCCGAAAGGGAACTTAACCTAAATATTCCACAAAAGAACGAGGCAGGGAAGAGTTTAAGAGTGGTGTTTTATGGCTGATAAAAAGAATTTGGATATATACATGGAAGCACATATGTGGAAGAGAATAATTTTATTGCTGTGAAAACGATTAGTAAGGCTTTTATTGATACCTCATGGTCCAACTGGGAGGGTAGAGGAATTTGCTGATCTAGCTTGTATTCATGGCTCTGATGCTGACCTGGCATGCGACACGGGACAAATTATTTCACCTCTCTGTGTCTTAGCTTCCTCATCCATAGCTTGGAGTTAATGTTACTCTTCTCCCTCAGTCGAACGGGGTCCGTGGATGGAAAGAGCTATGGCAGAATAATATTATTATAGTAGCAGTGATGACAGATAAGCAGCATCAGGACTTCATTGTGCTACACACTGGCCAAGCACAGAGTAACTTTTGCTCAGAGGAATTTACAGTCTAAGGCTTCAATCCTGCTCATGCTTATACATGTGTTTAAACAGAACCACAAACAGTTCCATAGACTTCATTGGAAATACTCAGTGTTACACACATGCCTAAAGTTAAGGACATCTATGTCTTTGCAGCATCTTAATATAAGCAATGGCATGCAAAAAATAGATGTAACAAACACAGAGGGAACAAGGAGAAGAGGAAAAGCGATAACAGGTTGAGAAAGCCTAGCGAGGTACAGAGCCAGGCAGCTTTGTGGCCGTCCCTTTTTAAATGAATAATAAAATATAAATAAGCTAATAAATAACATAGATCTCGGAGGGCCACATGGGAAAGGGGCGCAGTCTTGATTACCTAATTAGGAGAGGAATATTACAGAAATGGAAAAAAGTACCACAAAGTCCCAGAATGACAGCCAGGCTGGAGGTTCGTAGTGATTCGAAAGCGGTTAGTGAAACTAGGTCTGCGTTCCTAGAAAAAAGAAAAGATTAAGAAGGGACCTTGCGGAGCTGCAGAGGACTCTGGAGGGAATCGAGAGGAGCCATGCTGCAGCGATTAGAGCTAATGTCAAATACAAGAACAAGGGACAGGACTCACGGAAAGGCCTCGCATGTACGAATGTAATCTCTTTCTTTCAGGTGGTGTGTTTTATCAGAGATCAAGCGCCGCTCCAGAAGCGACCAGTCCGACCAGTTTTCAAAGAGAGCAAGAAGCATATGGAAAGGGAATAAAATATATTATGGTGAACAACTGTTAACTCTAGGAAAGGACAGGCCTAGCTGGGCTTCCTGGCCTCCTGCCATCCTAAGATTTTCTTATGTCCCTGTGTAATCTTCTGACTTTTGATTTAGATGTTTCCTAAAAATGTGGCCCAGTGGTTGGTACATACTAGGCATTAGCCCAAGAAAAGAGCGAAAAAAAAAAAAAATACTGTATCTCATTAAAGAATTTTTAAACGGAGACTTTGAGGCGCCATTTGCTTCTAGTTACTCATCTTTGCAAATGTCTCTTGTCTTCCCAGGCTCTGTCCTGATGTGTTAGCATTAGCAGCCTGTGGATTTCTGAAACTCACTGAAACAGAAATTCAAAAAGGCCAACCTATGTCATTCTGGCAGAGACAGCAACATAAAGCAAAAGAGATTTGAAGGGAAGGCGGGGGGAGAAGATCAAGTGAACTAAATGATACAGGATCTTTTCATGCATATAAACTGTACCAGGTGAAAAAAAAAAAGAAGCCAAAATATTGATCAATGCAGCTTTTAGCACTGCTGTCCGGGCTCAACATGAAAACATATTTACAGTTTGATTAATGGTATTTACTTTCTTGAAAATTTTTAAAAAGAGAAAACCGAATTTATCTTTAATTATTTTCATTTCCATCGACCGAGATTCCAATATAAATATTGCTGTAGGCACCCAGGGCTGTGAACACCAGGAAGTGGGTTTTGTAAACACTTTCTCAAAGCACTCGAAAGTTTAAATATTAATTTGGCCATAATTGGTAGAGAAGCAATTAAAAATGCTACAAAGCTGACTTTCTCCCTCCTTCACTTTCTCCTCCCTTTTCATTTAGCCACAGTATAGAAAGTAGATGTAAAACAATGGACCCGGAGCTGCACGGCATTCTAAGCCTAGCTTGCCTTAAAGCTACAATATGGATTTAATTTATATGCAAATGTAAGCAATAAAAAGGCAGACACTGTAGAAATTATAGTATTTTAGTAGATGCTGCTACACTGGCACAGAAGCCAGCACTCTGACTTCAAACAAGGAACTAATTATCGGTCACTGTGCTACCTTCTTTCTTTTAATCTCGCGCTCTCTCTCTCTCTTGAACAATGTGTAAATTACTTTCTTAAGGAAAAAAAAAAAGAATCCCGAATATTGGGGACGAGTGAATGAAAACAGCCAGAAATATCTCCTGTGAGATTCAACATCAGGATAATTTCACAGTCTCGCTCTTTGACTGCTGTGTCCTGAAGCTGACCAGCACCATGCAAGGCTGATCAAAGGCTATCGGAAACATCAAGTAAGCCTAAATGGGACTAAAGTATGCTAATAGAGAAGCTAAATGTACTTTAATCCTGTTATAATACAAGGTAACTTAGAGGCAGTGAAGGGCCTTGTTGCTTTTCCCCACTGGTTCCAGGACCCCTGCAAACCTTGAATAGAAGTTGCTTCCTATTCTTTTTGCTGCTCGGGTATGGCTTTCTCAGATGCATACACAGGCCCCTCCTCCTGCGTTTACTAAGTGTCAACAGTCGGGTGAGCAAGACTTCTCAGCTCCTTAGATCAGCACCCTGTGACCTTCCACATTTAAGCACAGACCATTAAGCTAAGCTTTCCAGCTGTTGCCTGAATTATGAGGGATTTTTTCAGAGGAGGGCAGAGCTTAGTGGAACACTAGGCAACAGTTTTATATTATGTCCCCACTACCACCCAACTTGCTATGCAGAGAAATGTGCAGGAGGACTTGCCTTCTGCAGCGTTGCAACCGATGAGCAATATTCAGTCGCTGCTTTGAAGTGATTAAAATCCCTGCCTGTCCGGCCACAGTATCATGGTGCTCACTCCGGGAACCATAATCTAATTTTCGGAAGAAGAAACAAAGCCAGCGTTGGCTAATTGGCTTGCCCTCGATGCAGACAGAATGGGGGTGTCCGGGAACATTTTTGTGCTCTTTTTAAATTTTTCCTACTTCTTTTAAGCATTTAATTCTGTGCTTCCCAAGCACCAGGTTAAAACTAGCAGAAGTTCGGCTCAGAAACTGTTGTGTGCCCCCCAAACTACTGTGTGCAAGCCCCAGATTATAAAGAAGACTGATGTAATTTTAAAGCCGGCCAACTGCCCCAGTGACTATATCAGAAGATTAAAAACAAAGGTTTCATTGAAGCATTACCTCCCACTGTGCAGCTGAAAGTCTTATGGCTGAGGCAAATGGCCCTAAATATCTTTCTGTTAAGTACAAATTACATACTGGATATATTAAGTTGTAATGGTGTATTTCCAAGAGTCACTTTGCTTGTGTGAGAACTTCAGCAAAGACTCAAAAAAATGCTGACGGTATTGCATATGGAAACAAAAAGGAATTTAGTCTTTCACAAATAATGTTTTGTTCATATTAAATGCTTTTTTTTTTTCTCCTGCCCTGTCCCCCAGCTAAGCCTTGAGTTTCAAATGGCATAACCAGTATATACAGTAGGTATTTCTGAAATCTACTGCGGAGAAATAGTATCCCGGCCCACTATTCTCTACGCTTCCATCCCCAAACTTTACCCCTCTGCATTAGCTCTGTTAGATGTCCTTTAGATCAGCTGAAATTTAACTGAATAAAGATGCTCCGGAAAATGTCTTTTTAATGTGGAATGATCTTTCATTTACATAAGTTACATCCCTTAACTCAGCACGTGTGTTATAAAGCTTCAAGTAATAGAAACATTCATATAAAACTTAATGATTAGCATCCACTCTGCTCCCAAATGAGGAATAAAATGCTAAGTTAACATAGGCTGTGAAAGGCAGTCTATGAATGTTCATCAACTTGTATTACTTTGTTGGATGGATGTAAATACTCTATTGTCTAAGAGAGAGAAAAAGAGATTGCAATGCCATGCTGTTCTGAAAGTGCTCACTGATGATAATGCCATGTTTATTCCATGAGCTGTCTTGTTTTCCAATGAGCTCTACCTGAGGAACTCATTATACCCTCCCCTGCAAAAAGCAATAAAGGGATCGTGTGGATCACAAAAATATAGCGCTCTCTCCAGCCCATTTATCATACAGAATAAGCTCAGAAAATCTTTAGCCAAGCAGCAGTTTCAAAAGAAATTTGTTACAGCCATAAAATAACACACAAGTAACATGAAGGGTGAGTATAAAATCTATAGAAAGAAAGTTTGAAACCACAATACACGCCGGGCTAAATCTTACTTTGTTTTATTCCTCGATCCTTTTCTTCGGAGTAAGCTAAGCAGGGTCTGACCCACTACATTTAGCAGAACAGTTAATAGTAGAAAACTGAACTTAGCAGCGCCATACCTAACCTGCTTTGAAATATTTACATTTTCCTGGTAAGTACTATACCTCTTTTTGGGATAACCCATGCATATTTAGTTATCTGACTCTTCCTGAATCCATTGTAACGGTCTGTCTATCCCTCTCTTGGACAATTCACTGAATTGAAGTCCAGTCATAATTATGAGAGGGTTTTGAACCCAAAACATTTGAAGTACTTCTTTACTCCAAATTTAATTCTCTGGGTGGTTTTTAATCACTCTCCCTGTTCCTCGCTACTTTTGAAGCCCGACTAAAAGCTTTTGTTCTCACAGGTACCTGTGAACTCTTTTGATTATACAATACTTTTCCAAGAAAAGTTAAAAAAAAAAATTTCTTTGGTTTAAATAAAATATTCATTTCGAAAGAAAGGATTTGAGTTTATGGGGGATGGGTTTAGCTGTGGTGCTTCCTAGAGTATCACTGGCTGTGGAAGGGACAAACGTAAGCAAGTTTTCCCCAAAATCAGTTTAAATCTGTGATCTAGCTTTTTCCCCAAACCTTTATAATTAACAAGGTAATTATCACTCCCACTCTACAGGCACTATCCTGTTTCCACTGAAGTCAATTAAAATTTTAGCTCTGACTTCAATACTGTGACATAAAGCATCACATTCTGCCTCTCCCATAAGCATGCACTATATGAGGAATACAAAAGGATCCATAAAAATAATCCCAATGTGATATATACATGGATAGCGATAATAAGCTGCCATAGAGGATTTGCTTTGCTCATCCATGCTTCTTATAATTCCTTATATTCATTAATATTTTTCAGCAATCTCTCATTATTACTTCATCAAACATTTATAGTTTCTTCAAGATAGATAATTAAATTTTAATACAGTTATTTCTTAGAATTATAATCTGAGAGTTACTATCTCGCTCACATTTCGAGAATTAAGTGCAGTGTTGGCAATTGTAAAACCCACAGGAAAGCAAGGTGCAGCCTTGTATCAGTCCAAATAGTTATAAGTCCTTATTGAGTTACAGTAATTGCTAAAGCATGTAACAGGGCTAATAAAATAACTCACATTCACTAATAACTACAAAACTGTGTGTATACTGACAGCATAGAGGCAGATGCATGGTATATGAAACCTGATCTATGGTATATGAAACCTGATCTATTCTTATTATTATGTGTAGAGCATGAATAGTGTGCAAGGCATTCTCTTTAGCTCATGGATACTGAAAAGAATATTTCCAGCCTGAAAAATCAGTTAAATAAAATAAAAAGGGGAAAAATGTAAGATAAAGCTGTGCAACCCCCCTCCGTTGCACAAGACTTAGAAACATCCCATTGTATCCATCTGGTTTTTGCATTTGAAATTCTTCCTCCAAATTACAACTCATTGTGTAGTTCTGTGCCTTCAGCGCAGCTCTTTGGCTTTACACCATTGGGGCACTGGCATCGTATCTTGGTTTTATGTGGTTTAAACCAACACGGATTAAACGTGGCGGAAGAAAAGGTACTTCACACTGTAAGATCTTGTTCTTCATTTGCTTTGCTCAACAGCTGTCAGTTTAAACAACAACAACACACACACACAAAAGAAAACTACCCAATAATCGTCTGCTCTATTGTGCTATGAACTTGCCATTAAGTTGTGAAGTTTGGATTGGAGACTTGTTTGAGGAACAAGACACCATAGGTTATTTTTCGGAGTCGCTGTTGTGCCTGGGACTAAAGCGAGGGAGGAGTAAAGTTATTTGGCCTTGCTGTAATTAATTAGGAGAACAGGGGAGGCAGGTTCCATTTAGGCACGCTCTCTCGGCTAGCTCTAGCTGTGGTTGGGCACTTGGATATAGTGAAAAGAAATACAAGAGAAGATAGATAGGACAACCAGAGAAGCACTGTCATCCACTGTCATCCAGTGGCTGTAGCATGGGATTGGCAGGCAGGGTCTCTGACTTACAGCATGGTCTTGGAGAAGTTTTTTCTGTCTACCTGAAATACTGAAAAAACAAGAGTTATTGCCTCTTTGGAATCTAAGGCTATAAAAGGCTCTATGTGAATGCATATTTATGTATCATTTAAAGATAGGCTAGATAAAAATTTTACTCTATTTCTGGTATCTACAAGGACCAGTCAACACAAGGACCACATTTACCGCACAGACTGGCCTCATATTGCCTGCCTGTTCGTGTGCACTGGATAGTTATTTGTTTTCAGCGCCGTCTAAAAAATACGGTGAACGGGTTTTTTTGTTTTGTTTTTTTTTGTGGGGAGGAAGGGCTCAAAAATACACTTCTCCAAAAACATACCGTTTTAATGCTTTCTTCAGCTAATTTGGTACGAAAGGTAGTACTTAACCAAACCGGCATATTCACTTTACTCCTTTTTTTGGGACAGCAGCATGATCTAAATGTTGATTTGTGGAAAATATAATTTCAACAGGAGCATGTGCCTCCTTAGCAACCTCACAAGAAATTGTGTGGAGGATGGCTTTGGAGCTGCCTCTGCCTCAGCCATGTGGTCAGCCTGCTGATGACATGTCTGGGTTGCTTTTCCTGCTCAACTCTGTTTTGTTTTGAATCCCTTTTGAGCTCCCTGAATATACAGCCTTGTAGCTGTCTTGGGACAATTTCCTTTGTAGGTACTGCCTAGGACTATAGTTTTATCAGGGCTACGGAGTCCAGTCTGACAATGAAACCAGTGACACTTTCTAGGACACTTTTCTCGAGCTACTGGAGTGAAAATTGCTAGAATCCTTTTTCGAAAGGAAGACCTTTAGGGAAGCTCCTACCTTTTTAATTTTGAACGAGTGTCACCCGTTCCTTTTCAAAATTGCAACCATTTTCAGTTCAGTGTTTTAGGACACCGTGCGGTAGTTCTTGGGTTGTCTTTGCAGAATTTCTCATCCTAGCATGCGTACTTGGGGTAAAATGTGACAGCACAACAAGCTCCGGGCCATTGTTCTCACTTCAAGCAATATTGTAGGATTTTGTTTTTAGCCCTATTTACTTGAACGCGGTAACGTGTGACAGCCTTGATGTTGCACCAAAGGATGACGTTGCAGCCTGTCTGGATGGTCACGGACAGAAGGAACGGGGATACAAGCTAGTTTGTCCCCTGCTATAGGACCCGTTCTGAATGACCTCCAGCACAGGTTGGGCACCGGGCTGTAGGGGACATATTGGTGCTTTTTCCACCATTCCCAAAAAGCCAAGTGCACTCCTGTTGGTTGCTCGCACCGGCTGCCCAATGCAATGCAGGTGTTAGTTTTGGATGGGTGAGGTGGGGCAGGGGCAGACAGGGATGTCTTACCTCTCAACTTGCAGAACAAGAAGCTCAGTGCTTGGTAAATAGCAACAACCCCTGCTTCGAACTCTCTTCTGCATTCGGACGAGAATCAGGGCTGCAGCATTCAGTGAGTGGGGACAGGCAGGGAAGGCTATTATACTCCTTCCCCGCCCCCACCCCCCCAAAATATAGCATTTTTGGGCACCACCAGATGGTGCTGTTCTATACAGCCTTCCCCATGCTATTGAAACGCTTGTACTAGCAGGTAAATCTTGGAGAAATCCTGAATCATTAGTTGTGGCAAATCTCTTTTTGGAAGCGGCTGCAAGTGACAGGAAAACTGTTCACTGCCTGACTCTCTGCTTCTAAAATCTTCAAAGGGTTTGTGTGATAGTCACCCGAAGAGCTGCTGGCTAAGGACTTTGCATTTACAGAGCTGGGGGAAATGACTAGGAAGCAGCTATTTGGGCAAATTCAGTAAAACCGCACGAACAGCGGATAAGTCAGGAAGCTCATCTTCATTTGAATAAAGCCCCCAACTTATTAAAACGCTCAGGGTGGCAAAAGTCCAGCTCAAATCAGCACTGAAAGAGGAGGTGGCAGGGGGAGCAGCCAAAAATCCCTGTGTTTTTAAGCCGTCATAACAATACATACATATTTCATGCCCACAAGCCGATGGTAAAGCGTAAATAAAGTGGAGCTCCTTGGGGAGGGTGTACAAGCCATGGGAATGGCAGATGTGAAAAAAATATCTTCAGTGAAAACTGAGAAAATCTGAAATAATACATCAAGCAGGTGAGTAGCTACCGCAGAGCACAGGTGATGTTTTAATGCAAACCATTAGCTGCCTGCTAAAGGAGTAGGACAACAACAGATTCAGGCACAGCTCCCAGCCTTGAGGGTTCATAGATGTGACCACTATAGAGAGCTATTACCAAGCTAATTCCCAGTTGGGTACTGGTGCACAAGTCAATGTGACATCCTCCAAGAGTACCTCATTGATTAAACATCTCAAATGATAACACAACAACATGTTTTTTTCTTTACTATAGAAGGGAGACACTTGTCAATGTGCAAGGTGCTTTCATCTGTACAATGAGCATACAGAAATGTTGCATTGCAAAAAAAAAAAAAAAAAAAAGAAGAAAAAAAAGAAAAGAAATGCCACCAAGTGCTCATTATAAGACTATGTGTATATATTCAGTTGGTCAAACTGGTATCCTTAGTCAGATGAATGCCAATTTCAGGGTCACTAACGTGCTAAACCAGATAGCCTCCATATGTCATGGGCTAGGTCAGTTCACTGAGAAATATTAATATGGGTATCACTATAGACATCCTACTAAATGCTCCATGAAAAAAAATCCAAGATGTAATGTAGGACTGATAGGCTATTGAGAGTTTGAGTCTAGAAAGGTGATAATGGAGAAACCATTTAAGTGAGCTGAGACCATGCCTGTATCTGCAAGACCACAGAAGGCAACCAAAGATGACCACTGTAGATACCTACATGTGATGAACAGGGTTTGAATTGCGGGGGAGCCTAGGGGAGCTGAGCCCCCATAAGAGATGAGTGCCCCTCTGTAAGATTTGAAAATCATAACTTGGAGGGTCTCTGGTTTTATTAGGGCATTGTGATAGGCAGCTCAATTTTTCTTTGCAGACCCCCCAAGAGTCACAGTGTAATTCGAACCCTGGTGATGATGCAAAGAGTGAATTAGATGACGCTTAGGTTTTTTGAGTCTTGGGTTCCACATCTGGTTAGTGTAATATAAAATAAATCAAAGGGAGATCAGTGTTGGCCAACTATTAACTCTGTCATCCACTAATTTTTAGTTATTCATTTAGCCTAAGAAGGGTTTCAGAAGAAAATGGATGACACCTATTCTATATTATGATTTGTGAGGTTTCAACCCCAGTGGGATGGAAGGCCATGACACTAATCTACCAGGCAAGCCTCAGAAGTGGGGTAAAAAGGGCTTGGGTAAAAACTGAACAAATGCAGTTGAACATAGGTTGGTTGGGCGCTCTCAGCTGAGGATATCAAACTCCCATTTGCAAAAGTAACAGCCATAGAAGAATCATGATGAGCTAGTCGATAGATTGGGAATGGTCATAACTAGGGACCTGCTCAAATCATGACTACATGGACTTTGTGGAAATCGTGAATTGAGGCAATCTCTGGGAAATCTGCATTAAAAAAAATTACTAAAAATAAAATGCTGATTCTCCCCATCCCCTGCCCTCCGTGGGAGCCAGTAGTCCTCCCAGCCATGTAGCCTGCTATGGGGAAGGGAGAAGGGAGGGGGCTGCTGGCACACAGGTGAGCAGGCAAGATGTCCCCACCCATCTCCATCAATCAGTGGTGAGGGGTGGGACAACAAAACAGACAGCCCTCTCAACCAATCAGTGGTGAGGGGTGGGGCCATATGACATACAGCCCTCTCAACCAATTAGCTGTGGGGGGAGGGGCCACTGGGACCTCCTCCAACAATTAGAGGTATGGGAGGCCCCAGCCACAATGAGTCCTCAAAAATGGTGGCTAGCTCTATGATCTGCTTGTGAAATTGGCTGGCCACCTCCTTGAGTTGGGTAGATGCCAACTCATAAGTCTTAGCACTGCTAAGGCATCCCATAAAAAAACCTCAGAATAAATGGAAATAGCTCAATCAGAGTTTGCCTTTACCAAAATAAAGCAGCTCATTAGCACTGC
This sequence comes from Alligator sinensis, assembly GCF_000455745.1. Lineage (NCBI taxonomy): Eukaryota > Metazoa > Chordata > Crocodylia > Alligatoridae > Alligator > Alligator sinensis. Next base: position 2,693,481 of record NW_005841887.1, on the reverse strand, counting down.
AGGCAGATTGGCCAAGCCCATTCTAGGATACAATGAGGCAACGATTCAAGTGGGCATGTCCAAGAATTTGGGGCTGTGTTATGGCTGGAAGGGATCCCATTGGTTTAGGTGTACAACCCTTTCAACCAAAATACAAACTATCTGCAGACTGAAAAAGAGATTTGTGCACATGCTTAGGGCTATGAGTATGTTTATGAAAGAAAACTTATAGTGGTGTCAGCCCATAAGCCTTGAATGCAATCATTAGAAAAAAATAGTCTGTTGCTTCACCACCAAGGTTACAAAGAACGATGTACCTGCAGAAATATGATATGGAGGTTAAATGCAAACCAGAGAATCCTATACTAGTTTCTGATACCTTAAGCAGATCATTTCTGGCAGGCCATGACAATATGGAGGAGTCATCTGAAACACAAATTCTTTTAGTCATGTCCAGTTAGACTTTGTCAGACAAGATACTGTCAGAGCCAAGGGTTGTGAATAAGCAAGATCTCTAGTTATGATATATTGCTGGGAACTATCACTGCTTGTTGACCAAGAGAAAAACAATTGTCTACCATAACTGACAGTTTGGGAAATCCCAGAGGAAGCTGTTATCGATAATCTGATTTATAAAGGCAAAAGATTTATGTGACCACAATCACATAGATTGAAAACAACATACAGTCATTGAGGACTCATGGGAATTAAGTCATACAATTCAGGGCCAGAAACTTATGGTTTTGGTCTCTTGTGAACGTACAAAAATGAAGACCGTCTTTAATGTTTAATTAGCCTAGATCATCACATCTCAAATTCTACAGATCCCATGCCCCATCATTACCTACTGTCTGGTCCAAGATATGATGGGAGGAGCTCTTGCAACATTGATTCAGTGAAACCGAAGCAATGTGCTTGCAGCAGTTCTTTAAATCGGAGAGATTCAAAAGCACAACAAACTTCCAGGAGGTTATAAGCATAATAAGATCGTTTGTGCCCCACAGGTTAAGAGAGTACAGCCAACTCTGACCCTTAGCACATAGCCAGGATTTTTATTATCTAATCCTTTACTGTCACTGTCTACATTCAAATGTACAAACTGAAGAAACAGACTGGACAGTCCATGAAATGCAGACTGGTAAAAACCAAAGGGGAGGAGACCATACCACCAGATAATTTTATTCCCCCGGAGGATTTCACAATGCTTCTGGCCACAGTTTGAATTTTGTTGTCAGAATCTAGAGAGCCACCAAAACCCAGCAGATTTGAAGTCCTTAATGTTACCCAAAATGGTCACGTTGCAAAACCATCTGACAGACTGAGTTTATAAACATTAGTTATGGACTTTATCTTTGGTTTGAACTTAGATAATAGTTTCTGACATGTTTGTTTATAGCAAACTACACTTAGGTACATATTTAGTATGGAATAATAGATACTAACTTCTTAATTTTTCCTTTTCTTATGCAGACCTGCCAGGCTATCCATTTTTATAAAATGCTCCCAGTTGTACCCGAGTTAGCAACCCAGGGAACTCTAACACCAGCAACTGTTTTTATTTCTGTGAGTGCATCTACACATTCATTAATGCACCATAGTTACTGTGCATTAAGTTTAGTACCTGGATAACCAAGTACTAAATCAACGTGCAGTAACTGGTGCTAGTAGCACCAGCACAAGGGTTTTTACAGACGCTAACTGTGCAGTACCTTAAGACTACTGCACAGTAGCATATCAGCACAGGTTTTGCCCCGTACACTACTGCACAGTGTTATTAGGTGTAGATGTGACTTGTGTTAATTAGACTTGTTCAAACTATGCTTAATTGATAACATGATGAAAACTGTTACCAGATATAGGGCGCATCTACACGAGCCGCTATACTTGCGATTAGAGATAATTACTACACAGTAAACGTCCCTGTCTACATGTGCAGACGCTTACTGCATAGTAATTTGCTTTAATTCTAAGTAAATTTACTACCTGTAAATAACAGTAGCAAATTGGGAGTAATTACTGCACAGTATGGCATGGCGGCTGACCAGGAGCAAATGTGCTCTCGGTCAGCTGGGCAGCAGGAGGTAGGAGATCGCTCTCTCCCTGCCTTTGGGAGATGCCTGATGCTGGGGTGGGCTTTGCCACTGGAGCCTTGGCAGGGACAGTCTCCCCCTGCCCCTACAGCAGGGAGCTCCCAGCTCCTGATCTGTGATTGTGAAGCTGAGGCTGGGAGATCAGAATCTCTCAGCTTTGGCTCTGAGGTTGCACAAGGGAGGTTGGGAAATAAGAATCTCCCAGACTCGGCTCCACAGTTGGGACTGCAGAGCAGGGGCTGGGAGCTCCCTGCTGCTGGGGTAGGAGGACATTGTCCTTACCTGGGCTTTGGTAGAAGAGTCTGCCCCAGCAGCAGGCAGATCCTGGAGCAATGTCCCAGTCCCTGCCTGGAGACAGCCGTCTCCTGGCTCCATGGTCCCCATCAGCCCCTGGGCTAGCATCTAGGGCAGGGGTGGGACAAATACGGCCCAGGAGCCAGATCTGGCCCACGAGGCCATTCTATCTGGCCCAGAGTTAGAAAATTAATGTTGATCTGTCCTTAGTTCCTGTCAAAAATGAGAGAAACCATGGGCAGTAGGACCCAGGGGAATCCCGGTAGGCTCCCGCAACAGCAGGCCCTGCCCCACCCTGCCCCGCCCCGCCCCGCCCAGCCGGAAGACTCAGCAGGGGCTTCTGGCCTGGGACCATGTGAGTGCACCACACTGGAAACTCAGGTAAGGGGAGGGGGGGAGGGCAGGGAACGAGCCTGGGGAAAAGTGGCCCCTCGTACACCTCGTGGCCAGCGCTCCCTGCTGCAGCTGCTTGCAGCCTGTGCAGGGCTGTCCTGAGCAGGCACAGGCAGCCCCATGTGGGCTGCAAGCACTGCAGTGCGGAGCGCTGGCCACAGGGTGGGCGAGGGGCCACTTTTCCCAAGCTCAGCACCAGCTTGTACCCTGCCCCTGCAGCCACCCTGGGCCCCGCGCTGGCTCTGGGCTTGCCTGTCAGGGCTGGACCATGGCAGGAGCAGCTGCTTGGTGTGAAGGAAAGCACCCCCCAACTTGCCACGCCAGGCAGTGTTTGCTGCTGGAGCCCTGCTGGAGCTCGTGCACTGGGCAGCACAGAGGCAGCAGTGGCAAACTCTGCCTGGTGTGGCAAGAAGGGGGGGCTGCAACTGCTGCTGCTGTGGTGCAGCTCCGATGGGCGATCCCAAAGCCAGTGCAGGACCCAGGCTGGCAGCGGGAGCGGGTTACAAGGTGGTGCTGAGCATGGGAAAAGTGGCCCTTGCCTTCCCCGTGGCTGGCGCCCCACGCTGCAGCATCTCACAACCCACATGGGGCTGCCTGTGCCTGCTCAGGAAAGCCCCGAATGGGCTGTGAGCAGCTGCAGCAGGGAGTGCCAGCCATGGGGTGAGGCAGGGGCCGCTTTTCTCTACACTCAGCACCAGCTTGTTACCTGCCTGCAAGCTGGGGATCAGGGCTGTGCACTGCTCCCCACCTGTACCCTGGGGCTGGGGGGCACTGGGAGTGAGTGGCTGCACAGGGCCCACACTGGTGTCCCAGAGCAGGGTGGCAGGGGTACAGGGTCCCAGCCAGCAGGGCCTCTATGGAGCCAGGCCAGCTGCCCCCTCTCCCTGCTGGTGTAGCCCAGCCCAGCTCCACAGATCCCTGCCAGCCTACGTCCCGCTCTGGGCCCCACTGATGCTGGTCCTGAGACATTGGTCCCAAGACATTGGGACATTGGTCCCAAGATGGTGACCAGGGGGCAGGGCACCTGTCAAGGGGTGGGGCTACCCATGCGGCCCTCGACAGCCTGCCAAAACTGGGTAAGCGGCCCTCTGCCCGAAGTCATTGCCTGCCCCTGATCCAGGGGGAGCCTAGCGCTCCCCCTGGTTGCTGCAGAGGGCCAATGCAGGGCGCATGGGAGCAGAAGCAGACTGCTGCCATGAGCAGCAAATCCGTTCCTGCTTCCTCGCACATGTAGATGCCTGCCAAGGGTGGGTTTACTCTAGAATAAATTACTCTAAAGTAAACCCACCCTGGAGCCTTTGCATGTGTAGATGCATCCATATTGACCTATCTACTTGCGGTCAAAAATATTGCTGAAGTGGTATGATTAAGCCAGTGGAGATGCAAGGTAAGCAGATAGCGTTCTTACAGATAGTCCTATGACTTCTGTCTAACTGAATGCATGGGAATTTAGATCTTAGGAGAAATGCTTTTTAATTAGTTGCTGGTTAGTTTTTTCCCCTTTAAGCTATTGTACTCTACAAACGCATCTACATGGGCAATTAGCACAGAGCAATAAACTCCGGTGCATATCTCACCAGAGTTTATGGCTCCTGAGCACCTTGTTTGCATGTGCACCTGGGACCGCAGCATATTGAGCCAGGTCAGAGCAGCCCGGGTTGGCAGGGCATCTGCGGAAGTCAGCTTTGCAGCCCGGGGCTGCTCCAACTTGGTTCAACATGCTGCAGAGGGGCTGGTTGGGGCACGAGGGTATTCCAGTGTGGGACTAGCTGGCAGGCAGCCCCTACACTGAAGCACCCTCGTGCCCCAGCCAGCCCCATCAGTGGTTACACGTGTGTTGTTGCACACTAAAGAACCCGGCCACAGGATAGTACTTGTGTTTACAAGTACTAACCTGCAACAGAGTTAATTAGTTTCCCGTGGCCTAATAGGGCCTCACATATAGCCACTGAGACTTTACTGTGGAGCTAATTAGGCAGCTCTGCAGTAAATGTCTTGTGTAGATATGCCCTGTGTGTACAGTTCATACCAGTGCTCTAAAATAATGTCCTAAGCTTACAAGCTGCCCACACAAACAGAAACAATACAGGGTGTCAGAAACATCACATCCATCTTTTATCAGTACAACACAGGGCAAGATTTATCACTATCACTAATAAGCATACATAAGGGAAAAAGCTGGGAAGTATTGTGAAGAAATAGGAAAAAAATTCTAACAAATGAAAAATTAAATAACTTTATAGCTAGCTTGAGATTAAATGCCTTTAATATTCGTACCATATAGCTTTGCTAAAGCTGGCACTGTTCTAAATGTCTTGGGCTTTTACTGATCATCAATATTTCCCCCTAACATCGCACTTTCCTTCCATCATTAAAAAAACACTCTAAGACTTGAATTTGTAATTTTTTTTTACTGAGCCCACCAAAGGGCATCCAAAGAGCTCTTTTTTTTGCAATCATGTCTGACTGTTGTTTGAATCAGGGTATATGGAAAACTTGTGAGAACTCCCCTCAAACATCTTAAGCATTTTAAAATACTCTTTGTGTCTACTAAAAATAATTAAGAACCATCTAATTCTCTGAATGTATGTCAGTTGTTTTGTTTTGCATTAAGATTTTTACCAATCAATCAGACTGGTAAGTGAAAATGTGCTGCTTTGCATGCATGAACATAGACATGATTTTTAGCAAATCTGAGAGCACTCTTGCCAGTAGCCCCGTTAAATTGTTTTTATTAGTCTGGTTGACTGGAATGTTTGAGTATTTACAATAGACTCAAGCATATTAGGCTGCAAGTCTTTCTAATATACCACCAAATTAGACATGGCTAAACAGTTGCATAGCAATCTCCAGCGACTTCCTGCAAAACAGCATTTTAAAACTTAAATCTTTAAAAATATTTTTTAATTTAGAAAGTCAGTGAGACTTCTCCCTCTCTCACAGCCTCTCGGGCTTCTGTTAGACCAGTGGTTTTCAACCTTTTTAGACTCAAGGCAGCCCTTGATAGGCTCAAGGAACCCCTGTTAGGTTTTTCACTCTTTTCTGGACTACAGAAAAATAATAGAGCGATGCTTTTGTTGCAAAGAATTCAGAAAGACCGTGGCAGGTCAGAATATTTTTAATGCTATGGATTCCTATTTGAAATCCCTTGGTTTGTTTTATGAATCATGCTTATACCCCTAACAGTGCTAACATTGCAGGGCACCCTGGAAAGGCTCTCAAGGCACCCTGGTTGAGAATCACTGCATTAGATTTTCAGGCAAACAGCCTGCATCTACATGAGACACTGCTGCACAGTCATTACTGTGTATTTATTAGGTACTTGTATAAATGAGTGCTAAATAAATGCGCAGGAATCTGAGTTACTGTGCAGTAGCACTGACAAATGTCTTTTTTGTGATGCTCCTGCGCAGTAGCAGTGTATCATGCATTTTTGCCATGCAATGCTACTAGACAGTAGTATTGGGCTGCTGCGCAGTCAGCATCTCAGGTCGACGTGGCCACAGAGACATAGGGGGCAAGCCTGAAGTCATATGCACCCATTCACTCATTTGAAAAGTAAGTGTGGAGGAAAAATATGGAGTTCCTCCAATCTTGTTACAGTTTTGTGGCTCCTTCTGGACTCCCTTTTGCCCTAGTTGATGGCACCCAATTTATGAACAACAGGGAGCAATGGAAACATAGAAACAAACATACTAAGTTGCTTTCATCAGAAAAAAAATTGACTGGAAAACACAGAAGGCTAAAGGCAGGGTAGAGATGCAGTTTATAGACTAACTAAATGAGATGCATAAGCTTTCATGAGCCCAAGCTCACTTCATCAGATGCTGTCTGAAGGAAAGCTAGTGATGTACAGCAGTGGTTTTATAAGAAGGGGATAGGGGAACAACCAGGTGAAGTGGCACAGAGACAAACCACATCAGGGATGGGAGAGGATTAGATTTTAATAATCTTCCAGGTTGGTTTTCAGGGTTTATCTACACAAGAATGAGAGATGATAGTTCAGAAGAGAGCAAGGCACTCATTTAAGGTGTTTTGGCTATTTGCTGAGTGGCTGCTATTATTCCAGAATAAAAGTGTCTTTTTTTTCTCATTTAGTTTAATTTGCTTTTAAAGTAGAGTCAGTTAAATTGGGAAATAGCCAGTATTCTGGAAAAAGGCTATGTGCACACGGTGTTAATCTGGAATAACCGTTCCTAAATAACTCCATGTAATTAGCTTCCAGGTGAAATTCATGGCATGGATTCTGGCCCACAAAGCCTTGTGTAGTTTGGGACCTGGCAACCCCTCCCCACTATTTTTCCATGCTAGCAGTCCATGAGGTGCTTTATCTAGAGCCTCTGTGGTTGCTGTGGCAGAGGGTTTCAGTCAGGGGTTTTCTACAATATCTGGAATTCACTTCCATCTTGGTGTGATAGTCAAGTGGCAATGGAGATTTGTTCATGGATGCAGAATACTCACCTGCCATTTTTGGCTTTCACTTATATCATTGGGTGAGAAACTCACGGGGCATTGGTTGGTATTTTGATGGGAGGCTGTTATTTTAGTCTGGGTTCCTTTTGTTGCAAACGGATTCCTCTGCTTGGTGTTTGTAGAGTTAAAAAGATTTGTAAAAGCCCCTAGAGCCCTTGGGGAAAGCACTTGAAAGAAACAAAATCTATAATTAAAAAGTTAAAAGAGAAATCCAGGAGTGGAGTTAAACTAAATGGGCCACCAAAGTTTCACTTCCCGCCCCCGAATTTCATCCTTAACTGGGAGAGTCTTCTCAAGCAAGCCCCTCCCTAGGCAGACGCTCAGACTCAGCCTTCCCAGGCCAATCCCATCCCTCAGCCCTGGAGATAATCTTCCCAGCCCTCCAGGATGGACTCTTGTCTCCCTCCCACTACGGCATCCTTGATCTTCCTGCCAAGTGAAGCAACCCAGCCCAGCAGCTGCTGGCATCATGCAGCTGTGCAATGCACTACTACCTGCTGTTCTGCCTCTGACTCACTCTGGGGCCTGGGCCCCTCCGACTGTGGGGTGTAGATCCAGAGGATCTTGTCCTAATCCAGCCTGAATGATTTCCCTTTGTTTTTACCCCTCTGTTTTTCAGTGAAAGCCAAAGCATTGCACTTCTGTCGCTTACATCACTGCACACATGCTATTCATATACATTGTTGTGAGCCAGAGTTGGGTAAATATGATATAGATTGATTTAGATACGCTTTGTTATCAGGCTTGATACAAGAGTGACTGGATGAAGTTTACGGCTTGCGTTATGCAGGGGGCCAGACCACATGATCTAACGGTTCCCTTTGGCTTCAAAATCTACAACTACAGCAAAAATATTTACAATCATCTTTGATCATCTTATGTTTTCCTTGCAGTTGTGCTGGCATCCTTGGCATTTGCTTTCCTAAAGTATCAGGGCAATCACATTTGAATGACATAAATGTTTGTAGAAAGCGAATTTCAGAATCCTATGCGGCAAAGATTGTGAGACTTGGATTTTCCATTGACATACGATGCAAATATTGGCTTCAGGCATGCTGGCATGCCTATCCAGTCAGAGACCAGAAATACTACCAGGTGACTGATCTGATCCATCTAGTACATGGGGCCAGTTTTTAATTCACAGCAAATAATTTCATAATTGGCTCACGGAGGGAAAGAAATTAGAAAAAAAAGTCACAGCAGGATAAATCTTAATAGTGAATACATTTGAGGAACTAGCAAGCTCATCCCAGAACAGCTATGAGCAGCAAGATGAGTTAAATTAGATGATTTATTCATTCAGGGGGATTCGCTCTGTTCTGTTCTGTCACGGGCAATAGGACCTAATATGAAGTGGTATGGGAAGGGTGGGATCAAAGTACACCCTTTTTGAATGAGTGTGGGTCATCTGTCCCAGTCACCTTGATTTCTAGGCACATGGTATTTCTCAGCATGGCGCCCATTTTCAGTTAATGGAGTTTGTTATTAAGGGAAAAATCAGGAACCACTTTCAACAACTCTGTCTCAAAATAATTTGCCTTTTCTAGTGGATCAACTCTAAAACAAACACCAACATTTTGCTCCTGCCCTTTTGTTTGTCATTAGGGATACCTGAAATGATTTTGTTATCTAAGGTCAGTGCCCACACCATAGATGGCATTAAATAAACTGATTTGCAACCTCAGAGGCTGAGTAGCAAATGGGCCTATGCAGTCACTATTTGATCAAGATGAGACACGTACTTCTCAAATCATGGTTCAAATCAGTGGTAGGGATCTGTGATGGAAAATAGGCCAGGCCACTTGCTTGCCCTATAAATGCACAGTGAACAAACAGGAGGCTATTCTTTAAGGCTGTCAATCATGCACAGGATGGACCGTTTTCGAGAAATGCTTATAAACTTTTTAACACTCTCAGATCTTTAATATTCAAGAGATGAGTAATATAAAGGCATCAGGAGCACGCTTTGCTTGGACGCCTTGTTGTCATATTTGCTTGTCCTTACTGTCCTCAAATTCTTAATCTACAGAGCAGGACACTTATAAAGTTACCCTCCAAAATTTTGCCAGTTAAAAACCTTTCAAAAGTCCATGTGCTTGGACCCATTTCTGGGATCGTTCGCTCCTAATAAACAAGGTGCTACCCTCTGGTGAAGTCTCACAGCTACCATCTCTGTTTCTTGCATGCAAAACAATGAATCTTTTATCTATTAATGGTCACCAAGCATTTATAAACTGCTGCTAAAGGTTTAGGAATCGCTAGTATAGTTTTGCCCATCACACAAATGTATTCAAGTTGAAGAGCTGGAAATGTGTGCCCCCGCCGCTAAACTACACTGAAAATAAGCACAACACTGTTATGACTTATATCTCAGGTAGCAATTGATGGGATCGACTGCAAAATTCAGCTCCAGATCTGGGTATTGAATTCCTGAAAGATGGAGTGCTTGGAACTGGGGTTTTCTTGCTGGGGTTCATCTTTAATTTATAACAACGGCCCCAAAAATTACAGAACAAGGCTCTCTGCTGGACCCCCTGATTCATAGGAGAGTTAATCAGATAATGGAGCTGTTTGCCTCTGGGTTGCTGGTTTGAATCTATTCCAGGTTCTTCATGCTGTTCCTGTATGATGACTGCTCAGTGGCCCATGTGAAAGCAGCAGCTTGTGTGATGCTCTGCATCCAATTTTTAGTGGACAGGTTTCTGAGTTTAAAAAACCATCCCCAAATTAGGCAGCGGTAGTTTCAGCAGAGAGACACTGAGGAGTGACTGGGTTTGGAGAGTGTCCTGCCCCCTCACCCCTAAGGGGGACTCCCCCAGCTGACAGACATGCCCTGCAGGGAGAGCTGCGTGGTGGTTGCTAATATTGAATCTGTTTTGTGAGTAAACAATGTCAGTTCCTATGTTTCTGTTAATCCAGTAATTTTTATCCGCTGTCAATGTACTTGCAAAACTTTCTTTCTTAAAAAAAAAAAAATGAAGATATTTGGTTAGGGGAAAAAAAACAAGGAGGAAAATATTGTTAGCATAACTCTAATGAAAATAATATTTTGATTTTCTGGGCAGCTTTGCTCAGTTTTATCTTGGTATCAAGAAGAGCCACATATAATATATATGCTGCATTTATATATTTATTCTGGGAAAGACAGAAAGTCTTTGCTCTTGGAGGAAGGGTGGATTATGTGCCGTGTGAGTGCACTGGTACTGTCAGCTCTGACTTGAAATCTGGAGCAAAAGTGAAAATGAATTTGATGGCCTTAGTTTAGTTTCTAGTGGACATTTGTCATTTCTAAATCACCATGAATATTAAAGACAGCTGTTGAAATTCAAGAAAGGGAAGCATTGGTTGTTATGGGAAGTCGGAAACATGCCTAATGAGAGAGAGAGACAAACCAAAATCCTACATCCCAGCTCTCCTGGAATTTAGGGACGTGTGAACCCTAATTCATGTCTCGATCTTGCAGGCAAGCCCATGTCTAGCTTTAAACAGTACAATTCTCCCCCAAAACTCAGCTAGTATAACTGCTTCCATAAAAGTTTGGTTGAAATTTAGAAACAAAAAAACAACCCACAGTCAGTATCAGCTTTTTTGGTTTAACCAAAGCCTCAGTATATCCTTTTAAAACCTCAGTGATGATGAACTTACCAGGTACAATGAGATGAGGTGTGTCTGATGAGCTGCTGAATATATATGGGCTGGATTTTGGAGACCCAAGCAATATCTGTATTTGATGATCTACTTATCTGGGCTACTATGCAGGGGACCTGGGCTGAGTTTTCATGGTGATCTCTAGGCTTTTGCCTTGGAGGAGGAGGAGAGCGCAGTAGGAAATTGGTTAAAATATAAGACTGATTTCCCCTTTCTTTCCTTTTAAAACCCTAATGTTAGGCTAAGCTGCATGAACAGAGTTCGGTATACAGTTATAATACATGACAAAGCAGCAAAATCCCGGACAATGTCAATTACTGTGGCACAATATATTTTCATTTTATTCCATTGGGAAAATACACACTCAAGTAACAAATCATTTGGATAACATACCTACATGGAAAACATCCAATGCATGAAGACACTCCTTTTCCAATTCATGAACTGTACACAGAGTGATATGGAAAACAGTACGAAACTGAGGCAAAGTTTCACAGTCTAATTGGTGGCATTGTGCTGCCAAATGAACTGTCTCTCTAGTACAGCACGAGTCACTCTCAGAAATCACTTCTTGTATTTAAAGTTATGAGGAGCACAGTTGGCTCTTTCTTTTTTTTTTGTTGCTGTAATGACATCCTGAAACTGCAGAAATCTGTGACAGCAACAAAATTGAGTTAAGTAGCACAAAGCCTGGTTGCGACTTGGTGGGCTGTGTAGGCACATCGCCAAACTTAAACCCAAGTAACTTATTCTGCTCAGGACCACGAAAGCTCCCCTATGGTGTCATGAGGGCTGGTTAGGGTTGGGTTTTTTTGGTGAATAGAAAATTGGCCAAAAATGTGCTTTCAATCATCCTGGGCATATTCCTGAACAAGTCCAATAGTTTTAGCTGTCAAAAAATCGTGGCGGCTAGGTTCATAAATCTGCCAGACACAGCGACAGCATTCAACCCCTGCTATCCGATGGTCCAGTGATTAAGGCAGTCATCCAGGGGTGGAGAGCACCCTTGTCTGCCCGGTGGGCTTAAACTTCCCAGCTTCCCCACCCATAAGTTATACCTAAATTACTAGGCTATGGGGTATTCTGGTGCTGGGCGTATGACTCTACAACTTCTGTTTTGCATAAATAATACACATTTGAGTATTTGAATCAAGATCTAAATCTTAGGCAAGGGCTCTAGCACTAGGGATAGGGAATTGGGATCCCAGTACTATAGAGCTATTCTATTTTTTCTAAGACACCTATGAGCCAGACAGCTTGAGAAAAATGCATTTTCTAGCCTAGTGATGAGGACACTTAGCTACAAGGAAGGATACCATGGGGTCAAATCCCTGTTCCAGTAAGTACTTATTTATTACATCAGCAAAAGAAATAGAGAGTACCCCTCCCCATCAGCTACTGTGGTCAGAACAGGCTCCTGAGAAAGTGGGAACTATAAGAGGAGGACCAAACAGAGGAGGAACCTGAACTGGGGTTTCTTATATGCTAGGCGAGTTCTCTAATCAAGGGATTTTAGGTACCAGAGGGACAACATCTCCCTCTCTGGCAGCTTCAGGAATCTAATATTTCATTCCTTCGCTTTTCTTGCAAGTGATGGAAACATTTCTTTTTGGATGAATTGGAATGCTTTGTTCAACATAAAAAACTTTTAAAACAACCCCTCCCCCCCAACAAAAACCAAGCAAAACAATACGACTGTGGTTGAACTCCAATCGATCTTTTTTCTCCACTCTTTTTGGCAAGCTGCTGACCCCTCCCCCTCCAAAAAAATATAGCTGCATAGTTCTGGCCATGAAAATCTTTGTGTCATGGGAAGCATTAAACATTGTTTTATGTCCAGGGATGAGGCCAGTAATCCTTGGGGCTTTTTCTTAAAGAGTTGACTTCATGTCCACATATTTTTCATACTGCCTTTGTTTGCAAAAATAAGGGGATGGCTATATTTAATCACATCGAATTGTTCTGTGATTTAAACCCCCCCCCCCCCCCCCAAAAAAAGTAAACAGTGCTCCCACCCCCCCCCCCCCCCCCCGATAAATAAGGTAAACAGCTCAATGACAGTAAATAAGGAAGTGATGTAATGGTACAAAATGGGGGCAGTATGTTTTAGTGCTCTATGGAGACGCGTAGGGCACCAGAATTTTGGAGCAAGAACTTTGCTCCTCGATGGTCTCTCTCTGTGACTTTGAACAAGTCATTCAACCTCTCTGCCTCAGTTTCTTTACCTGTAAAATGGGTACAATGCCTAGACTCCCCTATATATGTGCTAAGAAACAGCAGTGGTTAATTGGCTGTTGTTCTTTAAAATCAAGTATTATTGACATGGCATGCACACATTATTATTATACTCATATCATTGGTACATATCGGCCAGGTAATATAGGAACTTATAGGACTGGAAGGGGCCACCTGGAACATTACATCCAGTCTGCTGCATTTGCAGGCAGTCATTAACTGACACAATCCCCCCAGTTGCCACTGTAAACCATAACCCACAACTAGATGATCCTAGATGACAGGAAAAACAAAAGTCTATTTTTGTGAGAGGCGTCACAGTAAGTAACATCATAATTTCCTAGAGATTAGCATATATACTAAGCATCTGGAGAGACCCATACAGGGCACTTTTCTTTATCCAGCATCCAGATTCCTCACTATGGTCATCACCAAGGTGCCTGCATGCCAACAAGTCATGTATCACAACGGTGTTGAGTCTATACATCATGGCACTGGAAGGGGTTCACCAGCCTTTGACTAAGGGGGCACGTGCCAACTCCCAAATCTATTCTTTCGTGAGACTTGCTTAATCACAATTGTAATTGCCCCACCTCAGAAGAACAACAGCTATTGAACCCAGTACAGTGGCATATCCTGTGAAAAACTATTGGGACTTACTTTTCCTCTGCAAACTTACAAGGACCCGTGGAAAGAAACTTAGGACATATCTAAACGGGACCCAACATGAGGGCTTCACGTGCAGTCAGTGCAGGAAAACACTGAGGACGCTTGGTGTTGGCGCAGTCTCCATAGTCTTCTGCTGCTTCATTGGTTATCATCCATTCAAAGAGAAATAGGGATTGCCTTAAACCACAACATCCACAACAGTCTTGTACATTAGACCTTGGGCATTTGTAACAGGGATTGCTTGACATTTTTCTGTTAGAAACTTTTCAGCCAAAAAACAGGCTTTGACTACATTTTTTCTCCATTGCAAAAAAAAAAAAAAAAAAGTTTGCAGCATGCAGAAAACATTGATTTTTTGTCTGAATATGAACACTTGAAAATGGCTTCATTTGGAAAAGCTGTTCTGGTGCCCCATGGCAGTTTGGTTGCCTTGAAAAACCTATTTTCCAGCCAGTCCTAATTTAGAGATAAGAGCCAATGTCCGTGCTTGGATGTAGATCAACGTTTTCAAACCTTCCATAATGTTAGGATTAAAGA
>NW_005841887.1:2626043-2679132 GCF_000455745.1 Alligator sinensis | reverse complement strand
CCCATACTGACACAACCAGGAAGGAATTCACCAGTTCCCATAATGCTTTTAACAGGTTTTCATGCTTCTGCTTTTTTATCTTTATCAACCTTCACACCTTCTTATTGTAAAATTTCCATTGTTATAACTTTTATGCACAGAGAGATTTGTGTGAATGGTGAACAGCACAGTTAAAATTCATTGTATGGCATGAACCAGTAAGACTATATATTCTAAACTTGGGTGTCCAGCTTCCAACTTCATGACTTTATTTTATTTTTACTTACTCATTTTACTTCATTTTTTATTATCTACTTTTCTTGTCTTGTTCGACACCTGATTAAAATTGTGGATAAAATTGAAGTATTCATTAATGGAGGCAGTAAATTAAATGAATACCTCTTTAAAAAAATGTGCATTATTTTAACTAGCAAAAAAATATTCCAATGCAAATGGCATGCTTTTACTTTCAGACACATTGTCAAATGATTGCCTAAAAATAAGCCCTATCTCCTACTCTTATAATTATACAGTTGCTTCAAATACCAACTTCTTTAATGGTAGTTATTACCTTATCAAACATTTTCAAATTCTACCCTTGTGTTCAATTAAAAATTCCTATTCAAGGTTCCCGTACAATATCAATTCCATGAAAAAGAGCCAAAGATAAATGTAAAAGTAAATATGTTATTTTACTGCATTTGTGGCAATATTCCTGTAAGTTTTGCTAGTGCAGTATAAACATATCTTTCAATAGATACTTATGATCTATTGATTAAAAAAGATAGCTGCACATCTTGTGCTTCAAGTTGGAACTTGCAGCCTGGAAACTATATATATATATCTATATACACACACATACATACAGATGAATGTATTCATACATCTATATATTAATGTATTCATCATATCTCAAAAGATTCTGACAGAAGTGTAAACTTTAACTCTATATGGAGAAAGTTTAATGTTTATTTAAAGAGTGCAACTTCCAAAGACTGTGTTTAAACAGATTTCCTTAGAGAACGTTTCATAACCTTGCTTCTTTTTTTCCCCTTTACCTTTAGGATATGATATCTGTACAGTTCTTATTGCATGTTACTTCATTTTTTGAGTTACTTTTTCCAGCTCTCATCTGATTTTGTTTCAGATCAATAGCAATAGGCCAGAGAACCAAGCATAGGTCCAGATTTTGAAAAATAGGTGGCTAACTCACACATGTCAAATATTCAAGCACAGCTGAAAGAAGGTAATTGTTCATGCACAATGGCTAAAACTACCCTGCTGTAAAGGGGCAGCTCAGGGCCCCTTAAGTGTTCCTGAACAGTTAAGCGTGGTTACACTGTACCCCTTCTGCACTGCCAAAGGGATCTATAGGCCCCTTTGTTTCTATAGGGATCTATAGGGATCTTTGTTTACGTGGATCTGATCACTGTAGCACGCTCTGCCGGTGCACCCCTGCACACTAGCCTTTTGCATTTCACCTACATAAAGCCCCATTGCACTGACGATTCCAGCTCAGCATCCTTCCCCTCTCCTATTGCTTTTGCCCAATCTGTTTGCTAAGTGAATGTCATGACATCCAAAGCAGCATATGCAAAGAGACATTTTTAGCCATGTCTATATTTCATGCACAACCTAGGGGACTATTTTTGAATATGTTGCTTTGAACTGACAAGGGTCAAGGGTTGTATATACAGACACCCTAGTTCTAAAAGAGCCTATTTGCCAAAATATGATGGGGCATAAAAAAACTTGTGTCTGATTTCAAATCCTTTCATTTTGGTTTTTATTGATACCTTAAACCCAGAACAGCATATGACTTAAACATGCGGTGGACCAAAGGACTGCAGACTATACAGTATATCTAAGATAAATCTACTTGAATCTTTTAGTACAGTGTTCAAACTGTTCCAAACATTGTTATTCCGAACCATATTACGCAGATATATAACCAGCGATTGGTAAGGAAAATGTAATATGACCAGTATTACAGTATTTAGGCAAGTCTAAACACAGAGTGTACCTGGACAAGAAGAAACAGCTTAGCAAGGATGTAAAAAGAAGCCATTCTGTACAGGTTTATCCGTACATAAAATGCATGTAGGTTCTGGTTCCCAAAGCCTGAAATTCCCCCTTGCTCACAGGTAGAGCTGATGAACCTGCAAAGACAGCAGTAAGAGTCCTGTACTGCTGAGATTTCAGATTTTTCTCTTAAATTCTCACATTCATCATTGGCACCTACAAATGGCTGCTATATTCTGATTACAATAATAGCAGCAGCTGCCTTTCTCTAGACTTTGGATGGTCTCATCCGTGGCATATGCTTGGGATTCTTGATAGACCACAAGGACAAATTGCATGATTTTGGATGTGAAATTCATTTTTAGTGCTTTAATTCCTTAATCTGAGACTAAAGGGTGTGTTGGATATGCTGCCCTAAGAGAGACTGTACACCGGGCCCCATGGGAATTTAGTCTTACATGAACTGGGCCCCAACCATGAGAATCTGGATAGAAGAAAACAGCCACAGAAAGACTTTTTACTGACTGATAGGAATCAGTGCAGTCTTGCAATCTGCTTGGTATAAGAAAACCGGGAATACAGCCCTGTAATGTTATTGCTGAGTCTGAGCACAGACATAGGTGAAGGGCCAAATTCTCTGCAGATGTAACTCTCTTGGCTGTAGTGGAGTTATACAAGCAGGGAATTTGGCCCCTACGCTCATGGGCAGCGTGTACTGACGTTTCCACTCTGCAGATCACACTCAGAAAGCTCTCCGGCATACCTTATACATGGAAGAATTTCACTAACTACTTGCTCAATATAGATCACCTAGTGCGAGCCTTTCACATACGGTGTAAGGATCGTGGTCTAAAGTTCTTGCAACTCCTTTTGAAATTGTCTAAAGGGCACAGCAACAGGAATGTGAGACGGCCGTTGAAAGCAAAATGATGTCAAACAGCGCAGCGTTTACGTGGCTAATTCCAAATGAACTTTTCGGTTTTTATTTTTCAACCTTTACCAGTACAAAGCTACGGCTTTGTTCTTATACAGTGTTTTATCATTGCTTTTGACACTGTGTTGAAATGTCATTTGAGAGTGTGGAAAAAACGAAAAGCAAATGTACTGATTATTTGCAGTGAGCTAATTTTCTTTCAGTATATTCTAGGATTTTTTTTTTTTAAAGGCAGTTAAAGGCTGGTGGAGGTTTAATAATCGGAATGTGATTTAAAATAAAACTGTCTTTGGATTTAGTTTTAAAAAGATAATACTTTTAAAGCTTTGGGATTTATCCTGAATAAAAAATCATTAATAAACAAAGAAAAAGGAGAACTAAGAACAGTTCAATCAATTTGGAGAACTGGCCATTAAGGGAATAAATGTAATTTCTTGCTCCTTTTAAAACAGTAAACTTGGACTACATGCGCATTACAAAATATATTTTAGTATCTGTCCCAATGCAGAGGTATTCCACCCTCATCACACAAAGGAAAAGGCACCTTAATTTAGAAGTAATCAATAAGCATTATACAAGGCTAACCAAATGTTAAGAATATTTAGGTGTCCTCAGCAGATTGTGATACCAAATGAATAATTTAAATCACAATTAGCTATTGAAACAATAACACTGCAAGAGGAATGAACACAATGCTCGTTTTTGGCATAAGGAAAAAGGAATTATAAGGTTTCCTTTTTCAGTTTTTAACGCCTCCCCTTCGGCCCCCTGTTAGTATTCCAGCAAACTATTTGCATCCTAGCCTGTTACAACTTACAGCACAAATGTCAAGCAAAGGGCACTATTCAGCCTGGAACATCTGCACCAAGTTGTGAAGTCACAGTAATACTGTAAGGAATAAGCTGTGTAAAAATTCCTGTGTCTAATATTGTTACACAATTTTATATGATAAATAGCCTGAACAAATGCTCATCAGGATTACATTTTTTGTTCTATCTTATTCTGCAAAACTAATTTGTGAATGACCTTAAAGATAGATGATTCATTAATTTGCAGATGTCTCTCCGCTCTTTCTGTCTCTGTCTAGTTGAGGAGATATACGTTTATGAAGTGGATGTGTGTGTACAAAATATATCTCTCTTAGGCATTTTTTGATCACTCATCATCACAGTTTCTAAGCGCTAAATATATGGATTAGGCACACACATGCCCACACACAAATACCAGCTATACATACATATCTACTAGCCAGACATTCAATTAAATATGTATTGTAAAAAAGCAAAAGTGATTTCAAAGATTTGAAGACAGCCATGATGACAGTATATATTACTGTTAAATTCACCAAGGCACATCTGCAAAACAGACTACAGACGGATCTGTAAATCTTTTCTAGGAAGCTAAAGGTAAATATTTTTTATTTTCCAGCAATACGTGGGAAAAGTATCTATGATTTCAGAAATAGTCATTGAGAAGGGCTTTAAGAAAATACCTTAACTTATCTTAAGTAAATAGATTTTGTTTCAGTTAAATAGCGTACAGTCACTGATCATTTAAAACGGATCATATCATTGTACACAATCGCATTATAGAGTAAACCTTTGAAACACAACAAATTTGTTAGCTGGCACTGTTACTGCTCTTTTTACTATTTCATATAAGAGTGGTTGGACAATTAAAAACATGTGCAAAATCAATGGCCGTATTTAATACTTTCCTTGCCTCTGCACTTCATATTTAAAAGTGATGTCGAGTTTAGCTGCATATGGATAAAGTTTTAGCCCTTGGGTTTTATTATAGCAATATTCCTTCTTCAGTGCATTGTCCACCATCACAGGTCTTAACCTCTCCTAGCGAGACAGACAAGCAGAGAAGTATAAAAATGAAACAAGCTATGTTTAGCAGAATTTTACATACCATAATCTCTTTACCATGGTCAAACAAGACTGGAATTCTCAAGATGATCTGTTATGGCACAAATCCATTCCAGAACTGAGTTGATTTACAGCTTAGCACCATTCTCCACTCTTCACTGAGAGTAAGTTAAATGACCCAAGAATAACATTAATATGTACTATAACTAGATAGAATGGTGGTCTAAAGGGTGGTCTAAGGCATTAGCTTTCACCCAAGGAAACTTAAGCTCATATATTGCACAGAAATACTAATAAGGGTCAAGTATCATTACTATTTTAAGAGGTCGACAATGTAATGAGTTATGAGGTATGATAGCAAAGCGGCGCTGCTATCCTTCTGTCTTCTATCCGTCTTGCTCATCTTCCGCTGTAATTTTGTTAGAATGAACCTTGAGTCCATTCAGGTTCATATCATGCCTTCAACATCAACACTCGGTGGGTTTAAAAATATTGGAGACCCATCTTTTTTGGCTCGGCTAGGTCAACCTGATTAAACTGATCGTTAAGTCCCACATCAAACTTCCCTTTCATTAAAGCGGCGGCCTCAGAATGAAAAGTTGGGGGAACTTAAGCTGCAGTTTAAAATCACATTAACAGGGGCACTAAAATATTTCCACGGTAACGCAAAGATCTGACAAAACAGTAAATAGAAAAGTAAGACGTTGAAATTATTTTAAGACAGATGCCTTTTTAAACTGTATTAAGAACACCTATCATGGAGCCTGACTCCAGCAGTTCCTCGCACAGGAGGTATTTTATCTTCACAACATCTGGCACTGTCAAGGAGGTACAGTTGTAGACCTTACCAGATGCAGACACTCCATACATAAAAGTACACTAACAAATCATACCATTAATAGCAGTACAACACAAGTGTTTCTTATACATCCATGAAGAAAACTATTCCATGGCTATGAGAAGGCTTAAGGGGGAAAAAAAAACACAAAACCCACAAAAAACTCAACTTTCTTGCAGTTCCTAAAACATAAAAATAACTAAGAGAGCTTTATTTTCAGGTTTTCTATAAATGACTGACAAGAAAGCTTTTTTTCTTCAGGGTGAAAAACTCCTTGTCCCATAAATCTGTGTGGTTGACACATCTAGGCAAATTTGTATCCTTGCTCAAAGGGATCACTGGTTTTATTCTCTATGGATTTTTTTACTCACTCTATTGTGGAAAGTGAGTTGAGGCAGAAAAAAATGCTTGCTATTTGAAGGAAGGTTTACATTACTTTATATCATTCGCACTGTTATGTTGTCACTTTGCCGCTTTTATGAACTGTTTAAAACATGATACTATACCACATAAACCATGCGTGTTTTTGAGTGAACGGTTCAGTCCAAACCAAGTGCTAGAAGTCTTTGGTCCTATCCTCCTCTACCTTACACTAGTGTAAATCAGGAGTAACTCTGTTATTGTTAATGTAACCAGTCTAACCAAGAAAATAGTACAGAGCTTTATAATTTGTACTCGATCTTTACTTTAGTATCATTATAAATGGTAAAATGCATGCAATGCTCCCAATCCGTCATATTTTAATAGATGTTTGCTATCAAGATTTCACTTAATTTCCCCCAGCTCCCTATGTAAGCAAACAATTTATCAAGTAGAAAGGCACTTTCACCTGGGGTAAATCTGCATATTGGCTCAGCTATGCTGACTTACACTAGTCTGGTCCTTAAATGTTTCACTTTGACCAGCACTCTAGATATTTTACTGGTAGCCATCAATATTTTATTGACGCCACTACCGAGTAACACACGATTTGCAAGAGAAACCACCGTTCCTAACACTGTTTCTCCGAATAACAATCATGTTTATGAAGCTCTGTACCACCCCACATAGGTTTAATTTAATACACTTTTCAAGGCAAACCAGCTGCTGCATCACTTATGCGACACTGTCACACAATAAGATAGAAAGAGCAGCATCAAATCATTATCCCAAATAATTACTTTCACATGTTCCTTGATCTTCCAGTTAAAAGGGGAATCATAAAAATACTGACAAGATGGTGTTTTCGATCCCCAAAACACACTTTAAAATTTAATTTTCTACAAACTGTGTGGCACTCCTTGGAACACAAGCAATTTTACCTGCCTGTGCTGTGTTATGACAGCGGAGATGGTGGCGGTGCATGCTTGGCACAGGGATTAGATATGGGTCAAATGTTTAACCATCTGGATTTTCCATGAGCTAAACTTAATTTTTGATACCTCTGTTTAGGATAGCTGGAAGACAGAGGGACTCCCACTCCATTCTTTCAGGAGTTTTCCTCCTGCTCTCTGTAAGTATGTCCCAGTGTAAATGCGGAGCTGCACTGCTTCTACCACCCTGTGGTAATGTTATGCCATGACATACATTCAGTTTAACATGGCTTTTTTGTGCACTACTCAATAATATTTTATCAAGTTATTTGTCTTCTGTGCTAATTCCAAGCCCAAAGAATTCATTTTCATAATTCAAACCGAGACAAGGAAGATGCATGCAGATAGAGGTCAAATGAGGTCAAATCTAGGAAGTATTTTTTTGAATGACGCTGTCCAATAAAATAGGCTGGAACGCCACTTTCAAAAACTTCATGGAAGAGGCATTGTTTCTAGCACTGAGCTATTAAAGCCTTACTGAAATAAGTGCTCTTTCAGAAACTCGCAGGGCAATACTCTGCACATGTCAGCTGGCAATACAGAATACAGCAACAGGCCAGTGAATAAAAAAAAAAAATGAAGATATCTTGAGGAAGAAAAATGCAAGGTTAATACAATTCAAATTTTCTCCCTCCACACACATTTCACAAATTCTCTGAATTTTACATGGAGCAGATGGTGTTCAAACAAATGGAAAAGTAGAAGCTACAAAGAAAAAAAAAACTGGAGAAACTCATATATTTCTTCAAACGATAAGATGAACTGCAGATGTTTGTTAAAGGGCAGTGCTGACGCAGACAACTTGAGAAGCTGCAGCTTAAGAAGGGTCCACTAGTGTTTAGCACTGGACAACCACCATCGCTGTCACTACATGATTTATGAAAGCTGTTTGTTAGATTTTATGTCAGTGGAGGGATTGCAATTAAAAAAAAATAATAATACCTTGCCTATGCTACTTGAAAAGACTAAAAGTAATAAAGGAAAAGTACCGATTATCAGCCCTCTTGCAAATTCAACTTTTTGGGACAAAAACAAAGATATTTAAGTGGCATAACTCAGTTCCATCAATCTTTCAAAGTTTTGACCAACATGCCTTCATGCTTCTGCATTTCACCCACATGGTTCTCAGTAGTGCTGCTAAAATACTGTTCTTATCTGACACCTGCAGTCAAATGAATCCCAAGTTAAGCCTGACAAAATCACTAAAAAGAAAACACTTGCCTGCTGAAGAACTGAGTCATACGCAAAACAGCTGCTTGAGAAGTGGCAAGAAAATCATTACAAAGCATTTAAAATTAATTTCAAGAATATACTCGATAATGCTAACACAACCCTATAATTAACATAATGCTCCATTTGGAAAAAAGTTGCATCCTTACATGCCTGCTTCCACTTAAGAAATCCCATATTTTTAGGGCGTGTTGTAACTTGGCTGTAAATATTTATTCTAGGCAGCAGCTTGGTATACAGGGTTACAGCCCGAAAGCAAATATTTCTTTGCAAATTTCAAATATATGGATTTTCCCATTTGTAAATTATTCAGGCAGCCTCTCCCCTCCCTCAGAACAGCGAACTGAATCTATAAACATAAATACATACTTTCAGAGGTGAAAAGATGCAAGCCACACATCTTCAAAAGGATCTCAGGGAATTTAGGAGAGTGGAAATTACACTTAAAGGCCCATTTTTGGCCTGATTTGTACTACCAACACGTCTGTTGATCTCCATTGAGGCTAAGGAAAGGAAGATTTTGATTTTAAGGGGTTAGAAGAAATGCTAATTACTAATAAGGATGCTCAGACTGCTTGGGCTAACTTCTGCTCTGGAGCTGCAGGGTAAATGCAGTGTATTTCTGCAGAAGTCAATACTCTGCATTTACAACAGTGTAACTCAGAGCAGAATTTGGCCTCCTAAATTCACCTGACTCATCCCTTTTAATGAGGTGCATATTTCTAGATGGAGACATACTGTGTAACACATTACAGAACATGCAGTTTTGCAACATAACCCTTGCTTTAGTTACCAAGTGAGACTCACGGCTGAGGGCCAAGTGCCTTCAGAACTCAAGAATTAGACGAAGCTTTTGAAATAATCACCGTTCAGGTCTGTATTGTCATGAAGACCTCAAGAAAGGAAACCATCTGCCTAGGAGAAGTACAATGAACTATTCCACATACAGCAGCATTTTGACAAAACCTGCTTTAAATTCCTTTAAAGTACACATTTGCTGAGCTACATGCACCTCAGAGGAAAGAGCGTGGTTACCCCATTCTGACAGATTACCAGAATTTGGCTGCTATTCTATAACTAATCTTGCTGAGTTGCAACTATATTTTCAATCTGAGGAATTCTTCACTCTTAGCCACTTTCCAGCACATATATTCAGGTGACCAGGACTTGGATTGCCCGATGGGTATGAAGCTTTTCACCTCGGAGTCCTTTATCAATAATACTGCACGAATCACACACAGTGCAGGGCAAGTATGTCTTGGTTATTCCGATTTGAATGCATTGCATACTTGGTTAAGGCGACTCTGATAGAGTCCATATATGAGCTTGCATTATTAATGCACACCCATTCAATTCCAGCCCAGGCTGGAAGTGACCAAAAGCGAGTGCTATTTGCAGACACTATAGTAGGGCTTCCAGAGGGTTTAATAGATGGGCTGAATGGAGAGGTGTTCACACCAGTGAATTAAATTTGTCACTAACTGCAAATTTTGTTTGAAATTTCCCCAAACAGAACAAGGACCAAAAAGCAGTGGAGCTTTTACTTTTGGACCCCAGGATTGGGGGATGTCTGGAAATCCCATAGAGCCAGGCTTCACCTCTGCTGATGCAGGTATAGTTGCAAGCGAGCGCTGGCCTCTGTGCACTTTGTCTTGGTGCAGCCAAGAAGTTTCTGGCAGGGATGGTCCTGAACATGGCCTGCCCACGCTCTGCCACCCTGTGTTTAGAAGTACAGAAGTGAGGTTGTTCCAGGCGCTTTTTCTTTGTGGCTGCCAGGGATGAGCCCAAAATGTACTCTCTGGTGTACTTTGAGGCTCGATTGTGCCCGAGGGTACAGGATGGGTGGAGTGTGGGCAAGACTTACGTAGGCATATCCTTGCCTAGACACACCACCACTGCAGTGCAGATAAGCCCTGTGTAGTCTTCCTTAGATAGCTCCTGGCAGCACGGATCCTGTGGAAGCTGAGAGTTTGGATTGAGAGTGGCTTTTAATTGGAGGTTACACGCAGCAAGAACAGCTTATATATGTTTTAATATATATGACTTGTAGTTAAAAGCCACCGTGAAATTCATTCAGACCATTACATTCACAGGAGTCTTGCTGCTGGAGAAACACCACCACCTCCTGAAGCCTCCTCTTAGCCACGATGCCTGGAAAAAACTGGATGGTGGCTAAGCTGCTGATGTGTTGAAAACAGTCCCTCTTATGCTGACCAATATTGTTTCCTTGTGCTCCCATGTCTGCATCCCTTGTCTTACATTTCGACTGCAAGCTCTTTGGGGCAAAGACTATTTTTGTGCTCTGCATTTGTATCGTGCCTTGTCCAGCCCTGGGCTATGACTCATTGGTGCTAAAATGAATCAATCAATCTAACAATAAGGATTTACAGGACAGGCAATTTGCATGCGATAAGTTAAAGCAAAAACAGATCCATACTGTAGATGGTAGAAGAGATGTAAGTCTAGACTGTAGAATGAGTGGCTTGACCAGAAATAATTACTCGTATTACAAGCAGATGTTTTAAGTTGCCCAGAAATGAGTAGAAACTATGGAAGTGACAAAGCCTTGTGCCCTGGATGCTCTGCAAGAGGGTGTGGACTATTGGCAGGCGAGAAGTATTTCCAACACAGGCCAAGTAAAGTCACAAGGAATAAGCACATAAAAATATTACGGGGTTTTTCAGTGGTTACTGCTGTCAAAGTATATGCCAGAAGGCCAGATATGGTGATTATCACAAAAAAGGATAGAGAAGGCTTTAGCAGCTGAAGGTGGTAAATACTCAGTTGAAAATGGAAGAGAAAATGGAGCAAATATGACCAGTTAAAGCAGGAATCGAGGGTGGGGGTACAAGGTGTTAGGGAGAGGGAGTGAAATATGAGACAAGGACTCATGTTGGGGACTGACTTTCAGCAGAGCATGAAAAGTATAAGCAAAATACCAATTAGCTGTGGTGCATTGGGAAAGGGGAATCATTGAATCAATTGGAAATCAGCTCTATAATAAAATGACAGGATCTTCATAAGTAACCCTATGAAGTTACTATGAAGTTACTATGAAGTAACCTCTCAAGCTGTGAGCAAGACAGTGACAATTTAAGATCACTGATTTCTTTATTCACCTAAGTCCTATGTTAGTGATTGTGCCCTGATGCTGGACAGTGGATAGTAAATACATAATAATAATCTCACAGGGTTTGTGGTGTGGCCCTTGCTGTCCCAAAGTCAAGGACCTTAGAAACCGAACGTCATTGCTCAGGCATCCACAGGGGTAGTATCAGAATCTATTGGGTTTCCCAATTTACCTCTTCTTTTTCGAATGGTGTGCGCAGAAGAAATGATTTAAGGAGATCCCAGTGATGTATCTATACATTTTCTCTCCCTATGTTTATGGTCTTGGTTAGAGAACCTAATGGGCCAGCTTTTATTTTTGGATGCATGAGCACATCTCTGTCATGTATTTCTATGGAGATGTGCGAGTACTGATCTAAGTGCTGTAATACTTCCTTGTGATGCCTTTCTCCTGATGACTCATTGGGTTAGATAGACACCTTGCTTCTGAGTCACAGTGAATTTGAATTTGTATTAAGGAGAGTCACAAGGAAACCCAAATCATTATCCTACCTCAGAAAGTTGTAGTTGCCCGCGTTTAGTCCCGAAAATGTTCACATAATAAACATTGTTGTAAAATGAATACCTGGGATGCTTGCTCTACTCTTGCTCTTAATGAATGTGCTTTTGAAATAAACTAGCTCGCCCAGCATTAGCATTCATTTGATTAAAGAAAACTTTTTAGTTAACGTTTTGTAACAATGTAATAAGTAACTTTCAATTAAAGTTTTCTATATATGGACAAAAATGTGTAATGGATAAATCAGCAAAGACTACATAATGGAAGCCTATTAGCAGATTGAATATATTCTTGTAACTCAAATTTCTATACCACTTTAGTATTATCTCCCATCAGAAGAGAACGTACAATTACCAATTTTATCTTATCTTGGACTTATTATTAAAGAGTAGTAAAGGACGCTTCATTCCAGAAGCTATAATGTGATTTTTGATTAATAGCGGGATTTTTATGTGACAAGAATATTTCTCCTAGGCAAAGTATGCACATGTATCTTTGCCTGAACTGACTTGTTTCTGGCAGGCTTTTCACTGATGGAAAGTTGCGCTCCTCTATAAACATATGCATGTATAGCACCTTTAAGCTCAGAGACTCTAAAATGTTCTGAACTATATATATACTCTATGAAAAGATGTATAATATGATCGCAGATTTTTAGTTTGAACTGAAACCACCAAACAATAGATATGAAGTAAATGACCGTCCCAACTGTCATGGCTGCAAAGAGAAATGTTAAAAAATGAACAAAATTAATCATCACCTGACGCATTCTGGAGGGGGTCTCGCCTGTCACAGTTATATATGCACCAGTAACTTATTGCTGTTTTGGGGAGTTATGTGCATATAATGATGGCAGATGTGACTTCTGAGAGATTATTTAAAATACATTTTTAAACTTTAACATGCTTCCTAAATGAATTTCTAATTGGCAGAAGAAATAAATTGTCACTCAGGTCTGCAATGTTTAAAAAAAATAAAATAAAGCAAACATTTTAAACTCAGGAAAGTACACCTGATTCAGCTCTTATTTGAGTCAATTGAAAGACTGGGATCAGGCTTTCAAGGTATTAAAGCCTGGGATCCCAGTGTTTTCTGGCCAAACAGTTGAGAAGGAAATTTGATAAAAGGGGCAGCAACAGCTTGGAGGTCTTAGTTGCCAAATAAGTTACTTTAATTAAATAAATTTAAATACCTGATAGTAACCATTGAATCACACATGCATATGCTATGGTCAATCTAGCAGTATAAAGAGATATAGCATGAAGGTGAGATATGTGACTCTAACCACCCAGTGTGGCTGTGTTGTGGCAAGCTCTGCAAACAGTAGGTATCTTTGCAGTCATGTCCATCATGCTTTCAAATGCCACCTGGCTTCTTTCTGTTTCAAATGAAAGGGAAACAGGCAGCCTTTATAGAAATCAGGTGTAGGGCAGTTAGCTGAAATCCAGCTCAGTTAAATGTGTTTCACATTTTATCTGCCCTTCCTCCCTAAGAGGGATATGATTTGCTCCCATGCCTATGCAGCTGGAATAACGGAAGGTCATCAAGCCTGCCCCTCTTCCATTTGGTTTTCAGGATGGACATTTCTGCAGCAGATCCACCCCGATGACTGCTTGCCATGTGGCTCAGCTTTCCATTGATCTTGTGGATGCCGTCTCTTCTAGAGATTGTTTCCACCCCCTGTCCAAGCTCAGGACAACTGCGCTGATTTTGGGACA
This sequence comes from Alligator sinensis, assembly GCF_000455745.1. NCBI lineage: Eukaryota > Metazoa > Chordata > Crocodylia > Alligatoridae > Alligator > Alligator sinensis. Next base: position 2,665,557 of record NW_005841887.1, on the reverse strand, counting down.
CTTCCTTTGCATTTCCTTTGGTGTATGGGAGGCCTGAATTCAGCATAGCTTTTTATTTATGTATTTTGCTGTCATGTGAAATCCATTAGGTCTATCTCACAAAAGTTACTCTGGTGTAAAACTACAGTAACAAAATTAATTGAAAATTTCCCCTTCCTTTTTGTTGCACTTCTGCTCTCATCGTCTGCTGACTCGCGGTGTGTCCTTTTCCCATGGTGTGTTCCCACCGAAGCCTCTGTCATTTGCTGTAGTTGAAACCTCCCCTCACATTCGCTCGCTTCTGCAATATGCTGCACTTAACTGTATATTTATTATGTAATTCACTCAGTCTGTTCTTTTCTAACCGGCAGTGTATAAATGGATTGAGCTACTTCTCTGATCCTGGTACCCATGTGCAAATAGGAAGTTGGTGGATATACTCCTGATTAGAGGACTTTGTACTAAGGGGCATAGGAAATCTCTGAAAACAAGCTAATTGCTCAAATCCTGGGCACTTTTACTGATCATTTTGCATGCCAAACTGGGCTTTTTTTGGAGAGGGATTTTTGTAAAATTATAATGGCCTGAATGGTTGTTTCTTCTTGCTTCCAGATAAAAAATGGTGACACTTATCTTGTAATCACTGTTTTCACTCTACTGATACACAAACTGCTGTATTATTAAATGTCTTTACAGCCAAGGGGCCATTTTTACATCATTTTATAAAAGCCCAACAATTTAACTGGCACCGAATGGGCTAACAAGATGTTGCAACCATGCTTCAATTTTGAGCGGCTTTGGACAGACACAAATACATGCAATTTTCAAGCCGCTCACACCACATACTTCATTATTAGATGGTACCCTAATGAGCACGCTGCATAGAAAACTAAACTGCAGTCTGACCTTCCCAGTTCTGGGTCTTTCCAGTATCACATAAAATCATACTTATAACTTTCCAGTCTCTGGCTGGAGATACACATGAACTCGAAGTCTCTGGCTTCAACAGGTTGGCCTCATTTTCCAAGCCAGACATAATGCCCTGACACCATGTGACCCTAAACTAGACCTTTGTATAACTCTATTTTATATATATATAATCTCCAATTAATCACAGGTTACTTAATCATGAAGGGAAGAGAAGACTTAAGGGTGATTTTATAATAGCTGTCAAATACCTGAAGGCTGATTATAAAGAGCATGGTGATAGATTATTATGGTTTCAGGGGACAGGACAGGAGTAATGGTCTTAAAATGCAGCAAGGGAAATGTAGGTTAGATATTTGGAAGGTAGTTAAACGCGGGAACAGGCTACCTAGAGAGGCTGTGAAATCCCCATCCTAGGCGTTTTCTCAGAGCAGGTTAGACAAACACTTGTACAGAGGTGTTTAGACAGAGATGATCCTGGTTGAAGCAGAGGGCTGGACTACGTGACCTCTTGAGGTTCTTTCCAGACCAACTTTTCTATGGACCTAAGAGTAAATTTCTGGCATTGTGGGTTTTTTTTTCCAGCCTATACTCTCACTTGAAATAAAACCTCTGCGCAGAACCTGCTCCTGTCTTCACCCGGACAACAAAAAACCAAGAGGTGCAGCTATAATTTACTCACTTCCCTTCAACCTAAATACTTTTTTTTAGTCTTGCATTTTATTTTTGGTAAAATTTGTTTTTATATAAGAAAGCCTCTTGAGATGTGACATCTTATTTTCAAGAAGGTCCCCCAAGGAAACAAGAATGGTAGCAGCAAGAAAACAAAAGGCTAAAATAAAATAGCTTCAGTTTTTCATGTGTAACTACAAACAGATTTAAAGAGTTGCCCTTAATTTTCTATTCAAAACATTCAGGCTGGCATTCAATCACGACACAAGAGTGTTTGCCACATTACTTGGGTTGTTTTCTGTCCCCAGTTGCTCCATTTGATGGTGTGGTAAAATGTGTGCGTTCTCCTCATTCTCCTATATTGTGGTCATGTAGGTGTGAAACCAGATAGGCAAGGTCTAGCACAGTCACTTTGGAGGAGATCTTCCTCTCACTCACAAGTGGCTTAAAAGGGCTAGGCATGTGTGTTTTAAATGGGCTAGATGGGCTAGGCAAGTGTGTTTTGTTGAAGCAGATGTACCTTGGTCCTGAGCAACCTATATGGAAAAGGTACAGTCCCTCAGTTCTCTGCAAACAGCACAAAAGGGAAGCAGAGACTGCCTTTTCTTGCCAATGAATTCCAGGGGAAATGTGGAGCAATGCCTGATCTTCTAACGAATATTGCATTTGACTCTGCATAAAAACAAAAGCGTGTTTATTTTAGGGTGCCCCACACAGACTTTTAAAAGAAGAAAATCTGAATAAATACCGGAACTACAGAGTTAAAGTTCGCCGAGAAGGAGTATCGAATAGGGTCATGCCATCGATTTCTGGATGGTGGTTTGCAAGCAGAGGCGAAGAATCAGACACAAATAACAAATCCTGCTGAGTGCTGCTAACCCGCTTGTGAATCAGGAACTGGATCCCCTTAAGCCATCTGCAAATTCACAGAAAGTTCCTGCTTAATAAGTCGTCTTCAAAGCAGATGAGACCCAGTGACCCCTTGCATCTTTCCAACATCCTTTCAGCATTTCAGTCTGTTGCCTTAACTCCATTAACACTTATGTTTCAAATATTACAGGATTAAGAGAAATGCGGCAGTTTCCTTACGCTCCTGTTTCAAGTGTTACCAATGGAATCAATGTTGTCTATACACATGCTCGAGGTATGGGGTGGGATGTTTTAATTGGAGTGGCTCTCAGGAGCCGCTCTAATTAAAACTCCCTCGGCGTCTTGTGTATTCAGTGTCCCACACTTCAAAATGGCAGCAGGGGCACTTTAACTAAAACTCTTTCAACAAGGTTTGGTTAAAGTGCCCCCATTGCCATGAGTGACTGGTGCCTCCTGAATCTGGGGGAGCACCCGCAGAAGCGTTGGTGTCAGTTGTTGGGGGGGCACCAGCCCCATCGCGGGGGCACGTGCACCCCCTACCAGTCGCCTATGCCCATTGCCATTTTGAAATGTGGGGACGCTGAATACACATGACGGTGAGGTTGCTGGAGCATGCTAATTAACGAGTCTGCTCCAATGTGTTGTAATTCAAACGGGATGGAGCAGGCATCCCGCGCGTGTACAGGCTCCCGATGGAACCGTCAGTAATGGGCCCAAGTTTGAAGCACGTCATCACACAGGGTAGTGAGCAGAAATCTGTATACCGGGTGAAATGCAAAATCAATTCACTACAATGGGGTGCCTCTCAAATCTAATCTATGTGAAAGGAATTGATAGTTGCCTTTTGGCTTCCCTAACTTAGACCTTGATTCCATAACTTTTAAAATATGCCTTACTCTAGGCAAAAGAATAATCCTACGGGCTTCTGTTACCGTCAAGAGTCAGCAGTCGGCAGACAGACATGCCCCCAGCGGACCTTCATCCCCTGGGTGGGACTGGCTGCCCACTGCCTGATTGCCACCAGCTGGCCCCATTAAAGTGCTTGGATGCGGCTACATATAAGCACTAGCCCTCGTAGCGCTGTCAGCTCTCAAGGAAACAGATCTCCTGTTTGTTCTAGCTCTTCTTGTTTCTATGTTCCTAGTTTCTAGCTTTCTCACTCTGATCCCTGATTCCCTGACTCCTAGTCCTGGTCCTGGTAGTTTCTACCAAAACCCTAGCTCCTGACCTCCAGCTCTGAACCCCTGGCTTATGCTCCTATGACTGAACCCCAACCTGCATGTCCAAGTTGTGCCCATGACAGCTACATGAATAAAGCTACACAAGTATGGACATCTCGGCAGGGTCTGGATTCTGTACCAAAGATAATGTTCAACCAACTAGAGTGCAGCTCAAAAGAGCTAAGGGCAAATAAGAGCTGAAATAGTCCATAAGCACTGAGGGGCAGAGTCCTGTCTCCTCCCCCTTGAAGGCAAAGCACCTTGTACGTCTATGGGGCCCTATGAACAATTAATACAAAAGCCTGAAAATAAGATTGCAAGAAGACGTATGAAAATAGGTGTGAAAACAGATAGGCAAGGTCTAGCACAGTCACTTTGGAGGAGATCTTCCTCTCACTCGCAAGTGGCTTAAATCATGAGTAACCCTACTGAAATCAAAAGAGTTTCCTAGGTATAAAACAGGCAAGGGCAAGGAAAACCAAGCTCTTTATCTTGGAACTAGGAACTTATGAAAAGGTCATTTATTTGTAGAATTGACATATTTAGTGGCTCCTGTAGCCTGATTATCAAAATGTTCCCTTTCACTGAAAATGCAATTTGAAATCTTTAAAGATTTATGGCAAAGCTCTTAGTATGGGTAGGTAATTAATTGTGAGGACTATTTATTTTGGAGTTGCTTTTGCATATTTTTGGTGGAACAAGAGAGTTTGCTGCTGGGCAAGAAGGAATCTTTGTTTTGCTTCTTTATAATTTGTGGCTAAGTTGCTGGCTGATGCATGAACTTATAGGAAGCGTTCCTGTTTCTTTTTCTTCTTGGAAATGCACAGAGTTTTTTGCAGTCTGGGGCGGGGGTGGGGCGGGGGATTTCCTCCCAAGATTTGGGCATCTGTTGCTGTCACTGTCAGATAATTTGTAATACATCCCACTTGACCCTGGTTCATAGGTCGGTAGAATCTATATGAAGAGGGTTATTCTCTGCTATTGTTGCACAGGGGATTTACATGGTAACTCCTGTTAACGCTTGTAAATCCCCTATGCATCAATGGTGGTATAAATTACAATCATACTTGCTCATGAATGCTACCGGGGCCCTACAGTGGCTGACAAGGGCCAAATTCTGATTCAAGTGAAATATTTGAAGAATATGACCTTTCTCATTAAGCACAGCATAGACCTGATCCTACAACTACTTCAGCATTTAATCAGAGAATAGTTACTCCTATGTGAGTACTCACTATAGAAGGGCTCTATTGCAAAAAAAAAAACCCAACAAAAAATGAGACCTTACTATTGATAAATTTGCTATTAACTACTTGGGTTGTAACAGTACTGAGAGGCTCCAATTATGCTTCATTCTACATGGTGAAAAAGTTAGTCTTCACTCAGCATGCAGTGCTTATGTATTTTATTATCCTTCCATGTCAAGCGCTCCCACACATGAGGTTTATTCACCTCATTGATCCTAATGCCCCTGCTTCTTGACCGACTTATGAAAAGCAGCGTGGTCACCCAGTACAGTTCTTTTCCCTCCAAACACCAAACAGCTGGGATGTAACCAAAGGCAACAATTTTCCAGTCTTTCCTCATCCTGACTAGGAAAGGGGAGTACAATGCTACTTACAACTTCACAAAGGGCCCTACGCACTGGGAATTCAGGCATTCCCCAAATAGATTCCTCTTGACTTACAATATGACTTGGAGGTGTACCTGGATGCTTGTGTACTCTGGGTGGCAGTGGTGAATGGGGCACGATCATTGGCTGCAGTGTGAGTGGCAGTGGCAGCGCCAGGGCTGGCCGCATAGCTGCTGCTATTTTTGTGCCCCACCAGTGCTGGCACCCAGGCCTGATGCCCTGATCACCCTCCCTTTGTTATGCTACTGATATGACTCATATTATTACCGGACAAAGTGATACCTTCTGGCTTCAGATACATGAAATTAATTGGAACTACACACACATAGACATATCTGCTGTTAGGATAGTGTCCTGTAGGGGGCTGTGCGACGCTTCAGTCCCTGATTTGATTTGGTGGAGACTCAGCCCAATTTGGTGCCCGAATCTCTAAAGCCAAATTGAATCAGGAGACCCTTTAATCTCTCTGAATTGAATTGGAACCCTCCGAATCGATTTGGAGAGATTCAGAAAGATTCGGTGATTTGGGTATAGACACATGTTTTTTCTAGATACCTCAAGGTACCAGGCGGCTGGTCAGCACTGTGATGGTGGGGAGGGTGGAGCATCCCACGGGAGCGCGGGGATCCCCAACATGCTTGGCAGCAGACCCAGAAGTGGACCAGAAGCACTTCCGGTCCACTTCCGGGTCCACTGGGGAGCGCGCTGCCCCCCTAGCTCAGTGACTGGTGCCTCCTGGGTCTGGGGAAGCATCTGGGGTCCTGCCGAGGCCATTCACCAAACCAGCGGTGGATGTGGGGTTGGGGAAGGGGGCGTGGCGTGTTGCTTGGAGGACCCAGAAGTGGACTGGAAGTAATTCTGGTTCACTTCTGGGTTCACTGCCAAGCATGCGGGGTCCCCCCGTGCTCCTGCGGGACACTCCATCCACCCCACCATCGCAGCATTCAAGAGCCATGCCTGGTACCTCAAGGTATGTAGATAAAACATTTAAAGTTGTGTCTATGGCCAAATCGCTGATTCTCTGAATCAGCATCGAATCTTCAGATTTGGATTCAGCTGAATCAAATCGGGCACAGTGATCTGAATCAACAAATCAAATCATTGTCCCTGATTTGGGCCGAAACCAAATCATAAACAGCCTGTTTTGCATACCCCTACTGTCTTGCATAGAAACAAACCCTGAAGACCCTACTTTGCCTTTATTCACATCACGCCTTTACTAAATTTTATAGTTTTGGCGGAGGAAGGACTCTAGCATTAGGACTACAAGAGATTTGAAAAAGTTCATGATAATTAAAGGGAAACAATGTCCCCCACATAAAAACCTCAGGCCCAAACCATTTTATTAGTTCTATACACTTATCTTGTGTTTTTTGTTTTAAGTGAAAGAAAGTCAGTTAACCTGTAATTAAAAACAGAATAGACACACACAGACACACACATGACTCTTTCCATGCTAAAATTAAGATATCTTATGTCTGCACAAATCAGCACAGAACTCATAATTTTATCTCTGGCTTTATCTTGTCATCGTTATTTACTGCTTTCTCATCCTGGAAGAGCACACCTGCACATACTCTACATCTCCCTAGATGGAATAGGAAGGAACTGGGAAATTCTTCTTGGGTTGTTGAATTAAGGCATTAAGGCTCTGATCAAGCAACCTGACTCATCTGAGTAGTCCTGTTGACTCACATGAGTCAGGGTTACCAGAATAGGCTGTTGTATATCACTGTATGCAGCTCTATAGAGGTTACAAGTTCAAGAACAAAACAAATGTGAGTGAGTCTTCCTACAAGTACACTCTACATTTTAAAAAGATGTCTTAGGAGTTTTCTCTAGTGCCTATTACTATAAGTGCTTATGGATTATAAAATAAAAAGGACTACATTTCTTAGCTATAGCTCTAGAAATCATTGTTAAGGAATATTTTGATAGGATTTCTTCTCATCATCTAGCTGAAATACTTATATTTTGGTATCAATTGGGATATTTATTCTATAGACATTGTAGAGGGAAAAATATACATTTTATTCAGGTATCAAGCTGGGATTGGGAAGGCTACCATCTCTTATGGGTATCTATGTATTTTTTTTTCCTATATTGTAGTTGTTGCTGGAGTATATTGGCATCTGATGAATTCAAGTGTCATTATGGTCATCAACAAAGAATTTCATGGAAATCCCTGCAAAAATGTTAGGACAAAACATGGGGATGTGAGATTGCTGATTTGATGACAGTTCTGTTCATGCTTTTCCTTTCCAAGTTCAAATGCAGTATTCCTATTCATTGGCTTGATAGTTTAACTTAGAAAGGAAAAGGGTGAACAGAACTGTCATAAAATGGACAGTCTCACCCCCCTACACAATTCTCGTTTGGCGCTGACGTTCTTGCAAGTGCTCTCAAGAACTTGCTCCATTATTATTGAGCAATGCTACTTTAAATATATATTTTTTAACAAATTCAGTTCTAAATACATGCAGCATAGTGATTTTTCAGTGATGTTAAATTCTTAAATGAATATTAATAAATGTTTTTAAACATATTTTATTCTGTCATAATTTCTCATGACAATCAGTTTTCAAGGTATAATTGGCCCCAAATTGGAGAAGGCATGACAAACATCTATCTTGACTAATAATATATGAGACTTTGATGAAAATAAGGTCTGTCTGGTATGAAATCCTGAATTGTATTATAACGTTTGTGTAAAGTTCTACATTATGGAGCTGGCATATCCAACTCAAGTTTAATTAGGCTCCTATCAGAAAGACTGTGAAATAATGTATTGCAATAATCTAGTCTAGAGGCCCTCAAAACTCAAATCCCTTTATCAGCTTCAGATTGAGTTAGTGTGGGCTGAAATCTTCCCATGTTTTGAAGACAAGAAAAATAACATTTTATCATCTCGTTATAATATGATGCTCACAATTAAAAAGTAAAAGCCACCCCATATTTTTGATCATTCGAGCTTTAAGAACCACAGTTGTCATAAAGAATCTCTCCTAAAGAAGATGTGTCGCCAATCAAAGAGAGACCAAATAACAAAGGGCCTGGGTTAAAACAATTTAGAAAATGGCTTGTGACATCAAGTTCTGAATTTGTATGAAAGGCATAAAACATAACAGTGAATGAGGCAGTATAGGAAATGGCAGTGTATCATAGGCCTAGCAGTAATAACAAATTTAAGGGGAAAATCTTGCCCTGATGTACAGACCATGTAAAGCCCACTGAGCTAAAGAGTATTTGCTACTTCTATTCTACACGTGTAATAGGTACCACACTTTTTTTATCACTAGTTCTTGACAGGAACTTCATTTCTGACAACTTCCATAATAAAAAACTTGGGATGACTTTTGCTGTTTCATAGATTTCATAGACATTAGGGCTGGAAGGGACCTCAGAAGATCATCGAGTCCAGCCCCCTGCCCCAGGGGCAGGGAGTCAGCTGGGGTCATAGGATCCCAGCAAGATAAAAGTCCAAATTTCTCTTGAAGGCATTCAAAGTAGGTGCTTGAACCACCTCCGATGGCAGGCTATTCCAGACTTTGGGGGTTTGGACAGTAAAGAAGTTCTGCCTTATGTCCAGACTAAAACGGTCTTGCAGGAGTTTATAACCATTCAACCTTGTCATCCCTTGGGGTGCTCTGGTGAACAAACATTTCCCCAGATCCTGGTGAGCACCCCTTATAAACTTATAGGTGACCACCAGATCACCCCTGAGCCTGTGTTTTTCTAGGCTGAAGAGTTTCATGACTATCACGTTATAACCAGATGCTAAAATATGATTTTTCTGCTCTTGGAAATATTGGAAGGTTCTAGCCTGTGCTGACTCATTCTGCAGCATGGGCTTGATGAAGTGGTTTGTATTTTTGAGACACGGAGAGCAGATTATTGCCCTATATTAGTTTACATACTTCGTGACAGTTCTGCATTACCTGGTATTAAACTATGAATCATCTCCCCCCACACACCGTGAGCCAAATCTGTGGTTGCATAAAATGTGATGGCAATGGAGATATACGTGTTAACGTCAGTTGAAGATCTGGCCCAATGCTGTTATGGCACACGATGCTATTGAAATGTCTGTCTTTAAAGCAATTTACCATCTGGATCTAACCGACCTCACCAGTCCTGGTTAGTTATGCCCTGAGGATAGCTGGGATGATCTCCATGCAACCTGTATTTCCAGATGAAACTGTATAGAAATAATACTTTCAGATATGCACCTTGCATTTGGGAAATTTGCCAAACAGCCTGGTTCTCTGTTTATGAAGACTCGCATTTCTCCAGAGTTTTTGGCTTCACTCCCCAGAAGGATTTCACGGTAGGCCATTAGGTGACTCATGATCTCATTTTATAGTCTCTTGCTCTTCTGATTGCTGTCCTAGCATTTACGGGGATCCAAACATCAGAGCCTGTTCCCTGAGTAGAGCCGCAAAGTGTCTGACGCAAACCTCACTGAAGTCACTTTGAGTCTGCCTAATGAAACTTAATTATTTTTAAGTCAAACCCTTCAAGTTGAGAGGAAGGTAATAGAAGACTTTTTTAAGTGGAGGTTTCTGATCATGGAGGCTTTTGGGACATGGGGTTAGTGCAGTGGCGAATTTAGAGTTAGTGGGGCCCTGTGCGCAGCTTCATTTTCACCGACCTCCCCTTCTTGGGACCCAGCCAAGAAAAAGAAGATTCGAGACAGCAAAAAAGGGTGAAGCAAAATCTTTGCTAGACTATGTCAAAAGCCCATGTTTAGAGCACAGTTTGCAGAAGAAGTTTGCAGAAAGCAGAAAGCCTGGACCACTTTGCGACTTACAACGCTTATTAGGTTCAGTCAGTTGTCAGATTTGTCCTGTGTCTTGGGGCCCCCAATCTTTGGTTTGTTTCCTGGTAAATTTGCCACTGGGTTAGTGTCAAAAGCACTTGGAGCTAGGAAGGGTCTGGATTTTCATTCACATCAATCTCTCAGCATCAAGGTTTTCCTTCCTAATCATACAAGGATACTCTTTGGGGGAGAATCAAAGAAGAATATCTCTTCAGTTGAACGCATCTTTCTGGGTATTGTCAACCAGTAGTTGACCTCCTTAGAAACTTATGAAGGATTCCTCCGTTTCAGATTCTTTTATAGGGAGGAGACTTTTGAGATGTGAAATGCATGCTTGTAGGTCATTGGATTTAATTTAAATTCAGGTTCAGTGGCCTTCTCAATAATATCCTGGAACAGAGATGACTGCCTATCTAAATGGCTAATATTTGTTCATTGTTCCCTGTGTCTGGGCTGTTGGCAGACACTTAGATTGTAAGCTCCTTCGAACAGAGATTGTGTTTGTGTAGCACTTCACACCGTCCCAGCCTACGACTGCAGTTCTACAGTGCTACAGCACCACAGTAGCACTATTACTACTACTGCTACTACTATTAGCTGCTTGATTGTAAAAATTGAAAATATATTCTTTTAACATTTAAGGTATATTCTTTTACCTGTTTGAAATGTTTCCCTTTAATTGAATTGAATAGTTACTTGCTATAGGACCAATGGAGAGTGCAAAGAGGATCCTCTGATTGGACTTCTCTGCACAATATCTATTTTTACTCCATTTGACCCTAGAAGCTAGGCAAAAATTGGGAACTTGCTAGTTGTTCCAGCTAGGAGGAGAGATTGGTGATAAATTGGGTATTTCTATTTAAAGAAATGGGATTGCATCAAAGGATGTACAAAGTCCTTTTTCCTTGAATGGAAAAGAAGGCCTGACCCTCTCTGTAATTCTGGTGCACATGTTCACTCAGGGGCCAGAGCAAGGAGCCATTTTCTGCAACTAGATGAGCAGGTTTTACTCTTGTTAAGACGCAAGGAAGGGTGCTGGTGGCGCCACCCATATTTTGTATAATAACCTACATCAATAGCCTAGTCAGAACACTTGCCCACGAAGTGAGAGATCCACTTCAGCCTGAGTGGCCTAAACTCACACCTTAAAACCATTTGACTACAGAATAATTTGGGCGATGACACCCTTCACCATCCCGTTTGAAGTTGGGCGACTGGGTAGCCAAAAATGAAAGGTGCCACAAGGAGAGCAAGCAAGAGGAAGCCTGACTGTAATGCAGTGGGGAGGGCAGGGTATGGAAACTTAGGTTTTGGTCCCTGCTTACAAGATTATTTATTGTATTTCTGCAATGTCTAATGTATAACAGTCCAGGGAGCATGGACCACAATTCCCAGCCTAGCAGTTTTTTCCATGTCTGGGCTACTACTGTGTACTGAATAAAGTTTTCCACTGAGGTATCCACAGTGACATTTAGGTCCTTATCCTGGGTAATCATATTTAATGTCTATATGAATCTTAAGTAGGAAAACCCAGGAGCAGAGGCACTCAAATTTAGAGAGCTTTGAAAAATAGGTATTCTCCATCCATCTGTATAGCTAGTAACCTGGCTCGTCGATGATTCTGCTTCCCACTGTGCATTGCCTTGTTGCTTTTGTCAACGAGGTCCTTATACATTAGTAGGACCTTGGTAACTGAAATGAGTGAGCGTCTTTCCACTGACTTTACTAGGAACTGGGACAAGCCATAGTTGAGAAGGAAGACAGGGAAGGCAGAAGGAGTGGGGAAATATTGCTGAAATCACAATCCTATAAACCTGCAAACTGTTTTTACAGGTAATAACAGCTAGTAATAAAAATAAATGATGTTTACAGCCCTCGCAGGGATCTGTGAGGGTTAATTAGTCTGTGCATGTAAAGTATTTTGAAATCCTCAGATGAAGCATGCCATATAAGCAAACTGTATTATAATAGCCTCCCCCCTTGCTTATTAGCTGGTTGTAGGTCATGTGCTTTGGCAGGGAAAAGTTGGGAGCAATGGAAATTGTTACCAATTGCATGTACATAGCAAGGTGCAGGTGTGCCCACAGCCCCTTTACTTTCACCTGTTTGGCCTGTGAGGACGCAGAGACACAGGATATGCCAGCCAACCCTGCTGGGGATGTAGCCTGGTTGTGGGCACTGCAGCCAAACTTTCTACCTTCACCACTTTTGTTACCTATGGCTAAGCAGAGACATTCATAAAGCCCGAGATGGAATAAGTATTGTGCTTTACTCAAAATGCTCTAGATTAGTTTGGGACCAAATAGAACTGATGTGTGCTATTCGGTTTGGGGGGGTTGCAATCTGTCTGCACTGGATGAAGCCAGCAGTTTGGGGAGAGCTCTCACATACCTCCCAGCATGCCCTGTGGACTCTCCAGGCTGCTGGAGACTCCTGAGCACACCTGAATGGGCAAGCCATCCTCGATTGGCTTGTCCCCTCCCACCCCATGCTGCTCGCTCAGTGATAGGAATCACCAAGAAGCAGAGCTGGAAGGGACCTCTGGGCTGGGATCCAGGCAGGGGAGCCTGGCTGTCAAGTGCTGGTGGGGGCAGGCTGGGCATGGGCATCTGCCCAGAGCTGTGATAGGGGCTGAGGATAGGGAGGGGAGGGGTTCAGGGCAGGATTGTTCAGGGCAAGGCTGGATTCACTCACTCACTCGCTCACATGTACACACACATCCTCCAACCCCCACTCCCCATGGAGAACCAGCAGCAGTAGTGGCATCAGCTCCATCCCCCATGCCACGCTCAGGGCCAGGCTGGACACACACACACACACACACACACACACACACACACACACACTCCCAGCCCCCACACTGTGCTCGTTGCAGAGCCAGTGGCCCTCTCCTAGGCTTTGGCTCACAGCTGGCTGGTGGGAGGATGAGGGACTTTGATCAGAGGGATCATTGGCTTGTGTCAGTGACAGCCCAGGGAGTGGGGCTGGCCCAGCGCTCGGGCAGAGAAGATGAGATCTGCCCGAGGCTATAGCGCAGCCCTGTGCAAAGCTGCCTGGGATGCTGGTAGAATGCAACCTACCTTAATGTGCAATGGGATGTAGTACAGATGTTCAAAAAACTGCCCTAATCTAAAGCACTTTAGTCTGATACCACATCCATCAAGGGTTAATTTACAGCACAATCTACCATTTTTAAAGCACTCCATGAATCTATTCCGTAATGGCTTTAGAGCATTTTCTGTGCACTTAATGTGCAATCAACTAACTTCTGTACAGGCAGGGTTCAAATGGGGAAACTTGAGGAGTGGGGGCTGAGCCCCCCGTAAGAGATGAGAGCCCCTCCATGGGCTGATCAGTCCCCAGCCCACCCCGAACCTTTCTAAGTGGCCAAGGTGGTGGAGGTAGTGGCTCTTTCTGGCTGCTACTGCCACAGACCCCCTAAAGAGTCGAAGTGTAATTCAAACCCGGTGTACAGGCCCCTATGTGACATAGAGAAAACCTTGCAAATCTATGCTTGCCTGTGTTGTAATCACACCTTAATCTTGCTGTGCACATCTATCTCAAGCGCTCTTTGCTATAGGGTGCGGCCACCCATTGCTTCCTGTTACAGAGCCTTGTGCTGATGGGTGGTCTGGATTCGTTCCTTCAGATAATCCTGATGCTGCAGAATGTTGCTTATACACAGTTTTTTATTGACCTGTACTTGTTCCTTGACATTTAGAGAAACCCCAACTAAAGATCCAAATAAATTAATGCAATTATTAGTCAACAAAAGAAAGACTGTGAAGGGGAAACCAAAGAGGGTGATTTATTTGACTGTAGCACCTCTGTGAAGCAGTTCTGGTCAATAAGGACTGATCTAAAGCTTGCTAAAGTCAAATGGAAGTCTTCCTGTTAACTTCACTGAAACCTGGACCAGACACAAATACCCATTTTAAAAGATTTTTTTTTTCAGTGAAATATCAGAAACAGCTTTACTTCAGCCTGGGGAAATGAGACACTCTGCACGCACAGATTTAATATTAATCTTGTCTCCTATCGGGTTGCCCTACTGATCTGTGAGTTTCTCACACTAAAAATTCCCTATCAAATTACTGCTGAAATGCTTTAAACCCTTGACACAAAGACCATATGACACAGTGCATGGGGCATTTTTCAAAACTCATGCATTAGAGAAGGAAAATTATTTTTTTCCCAAGATTTTGGCAATGATCACAGATGAAATAACAAGACAACACTGTGTGACATTACAGATGTATAGCTATTTTGTTTTACAAATATGTGTAAGTATACACATGTATTTATTAAGTATACATATAACAAGAGCAACAAAAATAAATGGAGCTTTTTCTAACAACAATAGGAAAAAAAATCACATGGATCACATCAACTACTGTTGCCCAATGGAGAGTGGTCTTTCACTGCTTGGAACGGTGTGACAAACCGTACAATTACTATTCTGGCCATCTAGCAAGCCTTTCATCAGAGGAGTTCACAAACATTTAATTAAAACTGTGAACACCCGTGACGCTACTATTATTACACCCATTGAACACACGCTTACATGACTTACCTACGGTCAAACAGTGACTCAGTAGGAAAACCGGACTCAAAATCAGGACTCCTCACCCTTGTTTGAATCATTAATCATAAACTTCCACCAGGACAAATGACCTCTGGTCACCCTGCGACGTACTCAAAAAGATCTTCAGAATTTAGGTTTAAGAACAGATAAAATCAGATTAACAGAAATTCCCAAAGCTTGTAAAAATACTATTGACAGGCAATTTCAGTAAATCTGGTCTCACTTTATTTGGGTTATATATTCCATTTAGTAAAAATCTTATCGTAAAGATCTCAATCTGTGAAGAATGACATTAAGCCATTCTTTATTACCACTGCTGGCCCATTAAAATAAATTACAACTATCCCTTCCCCTGTTATTTCAGGGATTGCAAGAACTTTGATATATTTTGCCATAATTGTTTCAGAATCCAAGGTTTATTCTGTAGCTTCTGGATTACAAATGAGGCATTTGCAAAGTAGTCAGAGTTTTTTCCTCTAGTGCCCATCACCAGAGAATCTAAGTACGGTGGAGATTTTAGAGCTAAGCACGTTCTCAATCGGGATATTCCAGTTTACGTATTTTCATCAATTTTATTGGCATTCACTTAATGAAGACAGATAACAACCAGGTTGTCCAGGTAGTGCAAGGTGCTACTTAGCTTTCCAGTTTCTTGCCACCAGTGATTCATGACACTGACAATTGAGAAAAACAGATTACATAGACATTATGACAAAGTAATTCTGTTTCTCTGAGTCATTGTAATGAATCACTGTTTTAACTCCCTACCTTGCACCTAATTTTCATAGGTATGTATCTGTATAAAATACTGTGATGAGAATTGTGTCTAATTATCTTCCACCTTTTCTTCTGATTTCTAGGAAGATACCCATTTTTCAATAGGGGAGTTATTCATGAACAGATTATAAAAGAGTCCTTGAACTCTACATTAATTATTACCTGAGTGGACTTTAAAGATTTTTTGATGTATTCATTTGCATACCCATATATATTTTTTTTAATAAAGTGAGTTTTAAAATAATACTTCTCATAACTGTGCCTAGAAAAATGTCAAATGTTAAGAATGACAATAGCCTCTCTTTTAATATAATCTTTCCATAATAATATATAAGTGAACAGATGGCGTTCAAAATCCACATCCAGATTTCAAGTCTGTGGTTCTGTCCCATCTGTAATATTAATGTTTGCTTCAAAATTGAAGTCATTTAAGATTACTGAAGTTTGCTTTTGTGTACTAGAAAGGGCTTTATTTTAATTTTCATATAAATTCCTTCTCAGGAAGGGAGAAGCATAGATATGAGTGCCCAATGTTCATTTGCTGCTCATTTAAGTTGTATGCTTTTACCTTTTGCAACATACTTTTCCCTCCCTTTCTAAATTAAAGTCTCTTCTCCATGGACTCTGCTTTTTAATCTTTCCTCATATTAACTCTATTTCATACCTCCAATAATTGTTGTTGCCTCCTTGGGACCTCTGCCATTTCTACTACATCTTTTTCTGAGATCGGATGAGCTAACCGAATGCAGTATTCAAAGTGAGCGTGTCTCATTGATCTATAGAATGGTATCATATTTTCTGTATTATATCCATCCCCTTCTTAATGTGGCCTAACATCTAATTTACAATTTTGACTGCTACTGCATATTGAATTTCAACAGATGTCTTTATTGAGCTGTCCACAGTGATGCTGCAGTCATTCTCCTCAGAAGTTTACAATTAATTCACATCCCAACACAGTGTACAAGCCATTTCATTTGTACCTTCTGAAGTGCATTTCTTCACAACCGTAAGCAGAATTTCATCTGCCACAACACTACCTGTTTTCCTCATTTAACTACATTTTCTGTTGCTGCCCCAAATTTTCACTCTGATTTCTCAGTAACTTTGCTTCTTAGCAGATGGAAAATGCCAGCCTTTGTCCTGGCTCCCAGGGCACCCCAATGTATTGTTCGTTTTTATCGATATTTTTGCTACTATGTTTTTCTTTTTAGCATGAGGATGCAAATGCAATCTGGTTCTATTAGGATCTGGAGAGGTTGTAAGCTGATTCTTTGAATTTTTCTTTTCCTAACTTTCTTTTTAATTCAGGCTGTTTCTGAAGAGCTCCACATTTCAAGTAAAACAAAACCACCTCTTTTCTTCTTCTTCTTCTTCTTCTTCTTCTTCTTCAAATTATTTTGTCATACACCTACACTTGGGTATAAGTCACTATACAAAATGGTCAAACATATATAGTGGTCACTCGAGAATGTGTAGTCCAATTACATCTTTTATTACTATATTACTGTTATTGTATTATGATTATTTACTCTAGAGGCAATCATTCCCTGATGCTGAAACCTAATAAACTGAAACCAGATGTCCAATCAGAAGATGAAACTTATGGGTATGTTTTCAAACAGACCAGAAGGCTTTCCCCCACAAAATTCAAATTATTACAGAGGAATTAGGTCAACTGTATAGTACAAATAGATGGCTACTTCACGTCAAGTCATGGTAAAACTGCAATATTACCATGTGATGAAACCATTTTTTTTGCTGTCTTATGTGCAAAATAACCTCCTCAGACATAGACCGTAATTACAATAGAACAAGGAAAGTAAGTGGTTACAGTAGATTAGAAAATAGGGAGGTTACATTCGGAAGCTATTAAACAGTCCACTATGACTAACTTAAGCTTGCCTTAAGATAGTCTCTCTGGGGAGGCTACTTCAAAGGTACTCAGATAAAAAAGACAATTTACTTCCTAAACTGGTCTTCTTAGAGGCCTCCAAATTTCATATACATGCCATTTGTTTTTCATTCACCTTAAAATTTAAAGTCACCTTTGCAATTGCACAAGATCTTTAAAAGAGAAAAAAAATTGAAATTATACTAATTGCCCTATTTTACTTCTTTTGCCTTGCCCTGAAAGACCATGAAGTTTGGTGCCCAAAAGAAAATCAGAGAAGACTGAAACCTGTGATCTCCAGATGGTTTTTCAGCAAGACAGCATCCTATATACGCCCTGCTTTATATTTGGTTAGTTAGGTGATGTTACACCAAAAAGCTTAATTATTGTGGGGTGTTCAGTTGGAAGCACTGATACGCAACTGTGACACACAAAATTCACACAGCCACTGCCATTTTCAGAGAAGCCAGAAGACGCAGACAGACAAACTCCCATGCTGATCCCCATTCCTTTGATTGGGGTCTCAATGATGGAATCCTTTTGCATAAATAACAGGGAGTGCAGGAAGAGCAATGCTTCACTGAGCAAAATCCACTGGAAAGATCTTTCTTTGCCGTCCACATACTGCTGATATTTTTTAGCACTTTTAAATATATTGTTATTTATTGTTTGCATTGCAGGAATAATATATGGATCCAGGCTCCACTGTACAAACTCAAAACAGACAGATAGGACCAGCTTCTATTTCACCTTCCAGGTGTATAAGGAGACCTTGGTGTCTAAAGCTGCTTACAGATGTGGAAAAAACTCCCCAGTGCTTTACTTTCAGCTCGGTGCACCCCTGCACCAAACAGATCACATGCCCAGAAGAGGCACGCTGTTAGCTTGACCCAGCATGCTCAACATCTGTATAGATCTGCATGACTCAGCAGGGCTTTTTGGCACTTTTATTTAATAGCTGATTGCATCAGCTATGATATAAAAGCATCAAAAAGCCCCATTTACTAATTTGCTCTGCTGTAACTGTCGCACGTCTACATGTGTGCCCCTATTACGCTGGAGTAAACTAATGAACTCTGCAGCAGGGTAGTACTTGTGTAGCAGAAAGCCCCCTTTTCCTCTTGCCTGCATTTGCTCTCCCCTTTTTGAATATGTTTTTCCTCTTCTACCTGTTCTTCCTTCCTCTTTCTTTCACTTTAAGATAAAGGATTGTGTTTTAAAATTTGTGTGTGTGCATTTTGTATCTCCCCGTGTATGTTGGTATTTTTATCTATTTGTGTGCCATGGCATTTGTAGCTTATATTTTATACTCTTCACCTTTCAACTTTCAACTATAAATGTGTTTAGTAACAATGTTAACAAGGGCAGGAGTCAAACTGCCGCTTCCCTGTATCAGGCTGGCCCCTGAAAGAGCGAGTGAATCAGTGATTGAATGTGTAACACTGTAGCAGCAGACAGTAATTAACACCTAAGGAAACCGCAGATCAACCAATGGAAGAACTCAATAGAAGACAATGTAACAACCGGGAAATCTTTAAACGTCACTGATCAAGGGCTAGAAGCCCTGGCCTGAGTTAATCAACGCCGGGGACCAACTTTTGGGCTGAGTATCTCCAAATCGACTGCTCCCAGAGCCCTATTCAAAATTCAACAACGGACTCCCAAACCTGCATGTACATGCGGATGACCCCTGGGGCTGACAGATGCCATCCAGTAGCCACCGAGGGGGGAAGTCCCATGAGGGTCAATGACCCCTGGATTGGGCAAACCTGAAAACTGGGGAGTCACCAAAAGTCTGCCAAGGACAGATAAAAAGCAGTGAAAAGTGACCCTCAGTGGCGCCCTCTTGATCTCCAACTTGACCAGACCTGTCCAGCCAGAAGGACCAGCCAGCGACCCCCTTCTGGAAGATAACACCACGCTGAAAGAAGCCTCAACAACAGACTCCAGCGCTTGTAGGATAGGTATACCTGACTCTTGTAGCTTGCTACTGTGTGTGTGCATGTGTGTGTGTGTGTGGGGGGACCAGCCCCAAGGTTTATGATTTAACTTCATTACAGTGTTTCAATCCGCCTAATAAACCAGAATTTTAAGGATCCTGAGTTGGACATTTGTAGCCAACACTTGTAAATACAAGCACAATCCTGTTGCATAATTTTTTACTTCACAGCAGCACACATGTAGATGCTCCCCTGGCAAGCTGGGGCATGAGGGTTTTTCAGTGAAGGGGGCTGCCTACTGGCTAGCCCCACACTGGAGCACCCTTGTGACCCTGCCAGTGCCTCTGCAGCACATTGAGCTGGTGGGGAGTAGCCCCAGGCTGGCAGGCTGACCCCCAGGCCCTCTGCCAGCCTGGGCTGCTCCAACCCAGCTCAATGTGCTGCTGTCCCAGGCACACATGGCACACCTGGGAGCAATAAACTCCAGGGCAATCAGCTCAGGAGTTTATTGCTTCACATAAATTGCACATGTAGATGCACCCCCTGTTATCTTCCACTTCAAACTGACTCACAAAAAAGTAGTGAGAAGGGTGCACCCACCTTTTGTATTAGGGAATTCAACAGGGTGGAACAGAATTGCATTTAGGTGCCTAAATCTACTTAGAGGCTTAGTCGATGGAGCAGAATCTGGCCCACAGTTCTATGTATTTGATACCAGTTTTTTCACATTATATATATCTTTGTGTCTATCCTTGTATTTCATTAAAAAATAAAAGAATGAATAACAGGCAATTAACTTGCCAGCACCAGAAGACAGTAAAAGATGTATTATGAAACCAATAGCAAGAACTTGTACAAAACACATGACCAAACAGCTTGGACACCAAGCAAATGAGCACTCTCACCAAATCCAGCAGGGCTGGATGTTTTCAAGTTGTCAGGACTGGGGGAGATGAATTCTAGAATACGTAAGGAATTGGATGAGGTAATTGTAGAGCCATTGACTCTTCTCTTTGAGAACTCATGGAGTTCAGGTGAGGTCCTGGGTCACTGCAGAATATTTAGCAAATGTAGTGCCTGTCTTTGATAAACGGAAGAAGGAGGTTCTAGGGAATTATATAATCTGTTAAATTATTATCTGTCAATTAATCTGACCTTGATCCCAAGAAAGATTATGGAACACATCTTCAAGGAATTTATTTCTAACATCTAGAAGAGAACAAGTTGATCATAGACAGCCAACATGGTTTCTCAAGACCAAGTCATGCCTGACCAAACTGATATCCTTCTATGTGACAGGGTGATGGGCTCTGTAGACAGGAAGAGAGCAGTGGATGTGATATACCTTGACTTCAAGGCTTTAGCAAGACTTTCATGGCATTCTCATTAGTAAGCAAAGGAAATATAGTCTAGATGAAATACTGCAAGGTAGATACATAATAAGTTGGATCATAATGCTCAAGAAGTAGTCATTAGTGGCTTAAAGTCTAATTGGGAGGAGGTAATGAACTGGGTTCCCAATTTGCCAAGGATCTGTCCTGGGTCCAGTACTGTTTAATATACTCATTAATGATTTGTAAAATGGGACTGAGTGCACACACTCAGCTAGTTTGCAGATTACATTTGTAACACCCACACACTTGGGTTGTATATTGTGCTTTTTTTGGTGTATTTTTTTTTTAATGTGGGCAAGGTGGCCCCTGTGTTTTGGCCACATGCTCAGCACATGGCAAGCTGGGGCCTGTATCTGGGTAAAATAGGTAAAATCCTCTGGCCTCATTGGTCAGGGGAAGCAGAGGATTCTTCAAGCCGACTGGTGGGGAGAGGAACTGGAGTGTGGCATTCCCTGACTGGACAAGGCCAGGGTGATGTCATGCAAAGGGATATAAGGTGAGCTGGGCTGGTTTGGGGAGGGGAAGCTGTGGGGGCTGCTGAAGAGTAAAGTCTTCTCCAAGAGAGAAGGAGCTGCAGACAGTGAAAGGGTAGACAGGAGAGAGAGGGAGAATTGTCCCAGTGTCTGGGAACTCTTCTCTCCTCCTTTTCTTTTCCACTTTTCTTTTGAGGTTTTAAGATATTAATACTGGGGAAAAGAGCATTGGTTTCTTGGGTTGGCTGGCCAGGAGTTAGGCCTGGCAGTTTAAACAGGGTTGAAACTTGGGACTTTCTAATCCTGGTAGTCTGGGCCAGGGTTGAAGTTTGCAACTTTCTGCTCCCCGTGGAGCTGTGACCCAAACTACCTGCAGCCCAGGCTTAGAGGGTAGGTCTTTCCCCTTGTTTCTTGTTGTGGTCCTTTGCTCTTGTCAAGCTGTGCTGTTGGGCCAGCTGTAGCTATTAATTAGTCTGGTTCCTTTTGGAGTTTTTCTTGCAGTTTCATTTAGCAGCCATATAATCCAGCCCAGAAGTTTTGGGGTGTGTGCATGCTGCCTGGAGCTGCAGTCACTCACTCCCCACACACGTATATAGTGGCTCCGTGGGAGCAAAGATTGGCACGCTACCATTCCTCCAAGAGCAACGAGGCACCCCTTGCACCGCAGAAGAACTCACGCTCTCTAGCAGCTTCACCATGCTGTTGTATAACCAAAGTTTGAGCACAAATACATGCAACATGAAAATTGACCTCTATTCTTCATTGGCCTGGTTTTTGTTTAATGATAGGTTGAAAGATAGATAGCCTTTTAGAATGTGGGAGAGGTGTTAGTACAGCTGCTTTGCATTACACCGTTAAGCTCCCAAACCAAACAAACCTATATGTAGGCTGTGTCTTGGGCTAAATTAAGTACAGTAAAAACTGTGTTAACCGGCACTGTGTTAACCGGAATGCTCTATTAACTAGCATGCGGCAAAAGTAAAACCGGAAGTCCCACCATAGCACTTCCAGTTTTGCTGAGTCCCACTTTACCAATTTTGGACCACGGCCCAGGGCAAAGCAGCCTGCATGGGGCCCCCCTCCCTGTCCCCTGGCACACTGATGCTAGGGAGTGAAAGCCCTGGCGTACCGGACGCGGCGGGATGGACGGCAGTCCGAACAGGCAAAGACGCCTCTCAGATAACTGGCACTCCCCAGTCCCCATGGATGCTGGATATACAGCTTTTGCTGTATATGGATAAAACACTGGAGGGTCAAGACCTTACCCAGAACACTGTTAAACTTTTTGTAATCCAGTATAAGGGCCTGCAGCGTTAGAAAAAAATATCCATGTATTCATTATAGATCACTGAGATTCTAGCCTCACGACTTTCACCCACCCAGAATGAAACCAGACAGGCCATTAGCTATCAGCTAGTACATCCATTGGACCAGGGGTAGGTAAGCTTTTACCAATGAGTTTGTGAGCCAGCCTAGCCATTGCTGTAGGCATTGAGTCACTGCCCTTCCACCCCCCTCCAAGTGGCCAGTGGCTAGATACCTGACCCCTCTGCAACAAGGCTAAGCTTAGAGATGCTGCTGGGGAGCAGCAGGCTCCGCAGTGGAGGGCAGTGGTGCGGAGAGGATGGGCAACACAGCTCTTTGACACTGATGGCCCATGCCAGATCAGACCTCTTCAGGCTGAATCTCACCTGTGGCCCACAGATTGCGAACCCCTGCATTAGCTCATTTGGGAAAACAGTAGGAGCACTTTATTTAATGAGTCAATGACACTGCATGGTTATAGCTAAAGGCAGATTTAACACCCTGTCTGTTAAGTCTGTAGCAATTTAAAGATGCTCCCTAACTAAGAAGCTAGAGGAAGTTGAAATTAGGAGATGGTCCCTCGGTTAGGAGTGAGCGAGGTAGAGCTAGATAAAGGGACTGCAGAGGCTTGCCTACTGCTCCATAGATCAATTTTAGTGTTAAGTCTTCTCATTCATTGTACGCTTGTATTTATTGAACCTGGTGCCCACTACATGGTGTCAGTAGTGGCAAATGAGAATGAACTTGAAAGAATTTGCATTTCAACCTGAAAAAGAAGTTGGAAACTGAGAGCAAGTGGAGCAACACAGATACATGGAAGGATAAGGACTACTGTAAGTGGTCTTCCTGCACAGTTATAGTTTAAGGACTCATGGTCACAGAAGTGTCATAACCTTTACCTGTCCTTTTACTGTCAGGCAATATAGTAGAGAATTGGAGAGCATTTAGGCAAAGCTTTTGAGTGGTGCCTAGAAGTTACAGGAGAGAACAATGACAGAATCAAATCCCTTAGTCTTCTTGCATATTGTGAGGGAGGAAGCCCTGGCTGTTTATAACACCTGACCTTCCAAGAAGGCCAAAATATGCAGTGAAGTGTAATACTGTTTAAATTTGAGGAGTACTGCATGCCAAAAAAGAATGAGACTCTTGAAAGAAACAGATTTTTTATGGGCAAACAAACACCAGAACAAAGTAGAGATCACTATGATACTGAGCTAAAGAGACTGAGTAAGACTTGTGGTTTTGGGAACCTGACAGAGGATCTGATTAGAGAGAAAATTATTTGTGGCTTTGCAGAAGGCATCAAACAATGTGGCCTGAAGAAGCCACTTCACAGGCTGCAATTTTCTATGGACAAGAAGCCTCCTCACATAGTGACATTTTCCATTGGCCAGGAGTCTTCTACAGGAGGGAGAGCCCACGGGCAGACATACAGCCAATGGGGAAGGCAATGTGGCTGCAAATGTTGTGCTGCAATTGGAAAGCTCTATTTTTACCTTTAAAAAGAGGAAACATTTTGCTAGGTGTTTCAGATCTCAAACACTATAGGTGCCTATTGATATGCTTAGGAGTGTGGGGAGGGGCATTTTAATTAGAGCAGTTCCCAGAGATCTGCTCTAGTTAAAACACCTCACTGTCATGTGTATTAAGTGTCCCATGTTTCAAAATGGCCACGGGGACACTTTAACTAAAGCTCATTCAATAAGTTTTAGTTAAAGCACGCCTCCATGGCTATTTTGAAATGTGGGATGCTTAATACAAGTGATGGTGAGGGACACTGGAGCGTTGTAATTGGAACGCTCCAGGAGACTCGATTAATGAGGTCTGCTCCAATGCATTCTAGTTAGAATGTGCTGGAGAATGTCTATGGACACCCAAATACCTCAAGTGCACACAGTTAAGAACACACCAGAATAATTTTATATAAATATGTTAAAATCAAGCAGAATCAATGACAGGGACTAGATTTTGCCAGTGGAAGTGCAAAGGAAAAATGGTTTAATTTAAATTGGACACTGGAGCTTGGGTTAATATTTTACCAGAGCATGAATACAGAAAATTAAAATTGAGACTAGAAGTGAGTCTAACAAACATCCAAACCACTGGCGGTTTAGGAACAAATATACCGGTGCAAGGGTATTGCTTTGCTTCCAATATAGAAATCGAGCAAACAGATTCCTATTCATTAGGGTACCTTGGGAGGTGACACCAATTTGGGGTCTGGCAGTTTGTAAAAAACTGAATCTAATTAAGTGTGTGCTGTCAGTACAAGAAGACACAGTACTCATGCCTTCTGATGACCCTCTTGATTGTCACAGCCCAAATCTGGACAATTTTCTTAGGAAGAAATCAAGTGTATAAGAACTCAAGAAGTAACCATGTCCTTATAGAAAGAAGTGTACCTATGGACACAAATGCAAATACTATTGTGCAGAAAATCAGCCTTGGAGGTCTGTGGCTAATGAACTTTGTGTTATGTACAGAAGCACAGCTGCCAAAAGGGCAAGCCAATCAGTTCCTAGTATAAGGACTCAAGTCTATCAAAACTTGGAGGAAGAGCTTCCCAACAGAAACAAATCAGAAAACGGGATCTGATACTTTCTAGGTTTGAGTAGAAAGTAAAACCTGAAAGACTCACTGGGCACATCTACACGTGCAATTAATGTGACTGAATAAACTCTGGTGCAATCTGAGCTGGAGTAAACTAATCCTGATGTCACCATGTACACATGCATTTGAGAGCAGTAATTTACTCTGCTATTGGACAGTACCTGTGTCTGATGTGACTGTCTGACAGCACTGTAAATTAGTCTACACCAACCCACTTGCCATGCACATGTAGATAGTGATGCTTTACTGTGCACTAAATTAGTCTACTACGCAATAAAGTGCACGTGTAGATGTGCCCACGGAGACTTGTTAAAACTGCTGCAGGAAAGGAGGAATAGGAGAGTGAGTTGTAAAGACTCACTTTAGAGTGATGTGCTTGTAACCTCCCCTCCTTAGATGGGTATTAATCAATGTTATGGTAATTGATTTTGTTACTTATTGTTAAGAGGAAAGATGTGGTGACAGACAATATAATTAACGATGCTCCTTAACTAAGGAGCTGGAGGAAGTTGGTAATTAAGATATAGTTCCCCAATCAAAGGTGAGCCAGTTTGAGGCAGACAAAGGGACAGCAGAGGCTTGCCTATTGCTCCACAAATAAAGTTTAGCATTAGTTATTCTTATTCACTGTATGCCTATATCACTGCAGAATTCAGCTGTGGATTAAAGCCACTCATTTCTGTTTTTCAAGGTCCCTTCTTTACATTTCCATTTCACCTCTGCAGTACATTTATATGCTCATGTTCTTCATTTTGACTCATATTTTCAGATACTTGATGCAGATACTGCAATTCAGAATATCTTCTAAATCAATCATAGCTCACATGAGGGCAAGCACAATATGTGTTTTTACTGGAAACATGGAAGTGTGTACCTGAAAATTTGACAAAAGGGTTTAGCTGTATGTGACGTCCAGAAGCCCTGTTTTCTAGTGCCTTGTATAGCCATATATGATCTCCCCCTGCAAGAAGCTGTGAGCCAATGGAGGGTCATGCTTGACAAAGGGAAAAGAACATGACATTTCTTTTGAAAAAAAGGAGATCTCTCTTTTTCATCTAACCTTTTGCTTATCGTCATGTTTTATTACTGTTTTTTGGACTCTGATAGAGGCTTCAGTGAGAATCCCATCTGCATTGTGCTATGTGCTTAATGAACATATAGGGAGACATGGTCCCAGGACCTCAAAGACTTTATAGTCTAATGAAAGGGAAAACACAGGGTGAAGGAATATAACAAAACTGCTGGGTGGGTGTAAGGCCAGGCATGTGTCACGATAGAACGACATTTCTTCATATCGCCTCATTACATTACAAAAACTTAGTCTGGAGGGTAGGGGCAGGGAGGCTATGTGAATTCTGACCTATGGACGTGGGAGCCGGTCTTGTGAATCAAATGACAATCATTAGCGGCAGCCTTCGCACCTAAAACCAGGCTCCTTGATGCTTGAATTCCTTCCTAAATAAAGATATTCAAGGGAGAATCTGGTTTTGCAATATCAGGCTTAACATTCTTGATTTCAAATGAAAATTGGGACAGATTTCAACTGCGATCGAAATCTGAACGCAGGAGAACTATTTTACAGGTTCTAATAATTATTAAAGGAAAAAAAAAAAAGGGTCTGTGCCCTTCCAAGAGGCTTGCAGGTTTCTGCTCCTCATCTCGTTAACTTGCTCCTTCCCTCCTATATCTTCTCTCTTTCGCTTCCAAGAGATATTGCACTTAATCTATAGCTTCTAAAAGGGCCGTAAGTCGGAATAAGAATGTTCTCTTTTGGCGTCCCTGAGCCCAAATCTTAACAGCCCACTGCACTGACAGCATGCAGGATGCCCTCTCTGCTGTCATTGATAGCTGCTTGATATTATCCCAGCTCTTTTGTCCGCAGTCCTGATGTGCTCAACATTCTTGGCACTCGGTATGCCGGGAATCCCCCACAGCCCTCCTCTATCAGAAAGCACCATATTCTCCCCTCTTTGTTGTTGCAATTCCTTCTCAAAAGCTCACACTTATCCCTCCCAAGCACATTTGCCACTTCAAATCTATTTCCCCACGGGACGTTTTGCTTTATCATAACAACCTGTTTGCTTTTTCCTGGACTGCAGCACATTGTCCAGGCTTTTTATGCTGCTGAAATAACCACTTTCCCTTTCAGAGGCTTTCTTATTTCTCTATCTGGTGCTTTTGCAAAAATTCCCCGTGAGAACTTCCCCTTTGTTGGTGCGGTGAATTTTTAACCCGCTATCTTTTATACCTAACAAATGCGGGCCCAGTGTGCTTCCTACTCTCACCTGCAGCCAGTATTTCTGTATGTCAATAATCAGCCTTTCCTGAACCTGTTAGGGCCCTGAGGCAGAACCAGTCACACTGGACATTGCTGCCCTTTCACCCGGGGTAAAACTGTGTCCCTTGTAAAGCCAAAGGCAAAACTGAGTTCATCAATGCCAGGATTTTACCCAGCGAGCATGAGCAATTATCTTCTTCATTCCCCTTTGAAGGCAGCGGGCTTCATGTGGCAAATTTACATTTCTGTGGGTCATATTTTTTTCTGCATGCTCCCATTTCCCAGATAAGCTTAAGCAAAATATTTTCCATTTTACCAGGTTTTGAAGCAGAGTCTATTCAGTGCTTGGGGCCCGTTTGGATTTATTAACTAGCCTTGAGCCTTTAGGTAATTTTAACCTTTTAAAAATGTGCTGCCGATATTTCCCAAAGCAGGTTACAAATTTTATTCCATCAGATTCACAGTTTGCTTTACAAGAATCTGCTTGGAATCCACTAGGTTTAAAAGGAGTTACTCGGCAGGCTCGACATTATTTCCCAAATAAAAACGGCAAGGAGGAACTAAACAAGGGGGGGGAAATCTCCAGGGATAGATCCCCTTGGCTGGAATAATTAGCTATGCTTTTTTAGCCAGCCAGCCAGCTTCTCTCTCTCCCCCCCTCCCCTCCTTTCCCCTCTCTATTTTTCTCTCTCTCTCGAGTTTCTGGACCTTGTTTGCTATGTGCTACAGAAACCTCTCTGGCTCAGTATTTACAGGTCACTTGCCAAACTACTACCATGACTTGCCAAGCCCTATCTTAGTTCTCAACTGGCAGGCCCCTTCCTTGCTGCCAAATGATTTCCAATGTTATACAACCTTGCCTCTCTCCCTCCTGTTGATTTCCCCCCCGCCTTTTAAAAAAAATAATTGCTTTCCCATTTCATTTAATCTAAGAGGGCTGATCTAAGCCCAAATAAGTTATTCTAGTGACTTTAATGGGCTTTGGATCAGGTTGCATGTTTTTTGTCTTCTACAGGCTCTTTGAGCCAATTCTAGGTCAACCTCTCCTGTAACATCTCTCTACCTGCCTCCCCCCCCCAACTCTTGTCTCATGAGTTTATACAGCTGCCACCAAACTTCCCCCATAATCCACTTGGGGGATTTGGGGCTCATCTGGGTTACACATCACATCTGATGAAGTAAGCTGTAGCGTATGAAAGCTCATGCCCCTCTGAATGAGTTTGTCTAAAAGGCGTCACACTCCCCTATCTTCTACATATAAAAGGAGAGCATTTCTGTGACCAGCCAGACAGAGTGCAGGGAGAAGTGGGCATGCTGAGGCCAGAGGAAGCAAGAACCACATTTTTTAAAAGTCTGAAAAAACCCCCTCATGTATTTTCCTTTGGATTAGCGGACATTTTCTTTGCAAGCTGTTACAATGGCATGACTTGCAATGGCCAGAACACATGTTTAAAGTCACAGGCTGTTTTTTCCCTCCCAAATCATGGCTCTTACTGGGATTCAAGAAAATCTAACAGATTGTGAGCTGTAATAGAAACCTTTCAGTTTGAAATACATGACAGGCACTACATTCCTGCAGGGCCTTACAGCTAGTCAGTGCACTTGGATGAAGTGTAGTAATACTGTATAATGCGTATGTAATGATAGCTGTAGAGCTGAAGCATGACTGAAGTTTCACAGGTGCATTTTGTGAGATGACAGGCAGATTGGTAGCTGATGTCAGTCCGCACTGAAGTCAAAGCAGCTATGTAGATTTACAGTAGGCAAGGATCTGGCCCTGCACTCTCAAAACTAAAATAAATAATGAAATAATGCCGGCTACAGTCTTGAGATAAATCCTAGTTCCAACCAGGTAAGCATTCGGGGGCTATTAAAAAATTTGAATTCAGACTCAGTTCTGAATTTTACAAATCATCCCTAGCTCAGGAATGGATGAAGTACATTTCCAGATGCTAAAATTCAGACTTGGGCCTTTCTGCCCAAAAATAGATCTAAACCCTTTTTAGCGAGTATTAGGTCTGCTTATCACTCTAATATTCTGTTGTTCCAGCCCTCCTCTCTTTATCTGAGTATGCTTATAATGACCATAAAATGCCTAGATGATAAATTCCTATATAGAAATTTTCTCTGAGCTGCTATGTGCTTAGCTTCAGGCCCCATGAGCCCAATGCATGAATATCATTCTAAGAACATGCAATTAGCTCTTGGGTAATGTAATCACATGATATCTATATCTTCTTATGTCATATGCCAAATAATGCACATCACAAAGAGCCCAAGTCCTTATATTCACATTCTTCTAGATCCTTTCATAATGATTTTTCAAATATCTGAAGAGAGGTTTGAGTGTGTTGACGTTCCAGGTGGCAAAACTTTGGCGTTGGTCATTTGAAGAGTTACTAATTGACCCTGGAAACACTTGGATCATCTGTTAGCCAGGAAATACCATTTAATTTGGAGAGTCTTTCTGCTGATTTCAAAGGGCGCTAGATGAGGGGTGTCAAAGATACAGTCAGTCTGTGGAACCATATAATCTGACCTGTGGTGCTGCCGATGGGTCTATACTGCGTGTGTTGTGTCCTGGATTAGCCCACATGGCACACATGGCGTTCGCTGGCCCCGGCCCTGCGTGCTGGATTCAGTATATGAGGCTGGTTTGTAGACTTGATCTGACCCATGGACTGCCCCTGTACTTCTTACCTGGCCTGTGGGACCTGATGTATTTGATATCTCTGCTCTAGATGATGCCTGCATTGAACTGCAGTCCTTCCTCAAGTTAATACATGAATATATACAACTCCCCAAACTATTTGACTAGTAACCTGGAACATGCAACAGACCTTTCAATCAGGGGCACTAAAATATGCATTCAGGTGCTAGGAACTCGTGACCTGAAGCAGGTTTTATGCCAACAATTGCCAACCTATAGCCTGAATCTGCTCCCAAGCAAGTGAATAGCAGTGGGAACAGATGGGGTTCCTAATCTTTCCAAAGTGACCAACACTTCCAACACCTCCAACACCTCAACTGTGGAATTTGACTTTTTCAACCTTTCACCTTCCCAACTCTTATACCACGGAGAGCAAATGAGTTTGGCAAAGACTGTATCATCAGTTTGGAGACTTATACACCTGCATGATCCACAGCTGCAAGGCAAGCATCTTAATGAAAATGCAGCTCTAGCTACGACATACACAAGTATGCTTAAATAAAAAGCAATGGGGGCTTTTTGTGGATGACAGAAGGCAGCATCTCAGATTCACCAACATGAGCACTTCCCTTGGCATTTCCTGTGCAATACCACAAGGCATTCTGTTTTTGTGGTATTGTGCAGAAATTCAAAGTTTCTCTCAAAATATAGAAGTGTATTTGTATGCCTCATGGTGAAGATAAAAAAAAAATACAACCCAACAAACCCTGTCTTGCTGACTCAACTCTACAGGGCCCCAAATACCCAAGATCGGCTCTAATGGAACTTCTTAAGTCAACTTCTGTTATGGGACACAAGTATGTGTTGAAAACCTGATGTCACTCATAATTCTCAAGCTTCATACTGTAGTTACTGACATTCATAGTCTATTTGTGATTTTTCCACCCCCTATTAAAGGGCCAGGATCAAAAAAATGCCATTTCAGTTGTACACTTCTCAGAACAGTCATGTCAGTGGTCTTAAAACATAACCATTAACAGACAAATTGTCTTGGTAGCTTAATGCTGCACATGTTAACTGAAAAATGCAAGGTTCTCCACCTTGGGAGGAAAAACCTGCAGCATTCTTATAGGCTCGGCAGTGCTATGCTGGCTAGCACTACGGACAAAAGGGACTTGGGGGTCAGGATTGACCGCAAGATGAGCATGAGCCTGCAATGTGATGCTGCAGCTAGTAAAGTGAGCAAAACGCTGGCTTGCATCCATAGATGCTTCTCAAACAAATCCCGGGATGTCATTCTCCCCTTGTACTTGGCCTTGGTGAGGCTACAGCTGGAGTACTGCGTCCAGTTTTGGGCTCCACAACTCAAAAAGGATGTAGAGAAGCTTGAGAGGGTGCAGAGGAGAGCCACGCGCATGATCAAAGGTCAGGAAAACAGACCTTATGATGAAAGGCTGAGAGCCATGGGATTCTACAGCCTGGAAAAGGGCAGGCTCAGGGGTGATCCGGTGGCCACCTATAAGTTTATCAGGGGTGTTCACCAGGATCTGGGGGAACGTCTGTTCACTAGAGCGCCCCAAGGGATGACAAAATTGAATGGTCACAAGCTCTACCGCGACCAATTCATGCTGGACATAAGGAAGAACTTCTTTACTGTCCGAGCCCCCAAGGTCTGGAATAGACTGCTGCCGGAGGTGGTTCAAACACCCACTTTGAACACCTTCAAGACACATTTGGATGTTTATCTTGCTGGGATCCTATGATCCCTGCTGACTTCCTGCCCCTGGGGCCGGGGGCCGGACTTGATGATCCTCCGGGGTCCCTTCCAGCCCAAATGTCTATGAAATCTATGAAATCTTAATACAGGGAAAACAAGAGAGCTGGTTTCTCACTAACTAATCCTTGAGTGACACACTGGGTTAGCTCCTGCCATCCAGTATCCTGAGTTAAAGACAGTAGCATAGCAGTGTGTGGTAGGGCAGAGCTGTACAGGGGCTATCAAGATAAAGGACTACTTCTTTGCTTATGCTTTTTGAGCCTGATATTTCGACAGCTGAATGATGTCAGTGAGCGGTGGGCAGTAGGAATTTCTAAGAGCCAAATTTAGCTGACAAAGTATCTATCTATTTCCAGTCACCAGTTCTTGAAGTCTGGTGGGTAGTGAGAAGAAATTCCACAATGTTATGCCCTAGAAGAGGAGGCAAACTATTTGAAACATCTCACAGGACCATTATATTATGAAGTGGCAGACAAGGCACAGTGCAATATCTTGGTTTAAAATGCTTAATGCATACTGTTACCCTAAGTTCCAGTGTGCCTACAATCCGATCTTTTTCCTTTTAACAATGAAATAACCTAGCCTTAGCTAACTGTATCTGAAAATGAATGATACCATTTTATAACTATTTTATAATGATATCTTAACATGAACAGTCATACTACTGTCTGAGTGAATAATACTTTTAGAACTAGTTGCAATGTTCTCAGTTCATTTCTGCACTTACCGATGTACTTTTGTCAAAGAAGTGAGAATAACAACATCATGGAGAAATATTTTTTGTGTGTTGCCCTTTCTGCTTCAATTTGGGGTGTCAAAGACATCTACAGGGAAGCTCTTGAAAACATCACAGTGGGCGCATTTACACATGCAATTAATACAGAGCAATGCACTCTGGAGCTTATTGCTTCCGGGTGCACCATTTGAATGTACTCCTGGGACTGTAGCATGCTGAGCTGGGGCGGAGCAAATCCTAGCTGGTAGGGGGCTCTGGGGATCAGCCTGCCAACCCAGGGCTGCTCTCCCTGGCTCAGCATGCTGCAGAAGGGCTGGCTGGGACATGAGGGTGCTCCAGCGTGGGACTAGCCGGCAGGCAGTCTCCGCACTGAAGCACCCTTATTCATAGATTCATAGATGTTAGGGTCGGAAGGGACCTCAATAGATCATTGAGTCTGACCCCCTGCATAGGCAGGAGAGAGTGCTGGGTCTAGATGACCCCAGCTAGATGCATATCCAACCTCCTCTTGAAGACCCCCAGGGTAGGGGAGAGCACCACCTCCCTTGGGAGCCCGTTCCAGACCTTGGCCACTCGAACTGTGAAGAAGTTCTTCCTAATGTCCAGTCTAAATCTGCTCTCTGCTAGCTTGTGGCCATTATTTCTTGTAACCCCTGGGGGCGCCTTGGTGAGTAAAACCTCACCAATTCCCTTCTGTGCCCCCGTGATGAACTTATAGGCAGCCACAAGGTCGCCTCTCAACCTTCTCTTGCACCCTTGTGCCTCAGTCAACATGTGTGCTGCTGTGGAGACAAAGCTCTGCAGTAGGGTAGTACTTGTATTTACAAACGCTGTCCTGCTGCGGAGTTGATTCGTTTACTCCAGTGTAAATGTGTAGACGCACAACGTTTACTGTGGAGCTAATTAGTCTACTCCACAGTAAACATCTCGTGTAGACGTGCCCAGTGTTGCAAACACGACAACAGTAATGACACATGTTCCACCTTGCAGAATGGCAATGACATCTCTGAAATCTCATTGCAATTTTTAATATTTTAATACAAGAAAAATGTGATGGGAAGAGCTAGGCATAGGGAAAAAAATGAAAAAGGGCTAAACTGAGTAGTATGAATTCTTTTTGGGATTTGTTCATTCTTTTTCTCAGAATCACTCCATAATCTGTTCCAGTCAGAGAAAGAGGGATGTGGATAAGCTGATGGACACATGAGAAATAATCTGGGACTGAGGCCCAGGATAAGGCTACAGTAATAATGCGTATGAACTTATGAGTGTTTGGGTGGCAAGCGTATAGAGAAAGAAGCCTGTCACAGCAGTCATTGCAGTTGCCATGCTTATCTTAAGAAGATAAATACAATGCTTATAGCACATCAGTTACTTCATTTTGAAATCCAAAGAGTATCCATTGCTGTTTCAGTCTTTCTTGTTTGGTTTCTTAATATTGTTTGGGGCTATTAGGTATAAACTGGAAGACTCAACTTCAGGTGAATGTGAGAGAATTAAGTATTTGACAACCAGTCAATCAAATGAGCAGAAGAGGAACTCTCCAGGTAACTGGCACCGGGGAAAGTTTGTTTTATTTTTCTAACTTCATCGAATGCTGTGTAGGGTGACTGCCATGCTTTAACCTATTTGCAAGAAGATTCACAGCAGGTTGCTGTAGTCTGCTGGTGTCGTCTGCAAATCATCTGGACAGCTGGGACCATGAAATTTGCCCAGATCCAAAAACAGGTGACCCCCAGGAAACCTCTGTGCCCTTTCAGGCCCTGTGTGCAGACCACTTCTAATTTTGCCCGTGTTTTGCCACTGTGGAATGACAAAAATGCTCTTGTCAAGTGGACATGAGATTTTCAGGTGCATTCCCACAGAAAAACCAAACACGTTGGCTGCATTTTAACTTTGCTATTCACCGCATTTCCCGCGGCTTTCAACGTCATCTCCTGGACTGTGGAATAAAAAGAAGGGAAAAAGCAGATCCGACCTAATTTTGTGTTTCTAAACTGATAGCACATCTATTCTGTTCCATCATTTATAGTAAACGGTTCCACTAATCTAAGACAGGTGTCTCTGGGTGTTAACATTAAGTCTTCCAGTGGAAAAGTGGGTGAAAAGTTAAACCACATGTACTACTTAAAAATAAGTGAGGTGTGATTAGGCAAGTTTTGTGTTTTTTTTTTCTTTTTAAATAATACACACACAATTTGAAGAAAAAGGCACTGATACTTATGGACTGGATTGTATAGGTATGATATGCATTTGACCTTTTGCCAGGTGGATCAGTCTGTAAAAATCTAAAGGGCAAAAGGTTATTTGAAGCTCATTACTGCAGACAGCTTTTAAATCAATGTGATAATGCGGACATACCATAAGGTGATGTACTGGACTCATGTGTTCATGAGACGGGCCATCACCCTGCTTCATAACAAAGAGTTTGCTGCATTTTAGATTGGTATTTGTTAGAGAAATGGATAAACCAATGATGATTGAGCTCACCCCGTTAAAAAAAGAATCCTTCATACAAATAATAAAATCCTTAACTTTATGTGCCAAATTCATTTCCCATTCACAGCAAAGCAATGAAAATCTGAGTCTGTTACCTTCCTAACAGTGATTCTGGACCTGTTTTTTTCAAGATGCTAGGTGAAATTCTCCAAAGCAAAGGCTGGTTGAACACTGAAGAATGCCTAAAATACAGAAGGATGAACTAACTGCCCAGAAATCAATTCTATTCCATATAGAGTCATTTACATTTGTACAAAATGGCATTATTTTGAACAGTAGTATTTCCTACCTACTTTGCACGAAGATGATAACAATTGCGCAAACTGCATGGCAATGAAGAATCACAGCACACATATCACTAAACAAAAAAAAAATCCTGGACTTGTCCCCGAAATGCAGACAGGACACAGCATCTTTATTGCATTTAATGTTTTTTTTTTCCTTTTAATATAGAACAAGTCTTCTGGAAAGCGACAGCGCAGGAGATTGAAGCAATTATGTTTGCAGGAACATAGCAGGGGCTTAAACTGTGAATGTTCAGAAAGATGGCATGAAAACAGATTAAAAAAAATTAAAAACAGTTCTTCCAGATCATATTGTTCCAAGGTTGAAACTTAAAGCTTCAAGATCTAGCCATTTTCAGGTGCTGCCCCTTGCAAGGGAATGGTGGAAAATTAGGGATGTCAGAAATCAATATGGAGGCTCCTTCCGGCCACCACAAGTTTGCAAGTACTATTTACTTACGTTTCATTACACTTTTCTGAGGCAGTTAACTTATTTCCATTTTACTGATTGGGAAAATAAGACGCAGAGCAGTTAAGTGACAAGAGCAACATGGCCAGGAATAGAATCCAGGATTGACCTGGGGGCCTGTCACCTGCTCCAACTACTATTTCTACTCAAATGGTAGGCAGCAGATGTGAAAGACTAAAAGCAGCAAACTTGGAGGCCTTGCAGTGCTGGGTTATTTCCATGTCTGCATTGGAAGCTTCAAACCAGAATAAAGTGCCTGGAAAACAAACTCTTATCAACTCACACGGAAAAATCTCGACTCTATATACCTGATTAATATTTAGAGCTCTTACTTATTGAATATAAATGCAAACGCTTTCTCATAGTGTTTCATTATACCACCAGATCCCAAATTCTCGATTTGGAAATGTCACCTACGTGCTCTATGCTACGGTAGTTACAGTTCAGAGGCCTCATGCTTCATGCACTAACACCTCGACTTCCCACATAGCCTTTGACACAAAAGAGGGGATAAGACATTTCAGTTAATCACAAGGAGCTGGAGCCCTAAATGATAGTAAAATAAAAAATTAAATATAGACTATTTCCAATACGTTATGTCCAATAGCACTCCACTAGTGCATATCACGCTGCACATTAACATCAAGTAATAATATGAAAAGGAAAAGCCTACAAAATGAAACATCAACATTGCAAAATGGAGACAATAACAGTTTTTGAAAACTTACTTTTTTTCAGATTTTGTTTCCTGGGAAATTTAAAAGTTATTTGGTCTTCTTCCAAAGTAGAGGCACATGTTTCCAAACCTCAACATTTTCTACAAAATGGAAATTCTAGGTTCTGACACGTTCTAGATCACGTCATTTACCCAACTTGTTAAGTACTCCTGGGGCTCTGGTAAACAAGGTGGGTTAATAATACCATTTTTTTTTTACTATCTGTGTAATCAGGATACAATTTACCCCTGTGCATGGACTGGTTCTCTATCCCACACTGAAGTGGAATGTAAGTGATGTGCAGGGCTTTGTGTGGGTTCTCGGCAATGGGGAAAATTCATCCCAAGGGCAAAAATGAGGCCTAAAAAAGGGTCTGAAACATGGATCTATTACAGATGGGTCTTTAAACTACAGATTTTGATTTTCCCCTCTCCTCCTCCTCTCATATGTTGCTTGTTTTAGTGGCTGGTCGGGGGAGGGGAAAAGGAACTAACAACATGTGTGCCTATCATCACCCTGACCACTGTGCTTATATGTCTAACTTGCTCCTATTTTGACGGCTTTTTATCTTTCTAGAGTTCGATCCTGCAAACACTTATGCACGTAGGACTGCTGCTTGTGTTGACTTCAGCTGGTCTGCTCACGTGAGTGAAGTTGTGCCCAGAAGCATTTGCAAGATAAAGCCCTTAGAGCCATCATTTTCCTACAGACCCTTGCCTTATAGGCTGGTGCAAAAAGGCTGTAATCTTTTTCCCAAGAAAAATGAGCAGTGCAAAAGGTCCGTGTCTGGAAACACTCCCACAGTAAAGTGTGGAAAAGAGATGGGGGAAGGCATATCGGGTACAAGAAGGTGGAGCTACGCTGTAGTGACTCTACGTAGTCCATAGGCGTCAGGACTGCTGTCACCTTCATTGTACGGTATCTCACACAACAGGACCCGAGCCTGTACAGGTGGAGAAATTCCAATAAGAGAAACAAAAAAAAGCCTATATCATGCAAAGGCAGGTTGACAAAATCTGGCATGACATTCTG
Organism: Alligator sinensis; assembly: GCF_000455745.1. Classification (NCBI taxonomy): domain Eukaryota; kingdom Metazoa; phylum Chordata; order Crocodylia; family Alligatoridae; genus Alligator; species Alligator sinensis. The sequence goes on along the minus strand of NW_005841887.1, from coordinate 2,628,018 downwards.
ATAAAAAGCTTAGCCCTATACACAACCAGCACAGTAAAGCAGACGAAAATGGGTTGATTAATAGATCTTAATATGATCATTGCAAATGGGGAATCATTATCCTATAGGGGTGTTTCCACAAGGCCCTATGGGTATCAGTTATTGGCCAATTACTATGCATTAGTAGAAAATTAGTAGAAGACCTTCCTTAGACCTGAAAAGGAGTACTTTGTGCTCAAAAGTTTGTCTAAACTCTCCTAACCAGTACAAGATGTCACTGGTCTCCTCTCCCAAAAGATCCTTCTATATCAGGAAAGATATAGGCCAGGTAGGAAGACAAACTGTTAATGCAGAATGGGAAGCATGGAGACCATTCTGGGCTTTCACTCCCAGAGAGCACGTAGGTGGCATTTCCAAATCAAGAATTTGGGATCTGGGATGAATATTTTCACTTTTCAATTTTTCACCAAAAAGTCCATTTCTTACGTAAAAAAAGAACTTTTTTATTGTAAAATTTGCAGATAACACAAAAAACCTGGTAAATTGAAAAGTAACAGTGCAGTCCACCTGGATCACTTGAACAATACAAGGAAATGCACGGTTGTACATATAGAGACAGAGAGTAGATCATTTTATATCAGTATCCGGGAATGGAGTGACACTGTAATGGCTCCGATGTAAAGATAACTGATTGAGCATGAGTTCCCAGTGCAATGCTATAGCTAACGGGGTGGCTGCAATCACTGCATATAAAAGCGGCCGAATGTCAAATAGGAGCAGATAGGTGGCATTGTCTCTATATATTTTTAGTGAGAACATTACCAGTTCCGGAAAGGATGATTCTAAGTCTAAGTAAAAATAAAATTATAGTGAAAGACTTAAAGAAACCGAATGTGTTTGGTTTACCCAACAGAAGCTTAAGAGGAGACTTGATCACAGTGTACAAATGTATACATAGGGAAGAAATTTCTGATCACAAGGGCTCGTCTACTCAGGGAAATGAATTCAAGCTAAGGTCATCCAGTCCGAGCCCCTGCTTAAGGCATCCACGTCTAGACCATCCCAGAAGTGTTTTAGTCTAACCCACACTTAAAAACTTCCAGGGATGGAGATCCCATGGTCTTCACGTATGATCTAGTCCACCCTCATACTTAGAAATAACTTCCTAATAGGCATCCTAGGGCCAAAACTGCCATGGAGCTGAGGATGGCAACCCAAGTAAAAGACAACAAGAAATTGTTTTTTAGATATATTGGGAGTAAAAGGAAGGCCCAGGGAGGAATAGGACCCCTGCTAAATGGGCAGAAACAATTGGTGACAGACAGAGGGGACAAGGCTGAACTCCTCAACGAGTTCTTTGCCTCAGTGTTCCTAAGCGAGGGGCATGACAAGTCTCTCACTGGGGTTGTAGAGAGGCAGCAGCAAGGCGCCAGACTACCATGCGTAGACCCTGAGATGGTGCAGAGTCATTTGGAAGAACTGGATGCCTTTAAGTCGGCAGGCCCGGATGAGCTCCATCCGAGGGTGCTGAAGGCACTGGCTGACATCATTGCAGAGCCACTGGCAGGAATATTTGAAAGCTCGTGGCGCACGGGCCAGGTCCCAGAGGACTGGAAAAGGGCCAACATGGTCCCCATTTTCAAAAAAGGGAGGAAGGAGGACCCGGGCAACTATAGGCCAGTCAGTCTCACCTCCATCCTTGGCAAAATCTTTGAAAAAATTATCAAGGCTCACATCCGCGAGAGCCCGGCAGGACAAATTATGCTGAGGGGAAACCAGCACAGGTTCGTGGCAGGCAAATCGTGCCTGACCAATCTAGTTTCTTTTTATGACCAGGTTACGAAACGCCTGGACACAGGAGGAGGGGTGAATGTCATATACTTAGACTTCACGAAGGCCTTCGATACGGTATCCCACCCCATACTGGTGAACAAGTTAAGAGGCTGTGACTTGGATGACTACACAGTCCGGTGGGTGGCGAATTGGCTAGAGGGTC